>NW_022987654.1:2592289-2755480 GCF_902827165.1 Trematomus bernacchii | reverse complement strand
CTCTCTCTCTCTCTCTCTCTCTCTCTCTCTCTCTCTCTCTATATTTTATCTGTCTCTTACTCTCCCTCTGCTTCTTTCTCTTTTGCTCTGTAATCTCAATCACTTTGTTCTGTGAATTCATTAAGCCCTATTCTATATTGCCGGTGTCAAGGATCAATGGTTGCCATCAGAACAGCTCCCAGCATGCACTGCCATGCGTGGCCATTTTTAATGAGCCTGGTTCCATCTGTCCTGCAAAAAGAAAAAGAAAACTCAATTTTCAGTCCCAAAGTCTCACAGAGATGTTAATCCTAGGGGTTCTGTATCTGTCTACGAATAGAATAAATGTAATGAAATACCAAAAACATACACTTAAAATCCACTAATATCTGCTATTGATTGCTCTCGGCTAAACCTTTATTACAACTTCCTTTATTTGCACCTTTATTTCATCATACATTTGGGAGAAAATTGCTCCCGGCATATCTAATATAATAATAATAATATTTTTTGGGCCAAACCAGAGTCTTTGCTGTATCATGGTAAAGGGCTAAAGGGGGGTTTTGTGAATCAGGATTCAACCAAGCATGCACAAGGTAGGACCTCAAAATAAATAAACAAAAGCAGTAATTAAAGATATGAACTGTGCTTTTAAACAATCCGTCTTCTTTGCCGAACGTAGTGAAGCTCCAACTCTGCAGAAAGAGCAAGAGGAGAGATGAGATAATGACACCTGCAAAGACAACCAAAAATCACAAAATGATGATTGCCAACATCATGTCTGCCGTACTCTAGAGTGCACAGATAGTACACACCTTTAAGACTTATAGTTATTTAGAATGTTTGCATACAGATATAGATATAAAAATAAACATTAAAGACACATTCAAAGATAGATTCTCGCACACACATACACACACACACACACCACACACACACACACACACACACACACACACCACACACACACACACAACACACACACACACACACACACACACACACACACACACAGCAGATAATTGGGCAGGAACCTTCATCTAAATCAAAAGATCCTGTGCCAGCTGAATTCCAGCCTAGTCCACCAGTGAGCCTCCGGATTTTGAAAATGTATGAAAGAAAACGGGGGAAAAAAGCCACAATGACAAATCACCAATGTTCAGTCCAAGGGAGAGAGAAAGATTTGTTTGAAGACGTAACGCGATGCATAATGAAAATAGATGCCTGTGCCGAGGCTTTCCAGGCATACTGTTGGTCTCCATTTAAAATCAATCCTGTCAATGCATCATAAGTTATGTTGACAGGGAGCAAGAGGCACTTCAGGAAACACCAGTTTAATGATGTCTTTAACCTGCCTGTAATTGACCTCTGAATTGAAAGGGAGAAACAGTATTAAAAGCCCGGGGCAGGCGATTATACTTCTCTGCTAGTTTCGCCTGCTATACATCATTTCTGATCAGACCTGGGTCAGCATAAACCAAAGCGTTTTTCTTCCCCTTGTAAAAAAAACGATCTGTGTACAGTAGAGAATGGCTCCGCTGCTGGATATAGCAAATGGCTCTCTGCTAGATTGGATTGATGTACTGTCTATACTACTGCCTTGTGTTTTCATACCCTGCTGTACATGATATACATGTGTGCCAGGTTGTGTAGTACATTGTACATTTTTTTTTTGAGAAGCCAGAATATTTGGGGAATTTTAAAATAGCTGGATGTTTGGAGATGTATTAAAATTCTTGCCTTCCAAACATCATCCTTTGCATGAAAAAGACAGTATACTGTAGAGGCTTTCAAAGTAAAACGTACTGTCCTTCATCTCTTTCAGATAAATGCAGAAATACACACACACAAACACACACATGCACAGACGTGCAGTACACATGCGCTGCAAACCCTGCTTACAATCACCATCAGATGGCAGAACACAGTGACTTAAACACACACCATCTGGCTGCATTAGGAATCCAAATGACATCTGATTTATGTCTGAGCTCAGAGAGCGAGGCATTACCCTGCTATCAATTTACTATCAATTTGTCAAGTTGTTCACATTTTTCACCATAAATCTAATCATAATTGGTTCACAGTTGTGCTGGGAGTAAACAGCCAGAGCTCCACATCCTGTATCTAACACCGTCAATATTATAAACACAGCGCCGCCTTGCAGCCAGCACCATGCAGACATCAGCTGCTCATGCACATCCACCGTAGCCAGCAGCAGCTTTGCTTGTAGCGTCAGTGCTAGATAATGTCCACAGATTAAAGAACCTGCTCCCGTTTAATTAATACTGGAGCGATTACATCCAGCCATCTTGAGCCCACCAAACCTCCATCTATGTCATCTCCAGCTGCCTTCAACCCTACATCCCTGCTCCATTCTGCCAACCCGCTAGATGGAGATAGAAACCGGCTGGGGGTGGATGTGAGTTTTTAATATAATACAGGAGGATATCAATCTAAGGCAGCCAGAAAATGAAGGAGACACCTGTGTGCGGGGACTTTGGCGCTTCAGGCAAGGGCGGTGGTGACGGAGCAACGGGTGTGTTTGTTTGATTGTAATTACAGCCGTGCTTGAGAGCTCAGAGGGTGGAGGGAGGAAGGGTGTGGGGTTTGATTGAGGATGAGGGATGATGGGAGAGGTGGAGTGTAAGCATGTGTCCATATGCTGCTGGATAGTGGGAATCTCCAAAAGGAATTTTCATCCTTGGCCAAGTCTCCCCTGATGCCTCAGGATGTTGTCCAAGGTTGAGCAGAAGTGACGAAGAACTACACACAGACACAGAGGAATAGTAGGAGAGGCATCACTGCTGCCAGAAACCAATCAGAAGATAAGCAGTTATGAGCACTGACAAAAATATGACATCCTAATCAACCACCCATGATACAGACTGGTGGGTGTGTTGATGGTGTAACGTTCTCCTCCACATCCGTTTCCTCCCACAATTGAAAATAGAGCAATATGTTGACACTGCAACACTCAATGGTGCTGAAGCTACTGATAATGACAGCATCAAACTAATGACATTCAGATATATCGAGAGAAGGGATTTTAAGTATCTTGACATTCAATCACACACTTGACATTTATTTCAATGTGCCGGGTGACAAGCTGCTTTATGTAATGAGTCAATGCCTTCCAAAGACATGAGAGATGGATAGAGACAAAAAGGGCTTTTGACCAAACACCAAGTTAATCATCAAACACTCTACCCAATCTGACGGTTCGGAATAACAATCCGGTATATTATTGTGCAGCTTCTGACTTTCTTCACTTTGGAGTCTAAGTTCAGTCTTTTGCTGTTTTGTTGGTACCACTTTACAATAAGACTAACCTTATAAAGGATTGATAAAGGGTTTATAATTAGGATATGAATTAGGTTGTAAACACTTTATTAATCATTAAGAACCATTTATAAACCAGTTCTAACATAGTTTGCATACATCAACACAGGCTCACTATTTGGCAAGATGACTAAGCCTTATATTGGCTACTGTAGTGGCAAACTTTATATGTAGTGGAAAACTCTATATGTAGTTCAAACTTTATATGTTACCTAATATGGTAAAACCAAATGCAGTAGTTCCATGATGATGTATTTCAGTTCATGTCCTGTTGTTCAACTTATGATTAACCTTAAGAATGTCTGGGGGTGAAACACAGTGTCGTGAGCAAGCTCCTTAGGAGCATCTGTGTGTCAGGCACAGTGTCTCGAACAAGTTCCTGTGTTTGTTCCCTGTCTTACAATGAGTTCCTGATTTCCCAGTTATATCTGTCTTTGACCCACAATGAGTTCCTGCTTTCCTCACTTCCATCTGTCTTAAACAGGTTCCTGTCTTTAACTAGTTCCTGATTTACTATATTAGCAATGTACAGTTTCTGTTCCTCTGGAAAGCAGGCGTAGCGAGAATCAACTCAGTGAGCAACAGATACCAAGGATGCTGGCTGATGAAGACGAAGTAAGCTAGGTAGCCAATATAAGGCAGATGAATGTGGGCTCTCTATTTGGCAAGCAACCGGTCCCAGTTGCCCTGTTTATCTCATGTCTTATAAAAGCTTATTCATGATTTATAAAGTGTTCACAACCTAATTAATAAATGAATGACAAACTATTCGTAAACCCTTTATAAGGGTAGTCTTATTGTAAAGTGCTACCGTTTTGTTTGGGTTCAGTACAAAACTATGTCTCTACAAAAAATGCTAATAACATTAAAACCCACACAGGTGATTTCACTTATCAGACCTTTGCTCAGGTTGAGTTCATCATCGAAACCCATATCCTAATAAACTTGTGAAGCTGTTGTGCTTCCCTAACAGGTGCATGAGAACTAACAGGGGAGTGATGGATCTGTCAATCAAACACAGTCCTGGGACTAATTAAGCATAATAAGGGACAACACCTGTGTGGGCAACACATTCTCACTCATAACTTGTCAAATATGGCTGGTTGGTCACTGTCCCCACACTTCAAACTATAACCCTCTAGTCCTCTAGCGATAGTTTTTGGACATGTCAAGGACTGCAAGTCAATTCCGCTTGACACAGAGAAATAATGACTTTGTGTTGACAGGAAATGCAGAGTTTCTACTTGTCACATGCATACAGTCCAAAAGTGCTGGGTTTGGCTTTAGAAAATGCTTTGTCAAAAATAACTTTTGTTTGTTGTGTGATAAGTAGGCTTGAGGTTTTACAGCTGTTGTTCTGACTTAGTTGGCCTTTGATCTCACCTGGAAAATAATTTAGCTGAATCCACAAACCTCGACAGAAAAAGGTTACAATTTGAGTGGGTCAAAAACACAATCAATCATATACAGCAGTTCCCTTGTTTCAATGGATAATCATGGTATCATATTATTACAGATCATTTATGAATAACTTCTATAGTCAAAAGTAGTACAAAGAAAACAAAGAGAAGTAGGAGTGAGAAAAATGTTGCTTGGGAACCCTACATAAATAGAATGAGCTCTCATGCTAAAATCTTTATAAAAACAGAAGTAAATACTGACATTGTTCTGCCAATGGTTGTCCAATCTGTTATTAATGCCTAATTCCCAGTGAAAGTCATTCTAGCCAACACCAACACGGCTGGCTCGATACTGTACAAACACAGTCATCCTGTCCGCCATGCTGCGAGCAACAGAAGGGACAACACAAGACAGGTGGTGGCTACATGTGATTCATTGTTCCTGTAAGAAAGCACAAGTCCACTGGTCGCCATCTCCTCCTCCCTGTTTCTCTCTCCTTCCCTCTTTCTATCTCACTCTCCCTCTCTCCTTCCTCTCTCATCTGTCCCTCCTTCTTCCTCTTCTCAGATTAGGTGTGAAGAATAATTAGCGGGTACTGAAAAGCCCCGGGTGGACTGGATACACATGGGAGCCTGGTCACTTTCTCCACCACCAAATGTCCCTGGCAACACAGCTGACTGTGGGCCATGGTGTGTTGGTAATGAGCGTGCTGCAGTCACGTATGAGTGTGTCTGTCACTGTGTGTTTGTGTGTGTGCGTGTGCGTGTGCGTGTGCGTGTGCGTGTGTGTGTGTGTGTGTGTGGTCAGTGTATGGAACAGGTTTTTGGCCTGGCTCAGATCTGTTTGTTCCTTTGCCACTATTTAGAAAAATACCAACTCCTTTCGAAAAGCATTTGATGACTGATAGACACACATACATGGTTTGTCAAAAGGGGTTTGCAGATTCTATTGTGGTGTCCTCAAAAGAAAACACGCTTGATAAGAGGAGTCAATTAGTCCTACATAAAAAAAGGCTGGCACTTCATCATAGTGGCCTTCAGCTTGCTCATATCCGTTTGACTTATTCCAACTTTCTGCTGTTAGATATCATTACGTCTGAAGTAGCTGTCATAACAACTTGATCTGTTTGCTAGAAAGGGTGGGAAGAACTAACTAACATGTCTCATAATGTTCCTTGTCTGAGCTGGACATATCATACACTGAGGAGGGATGATGACAAATTCCAAACTTGACATTATTGGTATATTCCTCTTTCTAGTTGTTGCACACTGACTTACTTTTTAAAGTAATCTACTTCTATTAAAACTTTGTTTAGTAGTATTGAAAGCAACAGTGGTATTCAAATAATCTGATGAATCCATCTAATTCAAGTATTGGTTGCCAACAAAGTTCTTCAAAGTTAGAGGCAAAATCTTATGCCCAACTCAGGCAACATTTGAAATTGTCATCATGGTGATATCTGTTTAATTACTGCGGTGAAAGGGCCAATAAATGTGAAATAATTATCATAGATGGACACGGTGAGACATTACCATGCCAATCATCTTTGTTTAGCTTGTTAGCATGCTAACATTAGCTAATTAGCATGTTCAGAAGAAAGTATGATTTCAGCTGTTGAGCACAAAATATTCCAATCCTGATTTGAGTCAACCGAATTTTGGTTTAACTTCATGGCAGCTTGTTAGGTTGTGATTCAGACTAATATCCAACAAACATTGGTAAACCAAGCGAAAAATACGAGGGCACCAACCGTCTAATTTCGTATCAAGCTGAGGAGGAAGCACTTGGCCCGGTCTCCAGATGGCATGATGAAGCAGAGTAGACAAAGCTTTGCAGTCGCATCCATACAGATGAGTGGAAAGCTGTGAGTCTGTATAACGTTGGTGGGGGGTGTTCCTGACACCCTGGCACGTCCCATAATCGGCTTTCCTCAGTGACAGCATGGAGCCCATAGTGGAGCCCTTACTGTCTGTTTCTTTTTCACACACACAAACGTAAAGAAACAAACACATGTGCACACGCACACCTGGCTGGAAGCGCAGGGGGCCTTACACCGCCAGCTGTAGAGCAGGATACACACTGAGCCGGAGAAGAATACACACAAACACATGTGCATGCGAAATGTGCACACACGAAGCAGCTACTAATCCACATGAGAATCTGTCATTTTAACAGCAGGCAGGATTTTTCACACTAAGAGAGACAATGTAAGATAATCATATACGTACACATTTTTGAGAACTGAAGCATTCAAAAACTAAAATATATATATTCCCAGTCTATACTTTGTGTGCACACCTGTACACAAATACCAGGAATCAGATTAACAAAGGGGACAAACATTATTCACATTCACCTCACACACTGTCACACACAAGGTAATCTTGGCATCACATCCAGGTGTGGACGGTTGCAGCAGACAGTGGGGGTTTCCATTCATACAGTCATGGGAAGTGTGGATGGTCAGGAGCCATGCAGAGAAAAGCTATGGAACAGAACAGCAAGAAGAGAAAGGACTCAGATGCCGCCGCAGCCCATGACCTTTCTCACCAGCTAACATCACCAGAGGCTCCCTAACCTGTAATTGCAAGATTAGTTCCCCAATGTCAGAATGTTATTATGTAACTGGAAATAAACACAAATACAAGTTGCTGAGGATACCATACAAATATGGATATTATGTAATGTCTAAAGAAAGCATCTTTGTGTTTTTTTTATTGAAACCAGCAGCTCGGTGAAAGTCACGCACAGATCTTATTTCCTGTGGCGACCTGTGCAAGTCACCAGTCACTGTGTCCGACAGCCCCATGAATAACTAAGGACCGTTATCTGTCTCGACTCACCTGGGGACACTGCAGGGAGGAAACAAATGCGTAGGCCAGCATGCATCAATAACAGCCTAAAACGTGAAAGACTTCTGAGGGGAAGCAGAGGTGAAACTGTTTTGGCCCTTAAAATATCCAGAGCAGATAATTAGGAAGACAATCATGGTCTTAGAAATATGAGAAATGCTTCGGCATGCTTTGTTGTAAGAAATTGGATTTCTTAAATCTTTATATTTAAAGTTGATAAATAACGACTGTTTGCTTGCACGTTTCTTTTCAGTTATTGACAATATATTTGTAATCTTCTACTCACGTTGCAGAGATTTGATCAGTCTCCCCCCTCTGCACTTTGATCTTGCCACCTAAACATTTTCTTCCACATCATCCCGTTTCAGCAGTAATTACAGTCAAGTAAACAACGTGAGATGCTGTAGTAAAATAGCTTTATTTGGCATACTAAAACTCAAATGCAAAGCTATGTTGGATCTGCCAGTTGCACTGCCATGCTTTGTGAATCACCACATTAACATGCATAAAGGCAACCAGGTCACTGGGAGTAATCAGATTTAAGCAACAGACATTCTGGGAAATACACTTATTTACTGGCGTTCTTGCCAAGAGTTGAATGAAAAGATTGATACAACTTTTATCCCTGGTAAATATAAATCTATTATCTGCAGATGACTAGTTTATCTTAGTATAAATAAAAACATAGGAAATAGGTAACCTGGCCCAAAGTCCTGTCAGCACTGTGAGGTTTCCTGGCAGTCAGCAGATATTTTAGGAAGTTAATGGTGAGTAATACTAGCTGTCTCACCCTGATTCCAGTCTTTATGCAATACTAAGATAAGCTAAATTGATGCTGACTGACGCCACACATCAAAAACATGTAACATTGGTATCCATCCTTACATCAGACCCTTGATATGAAAAACATTTAGCTGATTTACAGGACAAGAGAATACAGTGCTGCTAAGTTATGCTGATTCTCTTTCTACGTTATGTTAAAACCTATTAATCCAGTCAGACATATTCAGGGCCAAGAATTAATGTTTCTACACCAGCTAAAGATAACACTAATGTTTTAAATGTGCTCAATGTGTACACTGACCAAATTAAAGTGAGCTGAAAATACTCTATTCAATGTGTGTTGACTTTGACGAATACAAATTCTGGTGTGTGTCATTCTGTTATACTTTGAATAAACTTTCAAATACATTCAATCACCAGACAACATTAGCTTTAACTTAGCTCAGCTTTAGCTTACACTCCACATGCACTGTCTGCTCTTTACAGCCTAACCACAGCATTAACAAATAGCCTCAATAGACAGATTCAAAGCATTTGTTTTTCATTAGAGAAGCTCTCTTGAAAGCAAAATATAAAAAAGTTCAATAGTCATGGTGGGTGAATGTGTTGTACATTTGTGTGTGTTTGTGTTAAGCTCATCCATCCTGAATGAGTTTGCTCTGTCAGTTCTGTATTCTTAATGAACCGTAGGGGGACCACACTCGCTCGCACTCCAGTCACTGCTGTGTCCTCTAGCTGCTGCTGTCAATGACTCAAGGTAGACCCCAACACACGACTCATATTTATACCTGCTCTACATGGTGAAGGTGTTTGTGCATTATGATTGGCCCACAGAGCAGTCGGGAGATACACACATGTACACTCTCCTACGCACTCAAGAGGTAATTGCCTGCCTGGTGGTGACACTGGTATCCCTCAATCCTTGTGGTGATCAATCTTAAAGAAACAGGTAAACAAAGCTGTGTCTGTCCTAAGCAGTCCATCTGCCCTTGTTAGGAAGCACATCTAAGATGGACAAATGAGCAGAGGTGGGAAGTAACTAAGTACATTTACTCAAGTACTGTACTTAAGTACAGTTTTTAGATACTTATACTTGAGTATTTCCATGTTATGTTACTTTGTACTTCTACTCCACTACAATTCAGAGGTAAATCGTGTACTTTTACTCCACTACATTTATTTAATATATTTAGTTTCTTTGCAGATTTGGATTAATGATGTCAAATATAATCAGCACTTAAATAAGACTTGGTTCCACCTGGAGTAAATTCACAAGCCACCCTGCAGTATGCAATGTAACTCAAATTAGCCGCTCCCTCACAAGCCTTGATAAACACTTTAATGCATCAGTAATTACTTTTAGTACTTTAAGTATATTTTAATGCTAATCATTTTGTACTTTTACTTGAGTAACATTTTGAATGCAGGGCTACTACTGTAGTAACAGTGTATTCCTACACTCTGGTACTTCTACTTTTACTCGAGAACAAGATCTGATACTTCTCCCACCACTGCAAATGAGTAAGAAAGAAAATGTATCTGACATGTGAATAGATTCCTATCGACCAAAAGCAGAACGGTATTTTCCTTTTTGCTTTCCTGGGGAGTTGCCATCCACAGCTAGCGTCATACATCAAGCCTATCATGTCTGACTGGAGATTGCTTGTTACAGATATGATGAAGAGTTGCAGCGTAGCCACATTAATTAGGCTCCCATCACTGGCAAACACTAAGCGTTGAATCAGTGAGGTGCATTTTTTGTGAGTCTGCCTGCTTGTCTGTGTGTGTGTTTACTTGTTTGCGCACATGAATATAAATGTGTGTGTGTGCACGACTGTTAGGATACAACAGTGTGTGTGTATGTGTGCGCAATTGTTGCAAGGAGGGGAGAGACACACCACGAGTAAAGCCATGACTTTGGTTAACAGTAAACACACCGCAGAGAGCTCATTAGAGTGCTCTCCTCTCCTCGCTGCACTGCTCCCGTTGACGGGGCTTTAGCTCCAGCCATATCTGGCATCCAGCAACAGGCTAATTAGCGGCTAGCACTCATTACAGTCAGTCTACTGAGCTCAGCCCCTCTCCAACACATCATCTGTATCCTGTCAGAAACACAGCATGCACGTTACGATTCCAAACTAACTCAGATTGGAAAAGGCTAAGCAAAGTGCTTTGCTAAATAGACAGTGTTAGCCCTCATTTATTCCAGGCTCGTCAAAATGACATCCATTGGCTGTAATGGTCCGTGTTGCGTCAGTTATTAAAGTTATCTTACATCCTTACAGGGTCAAGAGCTTTTTTTCTATTGAGTTACTATCAACTTAATCACTTGAAAAATACTTTGAATTAAGGCTTGCACTATTGTTGCATCAACAGGGAATACCTTTCAGGGGATATTAACCAGTGTTGCCACATAGATATTGTACTACTTGATTGAGGAGAGCTAAAACCTTAGAGAGCTTCTGTATTCAAGAAGCATGACAGCATTGATAATTGGTTCTAACAGAAAGAAAACGACGATGATTGCATTCAGAGCTAAGTTAGATAATGTGATGTTCTTACAGGGCAAGTCAGTGTATGAAAACTTGGGGCCATTTTCTACAAACAGTAGGTCTTTTCTTTCTTTAACAGTGACAGTGATCTTTCCTTAATCCTAATAAAGCAGTTTGGAGGCAATTTATTTTGTGTTACTTAACCATACTTTGATTATAGGGGCAGCTGATCAGAAAATGAGACAGATGGTTTGTTACACAGAACAATCGTTGGAAAAGTGTCATAGAGGAGATTGGTTGAACTATCTGTAAATGTATCTTTTGCCGAATCCATTCGGGAGTGGAGCAAACGCATGTTTTTCTTCCAGAAGCCTTTAGTCTGTTCTTTGCTCCTCTACCAATACTCTAAACTGATGCTGCTTCTTAAGGCCCTGACACACCAAGCAGTCACCAGAGAACTCGCCGACGCCGACGCCGACTGTTGCGTCGCCGTGTTCTCCTGCGTCTTGGCCATGTGTCGCACTGGAACACACCGCAAAGACTTCAGCCGAGCACGTACGAACTGCGCATGCGTGAGTGGCAATAACTCTCCTTACCAGCAGGCGGCGGTAGTGTGTATTCGTCATTCAAAAGAGGCAACAACCGGAAGACAGAGAACAGACTGCGTGATCTAAACAAACAACAAATAGCGTGTGCGTTCCATTTTCACTCTCGTCCATCGAAAACATGTTTCGTGCGGTACTGGGGCTATCAGCCATTGGAGTGTTGCTTGTGGAAGACATTCTCAAGCAACCGTTTCGCTTCTTATGCACTGATTCGCTAGCTGAACAGCCAATCAGAGTGATTTCTTTGTCCGACTGCCTGTGGCCGACGCACGGCCGATTCAACATGTTGAATCGGCCGTGCGTCGGCCATGAAAGGCCAAATAAGGCGTGTCGCGGCCGACGGTGCGGGACACACCAAATTGAGTTTGGGCGACAGGGCACGCTTCGTCGTCCGACTAACGAAAACGGCCGATTTCGGCCTGGTGTGTCAGGGCCTTTAAGCAACCACCTTTGTTGTTGTTTTAAACGAATAGGCCTTGCATCACATCACACACACCTAAACCACAGATGTAGCTGCATGTAGCTCTTTACAAGATCCCGATTGGTCCCATCTGCTTGTGGTTTGAGATACAAGCATTATTAGAGCCTTGTGAGATATCAAGATAATCAAGCTCATAAGCAAGGAATGAGGATGCTTTTTCATTATTACGTTTTTAGCCGATGCTCCATAGACTGAGGAAACTTGTTTTGTTAGCTGTAAGTATTTTATCTATGTTGGATGTCTTTCACAAGATTCTACAGTACAAGTGACAGCTCCAGGAAACACATATACTATGAAATCGCAGGGGTAAGGACATTCCTAAGTTCTTTTTATCATGTGGTTTGGCATAAGTTGAATCAGAGTTTGACAATTGTTTTTTTTGTGAAACTACAAAGCACTCACAGGAAGTTGGAGACAGACTGCTTAGGCATTTCCTTGTGACGTGGAAGAAACATCTGATGCCAACATGGCCACCACTGCCAGATTCATTTATTAGATCCAGACGCTTGTGTCATTCATATCACATTTTTCACTGTTTTCAACACTCCAGCACACTAGCTCTAAGACTTTTCATCTGCTGTAATTTCATCCCTCATTAAGAGCTCAGCAGACCAGGTGAGTAACATTAACCCAGCCTTGGTAGCTGAATACATCTTCTTGCAACAAAGATTTAATAAAAGGTTAACAAGACAATTGAAAAATAATATTAACATCCCAAGGTAAACAGTAGTTGGCTAGTTCATACCTTAATAAAGGGATTAGCTCATTAAAAATAAGCAAAATATGTTCAAACAGTCTGTAAATAATTGCTCCATGAGGTTAAAGATCACGCTATTAATATACATTATCACCATGCAGCCAGTGATAGTAGCTGGAGTGCAGCAGCAAGGCTCGCTCCATATGTTAAACAAAAGGAACCATGCATCCTTAATCAAAAAGCCAATTCATCACACATGCTACATCCACAGTAATGATGCACATAGATAAGGAGATAATAAGGTAAATGAGAGGGAGAGTTAAATAATACCGTAGCCAGCCCGGTTCATGCACTGTTACACTGCTGATGAATGATACAGGTCCCTCTCCTCCTTCTGCAGCTACTTACTCTTTTTCTTCCTTTTCCCCACTGCAGTCCCACTTGCCTTTTTTATGATGGCAATGGAAAATAGGAAGATTTAGTGACAAAGGAAATGCATTTTACAGTAGGTTACAAATGCATTTTTTCAAATTCATAAAAAAGGGATGTTAATGTGCCAATGCTTATGACAAATACGGATGAATACACACAGACCATAAGACAGATGTAGTCAAAACACACATGAGCCTCTCACAACATACCTGTTGGAGCCGGCAGATGGTCCTGCCCTGGAGAACTGGTAATAACAGAACAATAGCCAATTAAGCAGTGACGGAGAAGCTGAGGGGGCCAAGACAGTTCACGGATAGATTCAGTCAATTAGTCAAATGCTCCATTAGGAGAACGTCCAGAGACACTATGTTGATTGCCTTCCATTATGCACACCAATCCACAGTTTTTGATTGGTATTAAGAGATTAAGAGCATGTATAGGAGTCCTACAATTACATTGAGAGGTTTTTCAAAAATCTAACAATTAAATTGTTTCCCCTTTGATCTGTTTCAGAATCACATTGGGTGTCTTTACCTTGGCAAACTAAATTATAGGTATTAATTGCAAGAGATGAAATGATGTGACATCAATGGGAACCTGCAACTTTGTGATCAGCTTTTTACACATTCTCGGCACCGTGTACTGACACCTGTACACAAGTACACACGTACTTGCAACTGTGAGAAATCTTCCAAAAAGCTGAAGAAAACTTGCAGGGAAAAAAATGGCTTCTCTCCCTCTCACGTACACAAACATGTAATACAAACATGTTCATGCATTAAACATGCTCATGCCATGCATACTGAACTGCATAAACACACACACACACACACAGCATGCTGCCATCTATCTCCTGTATGTACAGCACACGGCGGTTCATACACACCGTCACACTTTGTGTTGAGATCAAAGATACACCGTCTTCAGTTGTGCCCTTCCCTTCTTCATGACCTTAAGCTGTCAGTGTTATCTGCTCCAGACATAAACACAAACACACACAGAGCATCCCCATGAACTCACTTTGCTTCATACACACACACACTAACTCCATGCATACTAACGAATCTCATGGAGGCAATTACAGAGCTGAGCCCTTCATGTTGGCTCGCTATCAAATGTTTTTCTCCTCTCTCATAATACTGTGCTAGTCTTTCCTTTTATCAAGGGGAGCTAGCATGATTGCTACCTTCAAAGCTCTTTGTTCATAGCCCATATGACTTACTAAATACAAACGTAACAATGTTCTTGTTGTAACTGCTGTTTTTTTAAAAGTTCGAAGCCGCTTTAAACACTATTGTATTCCCTTCAATGTCCATAAACTGTTTTTGCTTTATTCACGTGCAGCGGTTTCCATCTTTATTGTTCCTCCTACTGTTGTGAGACAACTTGCGTTGTGTGATTGCATCTTCAGCTCTATACGTTCCCGCCCTGACACCTTTACATTGGCACAAATAAGAGGTAAAGCATCTTGGCATTTCTTGTCACATAACCTGGAAACAGCAACCATAGCAACCCATCACAGCCAGCCACTTTGCATACAAATGATTGTGACAAGAGTGTGTATGCATGTGTGAGTGCATGAGAGGAGCTGGTGCCAGTTTGCTGGTGGGTGGCAATACACATTTAGTATGTGTGTGTGTGTGTGTGTGAGTGTGGTTTCTCGCCTGTACACATGCGTAAACATGCATGTGAAGGGGAGAGAAAAACTGGTGAGAAAGAGAAGAGAAGAGCACAGAGACCAATTACATTTTTACTCTCCTTTTGATTTCAGTGTGAATACACCAAAAGCGGAGGCCAGCACTTGATCTATGCATCAGATGGTACTTATGTTGCAGGCTTTTATGTATGAAAATGCATAAGAGATGGGAAACTCTTTTTCTGTCTCCTGGAGTTCAAAATAAAGCACTGTTTGATCGTTAACGTGCTTGAATAGTTAATATAATCAGTACATTGAGTCATAATAGTAGTCTAGATAACGATCATAAACAGGAAGGAGGGAAGGTTCATATATATATATCGGGTTTTTTATGTAACTTGGTGAAAGGTTAGTCATTTTCTAGGGAGAGTATACGGCTTGTTTTATTCTGTTTTGCTTTACTTATTCGCAACAAATTAAGTCGTTAAGAAAACAGAACCAGACTGAGTTCCAACTTTACTGTATTCATTCACAACAGATGTTATGGAAATTGGAAATGGGAAGTATTTTTCTCTTTTAAAGCTCACCTATTATTTTATATTTGAACAATATATTATAGGGCCATATCTATACAAAACATGTCTCTGAAGTGTTTTGCTCAAAATACCAAACAGATCACCCATTGTAGCCATGCCTCATACCACTCTATTTCAGCCCTGTTACAAAAGTGCTGATTCTGATTAAATGTAGCCGAGCTGCTGCTGGCCACGCCCCTTTGGAGCGTCCGCAGGCAAGCAGTGAGCTCTGTGAAGAGAAGGCTCTTTACCATAAACGGCTCCCGTAGGCATGTCTACGGTATTGAAGTGTTTGTAAGTCGCTTTGGATAAAAGCTTCAGTTAAATGACATGTAATGTAATGTTATGTAATGCTATATAATGCAATGTAATTGAATGTAATGTAATGCTATGTGATGTCACATAATGCTATGTATTGTAATGTGTTTCAAATTTCAACTGCATGAATAATGTCATTTTTGTATTGTACAAAGGATGGTAAGTTTGGGTAGACACCTCAAGCGTGAGTGTTTTGAAGCTGGAACACTTGAGAAAAACCGAACTGGCCTGTGTTCCAGAATTTCAGATATAATAAGAAATATCAGTAATCCTTTTTTATATAGTTCTAACCAGAAGGATTAATTTGAAAACTTTTAGGAGTTTATAGTTGACTGTTGAAAAGGCAGAAAGTGCACCTTGAGATTTAGTTTTTCATCAATTTATTGTTCTATTGCTTTGTCTGCTTTACTTAGATTTCAATGCAGGAAGCGGGCTAAAACCCTCACGTTTCGGTCTGTGACACGTTGAAGATATGAAGGAAGCCATATCAAAGGGAGAAAGTGTTGCCCATATATGGTCATTTAGGATGTAGAGCATATCAGGTCATTTGGAATGTTGACCATGGTCATTTAGAATGTGCTTTGGAGTTTTGACATTCTGGAAAAGCTGGAATGTTGGGACAGACTATAAGTTCCAGGAGGGTAAGTCTCTCCTTCATTTGGACAGAGGAGGCCAAGGGAGAAGGGGTGTGATCATTTTGAGAGTTTTTAAGGTAAAATGGGGATTTTAAATTATGGAGGAAAGCTAACAGGTTTGTTATGACACCGCCGTGGACTATTTGTAAAATAGAACTACGGTTGGGAGGGGGATTTAAATGACATGAGCAGTTGCATGGATTATTTTTCATTTTTGTAAACACTGAGAGATAGGCATCTTCAGTTATGGGAAGACTAAAGATTGTGAACATTTAGTTACACACAGTAAGTGTGGGTAGATACCTCAAGTGTGCTGCTACAATGCACTCACACTTGACCATCCATATTCACAACAGTATATTTGCAATAATACAACATTTCAAATGAGTTCTGATGATTTGTCATGTGCGGACGTTTGAACAGCATTATTGGAATTGGAGAATAGGGTTTGTTTTCTTCTGTTTCTTTACTTATTCTCTACCAGGTAGGTCATTAAGAAAACAGAAAGTCCTATGCGGATGTGTCCTCGAGCAAGACACTTTACCACAAATCGCTCCCGTAGGCATGTCTACGGTATTGAAGTGTTTGTAAGTCGCTTTGGATAAAGCGTCAGTTAAATGACATGTAATGTAATGTGGAAGAAGACACAGAAGACTCACAAATGACCATCTCTTCTCACACGGACGTTGACACAGTATTATAAGTATTGGAGAATAGGGTTTGTTTTCTTCTGTTTCTTTACCTATTCTCTACCAGGTAGGTCATTAAGAAAACAGAGATCATTGGCGGATGTGACTCTGGGTCACATGCCGATGTGTCCTTGAGCAAGACACTTTACCACAAATCGCTCCCGTAGGCATGTCTACGGTATTGAAGTGTTTGTAAGTCGCTTTGGATAAAGCGTCAGTTAAATGACATGTAATGTAATGTGGAAGAAGACACAGAAGACTCACAAATGACCATCTCTTCTCACACGGACGTTAACAAAGTATGATGAGTATTGGAGAATAGGGTTTGTTTTCTTCTGTTTCTTTACCTATTCTCTACCAGGTAAGTCATTAAGAAAACAGAAAGTCCTATGCGGATGTTACTTTGGGTCACATGCCGATGTGTCCTTGAGCAAGACACTTTACCACAAATCGCTCCCGTAGGCATGTCTACGGTATTGAAGTGTTTGTAAGTCGCTTTGGATAAAGCGTCAGTTAAATGACATGTAATGTAATGTGGAAGAAGACACAGGAGACTCACAAATGACCATCTCTTCTCACATGGACGTTGACACAGTATTATAAGTATTGGAGAATAGGGTTTGTTTTCTTCTGTTTCTTTACCTATTCTCTACCAGGTAGGTCATTAAGAAAACAGAGATCATTGGCGGATGTGACTCTGGGTCACATGCCGATGTGTCCTTGAGCAAGACACTTTACCACAAATCGCTCCCGTAGGCATGTCTACGGTATTGAAGTGTTTGTAAGTCGCTTTGGATAAAGCGTCAGTTAAATGACATGTAATGTAATGTGGAAGAAGACACAGAAGACTCACAAATGACCATCTCTTCTCACACGGACGTTGACACAGTATTATAAGTATTGGAGAATAGGGTTTGTTTTCTTCTGTTTCTTTACCTATTCTCTACCAGGTAGGTCATTAAGAAAACAGAGATCATTGGCGGATGTGACTCTGGGTCACATGCCGATGTGTCCTTGAGCAAGACACTTTACCACAAATCGCTCCCGTAGGCATGTCTACGGTATTGAAGTGTTTGTAAGTCGCTTTGGATAAAGCGTCAGTTAAATGACATGTAATGTAATGTGGAAGAAGACACAGAAGACTCACAAATGACCATCTCTTCTCACACGGACGTTAACAAAGTATGATGAGTATTGGAGAATAGGGTTTGTTTTCTTCTGTTTCTTTACCTATTCTCTACCAGGTAAGTCATTAAGAAAACAGAAAGTCCTATGCGGATGTTACTTTGGGTCACATGCCGATGTGTCCTTGAGCAAGACACTTTACCACAAATCGCTCCCGTAGGCATGTCTACGGTATTGAAGTGTTTGTAAGTCGCTTTGGATAAAGCGTCAGTTAAATGACATGTAATGTAATGTGGAAGAAGACACAGGAGACTCACAAATGACCATCTCTTCTCACATGGACGTTGACACAGTATTATAAGTATTGGAGAATAGGGTTTGTTTTCTTCTGTTTCTTTACCTATTCTCTACCAGGTAGGTCATTAAGAAAACAGAGATCATTGGCGGATGTGACTCTGGGTCACATGCCGATGTGTCCTTGAGCAAGACACTTTACCACAAATCGCTCCCGTAGGCATGTCTACGGTATTGAAGTGTTTGTAAGTCGCTTTGGATAAAGCGTCAGTTAAATGACATGTAATGTAATGTGGAAGAAGACACAGAAGACTCACAAATGACCATCTCTTCTCACACGGACGTTAACAAAGTATGATGAGTATTGGAGAATAGGGTTTGTTTTCTTCTGTTTCTTTACCTATTCTCTACCAGGTAAGTCATTAAGAAAACCGAAAGTCCTATGCGGATGTGACTTTGGGTCACATGCCGATGTGTCCTTGAGCAAGACACTTTACCACAAATCGCTCCCGTAGGCATGTCTACGGTATTGAAGTGTTTGTAAGTCGCTTTGGTTAAAGCGTCAGTTAAATGACATGTAATGTAATGTGGAAGAAGACACAGGAGACTCACAAATGACCATCTCTTCTCACACCGACGTTGACACAGTATTATAAGTATTGGAGAATAGGGTTTGTTTTCTTCTGTTTCTTTACCTATTCTCTACCAGGTAGGTCATTAAGAAAACAGAGATCATTGGCGGATGTGACTCTGGGTCACATGCCGATGTGTCCTTGAGCAAGACACTTTACCACAAATCGCTCCCGTAGGCATGTCTACGGTATTGAAGTGTTTGTAAGTCGCTTTGGATAAAGCGTCAGTTAAATGACATGTAATGTAATGTGGAAGAAGACACAGGAGACTCACAAATGACCATCTCTTCTCACACGGACGTCCACAAAGTATGATAAGGCATTGGAGAATAGGGTTTGTTTTCTTATGTTTCTTTACCTATTCTCTACCAGGTAGGTCATTAAGAAAACAGAGATCATTGGCGGATGTGACTCTGGGTCACATGCCGATGTGTCCTTGAGCAAGACACTTTACCACAAATCGCTCCCGTAGGCATGTCTACGGTATTGAAGTGTTTGTAAGTCGCTTTGGATAAAGTGTTTCTAATGTAATGTGTTCCAAATTTTCAACTGGAAGAACAACCACCTTTTTTTTATTGTGAAAAAAAGACGGTAAGTTTCAGTAGACACATCAAGTGTACTGCTGTTTGCCTATTTGGGGGGGCTGGAGAAAAGGGTTTGTTGATTCTGTTTATTTACCTATTCTCGTCAGGGCACAGCACAAAGGAAGAAGACAGGAGAAGACGCAGCGGAGCAGACAGAAAATATCCAGAGACAAACGGCTGTCCAGTTGAGAGTGTGAAGCCAAGGACAGAAGAGGGCAGAGTTTAGAGCTCTGCCCTTATTTCGTGAGTAACTAGCACTCTCCAACAAAAGACCGGAGTTGTCCATAAAAGACAAGTGACTGTTGTTTGTTTTGTTTTTAGAGTGGGAGCCAAGCTGGAAGAGCAGACGGTGTGCCCAGAAGTGTTCCCCCCCTCATCGAGTGCCTGGATTTTAAAGAAATGACTTTTAAGCCCTTTTAGCTTGTGAAATTGTTTTAATTGTATTTTAAGTATTTTAAATAGTTTTAATTTTTTGTAAAGTGTTTATGTCGAATAATAAATTATTCTAACCTTTTAAACTTTACTAGTTTTGCCCTTGATTGCCCAGTTGCGCTCTCCCCCCGATTTAGAAGAACCCTACATTTCTACCCCTCCCCCTCCTTTACATGAACTCCTTTAGTTCAAGTTTGTATTACAATTTCATAACAGGTATTAAAACCAGCCTATACATAATTACCTCTGACAATAAGGTTATGTTTCTTGGTTTCTTTGTGAGTTTGTCAGCTGATATAGGAAAACACATCTGGTATGCTTTTCTATGACTTGTGGTGGAAGTGTGTATCAGTGGCCAAGGAAGAACATAAATAACTATTTGAATCAGAGGAAGTGTACGGAACAGCGAGATTTGGCATTGGTGGACATCTCTGCCCTTGTAGTTATATTTTAAAGCCCGTAGAATATAACAAGAACAGAATAGTAAATACATAAGACGAAAGGAATAAAGTATTTACAATCTGCTCCATTAGTGCGTACATCCTAAATCTGTCAGAAGAGCTGTTTGTCTAAGGTTGTCTTAAAAAAGATGGCTATATTCTTAATAGTTCCAATAAATCTTGCCTAAGTTATGGCAGAAAGTCACCATTGTTAGAGGGCAAACTAACAGTGAATCATAAAAACACATCTCCGGGATGTATTTACGTGTGAATGCATGCACATGTGCAAACAAGTGTTTGTGTGATGGTATGCGTGCAACCACAATCAAGCTCATGTGTGCATGTGATCTGCATCTGTCTGAGTGTGTTTGATTGTGTGTAAGAGAGCGGGGAGGCGGCAGCATTTGTTAAGCAGCAGCAGGGGGGGGGGGGGTGGGTGGGGTGGGGGATGTTGGATGGTCTTTCCCTCCTCTTCCCCTGGCAGCATGCCCAAAATCTGCAGGCCTGCGTTGTTGCTGCGCTGTGATATCGGGATGGCAAAGCCCATGATGGATTACAGTCATTGCACAGGTACCCATGCAAAACTAATGTGTATATAAGCAGGTGTTAACAGCTACTGAGGTGTGTGTGTGTGTGTGTGTGTGTGTGTGTGTGTGTGTGTGTGTGTGTGTGTGTGTGTGTGTGTGTGTGTGTGTGTGTGTGTGTGTGTGTGTGTTTACACACATAGAGTGTGTGTATTTGTGAGAATAAAATGTTGGTGAACATGTGGAAGGCTGCTGAATGAGTTTGTTTGTGGAGGATAAATAAGTAAAGACGTATTATTTGTAAATGTAAAGATAATAAACTATGGACAGAAGATAAATGGTATCCAAGTTGAGCATTATTATAAATGATGTTGTGTAACTGGTGCAAGTAGGAAACACTTGTAGCACATCATTTGGTCTTGTAAAATGTTTATATATTATTTATTGACTACTAACATGCTAGTTTACTTGTCACAGTGAAAACAGTTGTATAAGTTTGCATTATAAGAAATGTAAAATACAGTGTTTTTGAAGTTTCTCTCATACATACTCAACTCAAAAGTTAGGGCGGCTGTGGCTCAGTGGGGGCGGCTGTGGCTCAGTGGATAGAGTGCTGGACTTCGAATCAGGGGGTAGCAAGTTCGAGTCCCACTGCAGTCAGCAGGTCGTTGTGTCCCTGGGCAAGACACTTCACCCCAAATTGTTCCTGTGGGGATTGTCCACAGTACTGAATGTATGTAAGTCGCTTTGGATAAAAGGGTCTAACAAATTACATGTAATGTAATCTTAAAGGTAATGATGAATCTCAAAACACTGAAAACTGTTATATGTAATGTTCTTATTAATAATGACAGGGCCAACAAACTTCACTCAAATTTGCAAAATAATGTAATGTTTGCTTCAATTCCTAGAAAAGCACCTAGGTGGTTAGGAGATATTAAAAAGAGCTTTACTTCGCCATGACTGACTTTTCTCGGAGACTGAAAGTAGTTTAATAATTCAACAGAACATATGGTAACATTTTTTCTCAGTGAACCCTGATCTGTGCTTTCATCCAGAATTGACTACTGCAACAACATCCTTTATGTTGCACCATCAAGACTCCTAAATAAACTTCAGTTCATTCAGAACTCTGCTGCTCGTCTCCTCACCTACAACCGCTCCCCTGACCACAACACCCCAACGCATTCATTATAAAATCCCTCACAAAGCTGTCCATAACCAGGCCCCTTCCTACCTTACCGAGCTGCGTCATCACCACACTCCTTCCTGGGGGCGCCGCGCCTCTCACGCCAACCTCCTGGGAAATATTGGGGATCATATAAGAGCAAAGGTCAGTATGAGTGTCTGTATATTTAGTTTAGTCTGTATATGAGTTTTCGCCATGTATGTGACTGACACCACAGAAAACTCTCCTCCTCTTATCGACCACAGCATACTGTGAGCCAAACAGGCCAACTGGCAGTCATAAAACAGTGGAAAATACAATCTTTTCAAGCCTTGTCTTGGAGTTCTTTATGTCAGATTCTGGCTGTTTGAATGTATTACACCTTGAACTGTCTAATGCTTGTCTATGAAAAGTCGATTTCTCCCGGTCTGCATTTATATGGCAATGCACAGCACAACCGCCAGTTCTGCCCTTTTAAGGATTTGCATTTAATTTACTGCAGTGATGGGTAGGTGAGGAGGAGTGTGGATGCCGAGCGATTTCACCAAACCTTCAAAAAAACTTAATTTCAAATGTTATAATATAATATAGGGCAGTGTTTTGGGAGCAATAGCTGAGAGATGTGTGTTTTTGACTGAATGAGAGAAAGCTACTACAGGAAATCTATCACCATGTGAATACCCATAAATACTCATATCTTTTAGGAGCAAAGTAAATCAGTAGATGTGACGACATCAAAGATTGGTTAGAAAACAATGCAGGAGGAAGGAAAGAATAAACTCCAGCGATGATTCAGAACCTGTCCAAAAGAGGGAGCACTGAAATAGGATTTAACTTGAGGTCAAAATAGAGTTTTGCAAAACTGGGGCAACATCATCTTAAATTATGCACATGCTGGGGCAAGTTTCAAGCCAAAGCCAGTCAATAACATTTCATCTGATTTCATCTTTCTACCGCTCAAAAAAGATCTCAGGCGTTCTACATTTTGTAACGCGTTTCAAAAAATGTTGAGGTCTGATGTTTCAGTGAAAAACAAAGACCCGCAATTCTTTGTGGATGTCTGCCACTCCATCAAGACAAGGCTGCGACTTTATTTTTCATGAGCAACACAAGACGCGCAGTAAATTGCTGTGAAGTGTGTCACTGGTGGGTTAAGAAGGATTTGCCAAGCCCTTATCTTACCTTTGAACACAACTCTGATTAAGACAGCGATTTCTGATGGCTTGGATAAACAACCTGAGGTATTGTGGAAATCGGGAGACTTGTAAACAAGCGTTTGAACAAAAAGTGCACAAACATCACAAAGGTATCGAATTATGTGGAGAGCTTAGCAATCAACTGTGCCACTAAAATCTCATCAGTGTTTTTGATATTGAAGTTGTCCCTTTATTAGGCAGAGACGAGGGAATAGGGAAAAAAATCTAAAGTAGTTTTGATCAATATTTCAAATACTTCAATCTCTTAGCGGGGCCTGCATGAAAGAGTAACCGAGACGCTGTAACTATTTTAGGGTCATGTTTTAATGAGGCGATGGCAAGACAGTGTTGATCAGACACATTCATTGTCAGTTTTCAACTTTGAAGGAGAACATCTGCATATAGCTTTGCACTCCATAACCTGCAATTCAGTTCAGTCATTAGATAGCTTTTCTTACTGTTAATTGTCCTGTCATTATTCAGAGCTCTTTTTGCGCAAGTGGTGATCATTGTTCTATACTCTTGTCTTTCCATTAAGGGGGCAATAGAGGTGTGCCGTTTTATATCTTAACTTAATGGTATTCTTTAAATATGATTCAATTGTGATAACAGCAATATTCTGATGTAATGACTTCATGCTGAGAGATACAAGGAACAATGGAAAGAGAGGATAATAAATAAAGCGTACAGAAAACTGAAAAAGAAACAAGTTATAAGAAAAATTAATCAATAAATAAAAACTATGGTGGTTAAATGGGATTAAAGAGAAACTTTGCTGCATTTGGCAACAGTTTAAAGGTCCACTTTGAGGTGAATTTAACCTGTTAAGCCCTGAGCCTGTTTTTCAGGTCTCAGGCTCGAAAATGACATTCCCAGAACAAATGACCATATCTTCCCTTCTAAAAGGGTTAAATTAATAATCTTTTTTCTCAAAGTAATGATAAACCTGTGAGTTGGATGTAGAAAAGTCAGAACAATATAGATGTTTTTTATTTTAAAGAAAATTCAGATTTTACATAGTAAAAAACTGTAAATTATAGTGTCCGTCCAAAGATTCTTTTTTACTTATAGTGAAAACTACCCTTGGATGATGGTAAGGTAGACTAAAAGCTTTAGGAATCCAAAGTACAACATATAATAAGTACCCTGTATCAAGATTGATGCAAAACAAGTGACATTTGACCTTTTTAGAGAGGTTTAGCCAAAAAAACTCCACCTCTGAGGTGATTTGGGTGGAAATGTTTTTTTTTTCCATATCTCTGGCCCCCCTTTGTCGATTTTGATGGTTGACACCTCTTTCTGACCGTTAGAGCCAATAGAATCGAAGGGGGATTCCCCCACACACACACGTTGTAAAACAAAAAGGTGGGGGCCTTGCGCATGTAGTTTTGCATGAGAGTGAAGCTATCTCTCGCTCTGACATCTAGAAACGGAAAAGCAGTCTTATTGGCAGTCTTATTGCTCATGGATTATCAGAAATCATTTCAAAGGGACACAGACACATTGGATTAACCTATGGATTAACTTCAGCAGCGTTTTTATCGTTTTAATGCCATTGAAGACCACTTTGGAGCAGACTACAGAGACAAGGTAACCATGTTAGCATTTTTAGCTACCTAGCGCCACATGTTTTGATGTCTGTTTTTGTTTATAACGTCGCGATTTCGTATAATTGAGTGATAATGAGGGTACCCTTCGATTCTGTGTCACCTCACGATGTGAAACGATGTCATGGATGTGGAGAAAAGATAAATAATAAGGTTTTGTGAGTGATTTTCGGTGCAGTAATCTGTTAGCATTTTTCGCTCGTTGCTAATTCAGAAGGTTCAGCGTTAGCATTTTTTTTTTTTTTTTTTAAATAAATTAAAATGATCAGTTAGATGAGTTTCTTCCCGTTACATGGATATAAAACATTCATAGTTTATTAAATGAACATGCCCTCAGACACTGTTTCCTGCAAGATGTTGCGGCAGTGCCCCCGGTACCGGGGTCTCTCGGGCTTAACAGGTTAATTAACTCTAAATTACTTTTGTTGTTCAAAAACTAAAGAGCTGAACAAGAAAAACTGTTTTATGTAGAAAAAACTATAACTCTTATTTTGCTGGAATTCTACACTGAAAAGACTGAAACGTTGCTTAAATTAAGTGTATTATGTGAACACATTTCACATAACTGTATCAGGTTAGTTGAAAGCAATAATATTAAGTTGAACCTAATATTTGTTATTTAAATGTAATATTATTGCTTTCAACTAACCTAATACAGTTATGTGAAATCTGTTGACATTAAACATTTAATTAAAGTCAACGGTTCAGTTTTTTCAGTGTATGTTCTTGAAATTAAGAATATATATTTTTTGTATTCTGTAATTTCGTCAAGAAAAGCAACTAACATTAATAATTGTGATTATATTTTAAGGTCATATCACCAACCCTTCGAAGGGAGCTTATAGTTCTCCATGGACTGTATATGATCTCAATATATTATATCAACAGAAACAGTCTTACTTGCTAATGAAAGGCTGTAACCCCCCCCCCCCCACCCCCTCTCCCTTTTTCTCTTGGATGCAGATGTAGATGGAAATGAGCAGGGTGATCCAGCCCACAGTCTGTCACTGATCAGTTAGTCCTCCTTCACCTCTGGCTGCCTGCCCTGTGTCCCAGGACAGACACCGAGATAAGGACTTGGTCACCAGTGTGAGCGCTCTGTCTGTTCCCTTCTACACCCGTTTCACCTCTGTCTTCCAGCTTATGCGTTTGTCTTTTTATGCAAAGCTCATCCCTCCCTCTCTGCCTCCCTCCACCACTGTCCCAACGCATTGTCTCTCACCTCGGCCCAACATTACTCCTCCCCACTTCTTCCCTCCTCCCGAATCAGTCTCTCTTTCCCTATTGCATCTGTTTGTTGTATTCCCAGGGGCCGTGAGGGGCCAGAAGGGTCCATGAATAAGTCATTAACTCTGGCCCCCCAGACTCTGTGATCATCGCCAACCTGTTCAAAAACATGGGTCCCCGCCACCTCTCTCGCTCCCACTGCACCCCTCTTTCCGCATCCATAAGCAATGAAAATATAAATAAATAAAGCATTAGGGACTGTGTGTGTGTGTGTGTGTGTGTGTGTGTGTGTGTGTGTGTGTGGTGTGTGTGTGTGTGTGTGTGTGTGTGTGTGTGGTGTGTGTGTGTGTGTGTGTGTGTGTGTGTGTGTGTGTGTGTGTGTGTGTGTGTGTGTGTGTGTGTGTGTGTGTGTGTGTGTGTGTGTGTGTGTGTGTGTGTGTGTGTGTGTGTGTGTGGGTGTGTGTGTGTGTGTGTGTGGGTGTGAGGGTGTGTCCTGACATAGAGATGATATTGTATCAAGAAGAGCCAAATCAGTACTTCTGACATTCCCATTGGTTGGGGAAGACTTTTATTTACCAATTTGCTGCAAATTAATTAATGACTATCACAATTTCTTCCAACGGACTGAGAAGAGCTCAAATTCAGTTCTGATTTTTTTTAGAAAAACAATAAGTCGTTAAGAAAGAAATGGCAGGAATCTTCCATTGTTCTCAGTTCAGTCAAGTTTTTTAGAGTAACTTTTTATGATCTGAATTTGTTTGCAGCAGCTACATAAAAAAATCAGTTTGATGTAATTTCTACATTCTTACTGGCTAGTTTGTAGTGATTAATAATCCAGGTTGCACCATCTAAATTTAGGAAATATTTTAGCAGGAAAGAACTGTAATATTGTGTTAGGATGTACTGCCATATGTAAACAGGAAGTCACTGTAGCATCACAAACTGCAACATAACGTCCAGTGATATAGTATTTTGTGAATGGGTTCACTGTACTCTATTCATGCGTTTATACATGCATTGACAGAAATATATATAAGTGTTCATGCAGTTCGGTAAGAAAGCGAATAATCTAATTATTCTTACCAGGATAACATTATTTTGTCATTTATCACAACATATTTATTGAGCCTGTGACTTTTTCCTCATTTGGTATATCTGATGAACTGTGAGGCTTGACAACATTGCATTTAAGACCACAGACTGAATAGGATGTCAAGCTCACCTTAAAAAACCCATAGAGTGTTTATTAGACAGCAGTAGGCTGGAAAGTTTCTTGAAGTTATTGCTGTCTGATCATTTGAATTAAAAAAGCAAATTTGTCGAAGTGCAGTCTTTAGGTCAGTCGGATCAAAATGGTTGTAGTATGATAAGAATTCCAGATTTATTTTGATCAATAAAAGCATGGTTAATGAGTCTTCGGGTAATTAATGAATCATGACCTTTGAATTTCAATGTGTTGAATTGCAAACAGAGGCAGAGAGAAACTAGACACCGTGTCGGAAATGTTCAATATTTGCTATCGGCACAGACTATTGGCTGCAACAAGAGTGATTATTAATAAGTCATGTTTACCTACCAAAATAAAAAATAAATATTTATTAACATATTTTTGGAATAAATTATATTGTGGTAACTAATAGCTTTCTTTACAGTGATTTTTCTTTTCCTACTGTTATGTATTAAGAAGTAAGTCTCAATACAATCCTGGGAAGGCTGATGAATGAAGAAGGTGAAATAAAAGGTCAACACGTACTTGACAATTATGCACCGTAAATATGATTTATGGACTGAAATTCAATCTAAATTTCACAGCAATCACAGGGCTTGTTGGCCCATGTTTGTTGGTTCACTCCATGAATTATGGATTTGTCCTCCATTTGTTCGTTATTTTACGTTGCTAAATGCAATTTTCATATTACTTTTGAGTAATAGGATGGTGAGAAATGATGAATTATGGTACAAATTCTCACAGGGTTTATTTGTAGATTTTGTTCCTGCCATATCCCATAAATGTTAGAACAATGCAATTAATTTCTGAAGTAAATAATATAAAAACATTTAAAGGTAGTAAGTTTGAGAAACCGCCTCGAGATACACTTTTTGTTATATTCCATGGAATGCTCTTAACATCCCGATAGCAATGAATATCTTAAGTGCTTTGACAAAAAAATCCATTAAAAAATGTCATCTGTGGAAGCCGTAGTACTGTAAAAAGTACGACCAATCATCCGGCTAAAATGACTGGATGGCCTACCTGCCTGTCAGCCTTCCATCTGTGCACAAACTTATCTCGTGCCCTCATTGGTCATGTGCGCGTTCGTGTGTGTTGGAGGAGGGGCTCTGTAAGGAAGTGGCCGATTTTCTCCGGTTGTGTATTTTCAAATTCTAGCGATCTCGAGCCGGTTTCTCAAACTTACCTACCCTACCTTTAACTAATACCTTACATTACATCTTAAGCAATACCGCAGCAATATGTATACTTAGATAACGGTAAAGAAAGATGGCAATGGCACACAAGTGCAACATAAGTTTACCTGTTTTGATTTTTATCAATCTAAAATGGAACCCTTTTTCTTTCCTTTTGTTGGTGCGAAGGGTCAGTCAGAAACATTTGGGCGTATCTGAATTAAAGACACCTCATGTTTGTGGGAGCAGGATAACGTACCTGGCTCCATCAGGTGACGAACAACCTCACACTGCCAGAGGCTGCTGCTGACTGCTCACATAAGTTTCACTAGGTGCATCTTCCCAAAGATTATATCTGCTGCCTTTGTGTGTTCATCCATGCATACAATTGTGCATATCATAACATCCCCCTTTATTATGCATGTTAGCAACTTTATCAAAGTATTCTCATAATCAAAGTAAATTGATGACATTATTGTATGCATATAACATGGATTTTTCTTAGTAATCAACATCAGGTGGCCCAGATATAAGCTTTCTCACCTCACAGCAAAACAGATCCCGGCTTTACTTACATGGCAAAGTGATTTCTGTGTGCAAAAACTTCTCCTGAAATGCTGTGTTTGCATTAAGAGCAGTATATGGTAAAGACTCCATCACGGCTCTGTAAGCAAGTTGGAAAAACCGGCTCCCACATCCTATGTTTTTCATGAAGGGCATGCCTGGACAAGTCATCTACTGGGGATAGTGAAAGATCTGTTTCTGTTTCTTGTTGCTTAATCCTCCCAGGAGGCCAACATAAAGTGTGTTCTAATATGTCTATGTGAATATGTTTCTGCTTATAGAAAAGACCAGGACACAATATTGCCTAAACTGATAATGGCCTGACATTTTTCAATCTTGCTTGGTCCTTTCACTACACCCTGAAATGTGTTAATACAGGCAATTCAATGTGACAACAACATGCACTTCTCGGATAAATGGTTTCCAGTCGCCTCTAGCTTATTGTATGACACGAAGTCTCTTTCCTTGTTTTAACTCTCCTCTTATTCTGTTCTCTTAACTCATGTCTATCTGTTAAAAAATTGAACTGTAGTATTATATAACACTGACAAGTAAGGGTGAGCTGAAGAACAGCACACACTCAACGGAGAGTGAATAATGACATCACTTATCCACTTTCAACGACCTCTCTGTTTTTCTCTCTCTCTCCCTCTCTCTCCCCCTCTCTCCCCCTCTCTCCCCCACACACACACACACACACACACACACACACACACACACACACAAGATAAAGCTTGTGGCCGGTTGCAGATACATTTAAAGTAGTATAGTAATATAGTTTATACTTTTCAACTCTCCTATCGTGTCCATTTATTTGCCTTCAACAAATCACAGCAAAGTACAAATGGCATTCACAACTCTATCAGGATATAAATGCGACCGAACTCTAAACCTCTGGCAGCAGCCTGTACTCTCATTCGCCCGAAACAGCAGAATGACCCATTTCATGACAAAACCCACTCTTGTACACTGAAGCATTTTATAATTTTACCAGTTTCAGAGATAGATAGTTCCAGCAATATATATATTTTAGAGAGATGTCACAAGAAATGGAATCTCAAATACACACTGTTTCTCTAACTCAGAGTAGCAGAATGTTCCTTATCTATGAGCAGCATCCTATCTGTTAGGGGAATTACAGAAACATCATGTGACGTTTGTACTTTTGAAGACTCAACTTGCCTAATTTGCAACTCTGTGTCCCAAGTGGCAGTGAGAGATAACAGTTTTGAATTGCTTTATTACTCAGCAATGGGGTTCTCTCAAAACTAAACTCCATATTTTCTTTAGTTTCTGATGAGGCTGGCTATGCAATCATTCCAATGGCAGCTATATTTAGCTGTTGGTGAGGCCAGCCCTCTATAGACAGACATAGTCGAAGTTTGCATTCATCACTTGGACCCTGGATCTGAGAACATTTCTCACCAGTGAGAATGTGTGGATCCCTATTCAAGTACAGGCAGCATACAACACACATGAAATTCTGAACAAATGCACTAAGGGATTTAGGCCTACAGATAATATTTCATAATGTAAAGCGTCTTTGGGTCCAAGAAAAGCGCTATATAAATAGAATTTATTGTTATTATTATTATTAGATAACATGCAGCCTCACTTTCAGGACAATGTGTCCCTTTTTCCATATAGCCTACAGAAACATGCATCATTAATTAACTATAGCCAGTTTTGTTCAGCAGCTCTTCCAAAATTATTACTGAGACTTAGGCATGCAGAAACGGCAGGATACTAAATTGGAAAAACAAATCTACATTGTATCCTTTTATCACGTTCAGAAAAACGAAAGAAAGAAGAATAGATCAATACGATTTGCTAAAATTATCAATAGGGATTTTGTTGTAAAAAGCTTAAATGATATTGAGTCCAGCCCCCTCAAGACCCCCCTTCCCTAGCTAATGCTTACAGAAAGACAGCGACAGCCCCAATTCATAAGATAGATTAAATCACGGGTTTAATTTTACATGGAGCGTCTAGCCAGCTTTATTGCTCTTTGAGACATGTTGCTGATTGAAGGGTACATTCAGGACACACTCCTAGAAGAGGAGTCCTAATGCATGGAGAGTGTATGAGCAGCTGTGTGCCATACAGGACAGAGGAGGAGGATAGTGAGAGGATAAAGGGAGGGGAAGCAGGTGGGGTGGACGGGGTGGAGGAGGAGACTGCTGCCAGGAGGGCAGGCTTGGCTCTCCTTTGGAGGGAACAGAAGGAAGAAAGAAAGTCTCTTAGGCATTCGTAATTTCTGTCTTCCAATTTATCCGTCCCTGCCTTTTGCTTCTCCCCCGTTCATACTGCATCTGGACTCACACTTTTTCTGTTTTGTTTCCCCTTTTCAACACCACTGATTTCTAACGTTGCCCTTTCTTTCTCCTTCCTGTGCAGGCTCTATATGTCCTCTAGTCTTTCATACTTTGTCTTTCATGCCTTTCATGGTTCTGTATCTCTCCTCTGCACCTTCTCTCCACTTTTGCCTCTTTGTGTGTGTTTTAACCATCTTCTCGCTGCATGCTCCATCTTTTCACAGGGAAAGAGCTTGGCGTGAGATCTGTGCCAGTGCAGTCTAGATTGTGCCACCCTACCGAGAGAGTGGGTGTCAAACACAGACATCGGCACAGCTTGCCAGTGAGATGGCACCGCATTGAAGCCAATGGCTGCAGAGAAACATGAATATATGTCTGCTGCCACCCACTCACCGTGCACCTGATCCCTTTGGTTCACTTAAATCTGAAAGAATAACTTCATTTCAAATAAAACCTTCTGATGTTCCATCCTTATTTCTGCCACAGAAACAGTAGGAGATGTCAGACTTATCTGTTTCTCAACTTAATACTGCCCTTTGCACCAGCTGGGAATCCACACTCACTACAGTTGCCAACCTCTTCAAAAGAGCAAGGTGCAAACTTTTTCTGAGACACCTGAGAGCATTTGATTTAAAAAAGAAAAGAAAAAAGAATCCGATTCACTGGAATATTCTTTTATGTAATCTATACCAACCCAGATCTGATCAGTCTCCAACTGTGTGCAGAGCTGCTGTGCACAGAGACAGCTTTTTATTCATAGCTCACTTTTTGTATTCTATATCGAGCGTTATTGTGGGATGCAACCAAAGACCTCGCTCAAACACAAGAAAACTTCAGGTAACTCAAAGAACCAAAATACATGCATTAGCGCCCTTATTAGCAGGCAAAATTCACAACACGTTTGAAATTGTCAACACAGAGGGAACTTGTTAAATGTTGGAGTTGCAGTTCAGGAGTTTGTGTGACAACAAATGTGAAAATGAGAAAACTTAGAGAAACAGAGGGTAGAGAGTGCATCAGAGGTGTGAATTATGAAAGAGCAGACAACGTGAATGACAGGGGAGAGATGAGAGATTTGAGGTGGGTGAGAAAGACTTGAGAAGAACTCGAGTCGTATGCCAACACATTAACAAAAGCACTGACTGCAGGGAATGATGCAACAAAAACAAGAGGAACTTTGGGCAGACGGTAATGCTGATGTTTATGATGTGAAATCTATTCATTGTGACTAAAACCTTTTGAGGAATGTGATCAACACATGTAGAAACAGATCAAGCAGCAAGTTTAAAGTGGACCTATTATGCTATATTGGAAAAATATATTGTAGGGCCATACCTATACAAAACATGTCTGTGAAGTTCACCCATTGTAGCCATGCCTCATACTGCTCATACCCCTCTTTTGCAGGCCTGTTAGAGAAACGCGGATTTTGGGTCCTTAGGAGGCGGAGCTAATGCCTGATCAGAATTCTACCGGAGATAAAGTTAAATTCTGCTGTGATAAAACGCCATCCTGTTCTAAACCACATCAAGGATTATTTCTGAAACAGTATGGAGCTCAAATGCTTTTTCTCTTGCGGGTTTATCACAAGGTGAGTTCCTTTTTTTATTTCCTGCTTTTTAAACACATGTGCTCTACATACAGGTTAGCTCTGAGTGTTAGCGAGGCTTGCTAATGTAAACAAAGACGAGATTACGTCCAAAACACGTCAGGCATTGTTTCTGATAGCAATTTTCTATGGGTCCGCTGCCGATTTGATGTCAGATCGGCAGCAAATCTGTATCCGCTCGTTGTACCCCCGTTTTTAAAAGATTTGGGTACGGAGGAAAAGAGAGAGAGTTTTATTTTCTGACGCTGCGTGAGTTCCTCTGACGCTGCGTGAGTTCCCCGACACACCGGGGACACATATTTATGTATAAAAGACATCACAAAGTGCATTTTGCATGATAGGTCCCCTTTAAGTATTGTGAATGGTGTCATGTCTTCAGTTCTCAAAGGGTCACTTGCTAGTCAATACCACTTTGAAAAGGCAAACAAAGCAATGTGAATACAATTATAAATTATAAGAAAAGGAAGTGGAGGAAGTCAAATGTAGAAAAACACAGGAAGGTAATAATAAATGTGGACATTTTTAACAACCGCTTGCAGAAGCTTTGTGGCAAAGGTTTTTTGGCAAAAGCCTACAAAGAAAAACACGCCATCACAACAATCATCAGCACATAGTTAGTATTGTAATTTCCACCCCAAGGTCTTTTCACCGACCCAGAATGAAACCCTCTCATCCCAACAGAAATCATGAATGCTAGTTGCACACTCAAGAATTTCCAGGCAACAACACACACACACACACACACACACACACACACACACACACACACACACACACACACACACACACACACACACACACACACACACACACACACACACACACACACACACACACACACACACACACACACACACACACACACACACCACCAAACACAGGGCTTCACCCTCCTGACCCCCTCGATCCCGGTGGAAGCACCCCGAGATCAGCAGCGCGACTGCGGGGTGGCGAGTGGCCCAGGCCGCTGTGACGACCCCGCTCTGACAGAGTGTCAATACAAAGCAATTTACAAGCGCATGAAAAATCGACCCTCGATAACAGGCAATTTCTCTGCTCCGCTGCCTCAAGAGGCGTGACCCGCCTCGCGAAAGTGAGGGAAGAAAGGGGGGTTGAAAGTGGACAAAGAAGAGGAAAAGGAGAAGAGGGGTGATCATGGTCCAGTGGATGTGATTACAAGCTACTATGCTTTAAAGGTGTGGGGGACTGGGTGGGAGGCAAACAAAGTTAACAGTAATAGGGCAGGGAAGGGAACATGTGCCAGCGATTATAATAGTGATGTTAGGAGCAGAGAAATCACTATGATGAATGTGACGGTTGGATTCTACTTGTAGGACAAAGGAGAAACAGAGACAGAGATTAATCATGTAGGAGAGAGTTTAGAAGCTTAAAATAATGCAGGACTTAAGAGAAGAAGAAGACATCCGTGTATGAGTAGATATAGTTAGGACAAAGTGAAGTCCGAGAAAGAAAAAGGAGAGAAGGAAGGTGTATTGGGTAGAAAAAGGAAGGGGCAGAGATGTTGCTGTTGTTGATGAAATGTGGAGTGTGTGTGTGTGTGTGTGTGTGTGTGTGTGTGTGTGTGTGTGTGTGTGTGTGTGTGTGTGTGTGTGTGTGTGTGTGTGTGTGTGTGTGTGTGTGTGTGTGTGTGTGTGTGTGTATACTGAGGCCACAGGTGAGGACAGAGATAATGACCTCATTCCTCTTCTCTTTTGCCGAGACACTTTCTTCCACACCACTCTATTCATCAAGCCCTCTATCCGTCTCTCCATCCCTCGCTCCCTATAATTCTCCCTCCTCTCTGTCGAAGGAGCCAGAGGTCACACCTTCATCCAAACAGACAGGAACACACACAAAGGAAGAAATGTGTAGCGGTATGCGCCTCTGAAATGTGCGTGCTTGTCACGGGAGAACACACAGATGTACTGCGTGGAGGCAGATGTCATGGAGTCAAATACAAAAGTAGTTTCTATTAAAACACTTCATCAGGAGTTTTGCCTGTATCGGGATCAAAAGCCGCCTCTGTGCCACTCGGTGACAGGAGAGGTCGTCTGAAATCAAGCACAGACAGGCGAAATAAAGGTTTTTGGAAAAAAAAGGATTACTTTTTGAAATACAATTAATGAGATTCTTCAGTAGAGGGGCTGTTGTCATATTAATTCATTTGATTTCTTTGTGATGCCCTCTTGAAAGACTTGAGATAGGTGGTGGACCTGCGTTATGGAACTCTAGGTGATAATATAAGATTGATCATATATTTTGAATATGTGACTCATGTGACTTTTCATTGACACAATTTCTTCTTATCCGATTTATTTACCGTCCAAAAGCAGCAGCAAAGCCGTTCAGTATTTTTAGAATACTTATAATCGTGTTTGAAAACTATATGGATCAGGGTATATAATGGTGGTATAAAGAATGTTTTCATTTGGAAATCCTTGGCTTGGTTTTATCCTAAATACTAGCTGGATCATTTATGTTTGAAGATGTTTCTCTTCAGTTTTAGCAGCAGCAGCATCATGCACTGCTGTCAACTCTCTAAAGGGTCACATCACAAGACCCTTCACCGCTTGCTCTGAGGAAACATTTCCTCTCTTTTCCTGTGTTTGATCAAGGGATTACCGAGGGGCGTAGGGTTGTCTCTGTGGTTAGCAGCTGGGTCTTCTACCTGATCCTGTCGAGGTGAAACTGCAGGAAACGTTTTCTTTTGTTTTCTTACCTGTAACGTAGGGAAAGATGAAGTCATTTCTGGGCCTGAGGCAAACACAGGCATGGATCCTTTCTATTGCTTGTTTTCCTCCTTTTCAATTCTTATTTATCTAAGAAAAACGTACTTGTAATTTCTCCTCATAGCAAAGCAGTGATGTCCTGACATCTGCTAAAATCTAAATAAAATACCAAAAATATTCAGTTTAACAAATGAATCTCCTCTCAAATCATATTTTCTGAAATAATCACAGTATGAAAGATCTGTCATTTGTTTTCATAATTTACCTTTCTGGAACTGCCGCCTGAATTGGAGAAGCTGTATATGATCTTATATCTTGTGTTCCTAAGGTGAGAAGATGAACACGAGACAATAAGTTCAAGGCAAGTCTTCATTTTGGGGAGACAAAAATAATAAACAAAACTCAGCAATATGTTGTTTAAATGTTTACCTTAACTAATCCCTAAATATATACTTTTGAATTAAATTGTTTGATTTTCTATTGCATTTTCTTCCAATTCCACACAGCCTTAGTGAGTGGGAAACACATTTGGGAACTTTGGGCTGTTTTTCTGTTGTGTTAAGAGTATCAGAACAGTAATGGATCTCCTTTATGAATTTATAGAAGTTGTTGGCTGTCAAGTGACTTAAGGTTATATAATAGATAATAGGAGGCACAGTTAAAATGTCCATCCACAAATTTGACCCCTTCAAGCCATGCAAATGTTCACTAATTCCATATCCAGTGTATTACTTCATGGACAAGAATAAATCCTCAACTTTAAGACACAATGGTAACTTTCACATGGTTCCCTTTTTAGATACCAAAGACAAAACCATTTGGTACAATTTAAGTGCATTTTGCAGAAAGAAACAGCATTTCCAACCATTTAGAGACACCATGCTGCTTTGAGAAACACACTGTTTTCTCTGTGGTAGATCCAGCAATGGAAGAAGAATTACCAACAGCTCTGCACAGTCTCAATCAATTGCTGAAGCTTTGCACTCTGTCTAAGGATCTATGACCGTGAAGCATTGAAGACAGTTAGAGTTTATCCACCTGCTGCTAGTGCTGAATCTCACCTCATTATATATCACACCAGGCTGGTTCTGTGCTGTGCTGTGTCCCTAAAGTGCAGGTACGCCCGGTTACCTACACCTCTGTTTGTTCTGTTTACTAATGAAATACATCTGGAAAAAATAGTTTTTCCAAGAAACTTCTTTCTTTGTCAAACAACTGAAAAGAGACACAACTTGGGACAATTTAACAAAAACATTTAAGCTATCTATGCATTAAATAGCCAGATGCTTCATATAGAGAAAATCACCAAAGTAGAAAACATGGACATGTGTGAATAAAAAAAACAGCACCACACAAACACACTTATTACGACGTAGAGATACTACATCGATTTTACAGACTATGTAAACGCTATGTTATGGTTGTTGACGTTCTCTTCTTGAGAAGGAGTTCAGCAGTGTGTTGTACTCACTAGTCTGAAAGTTATTCTGTGAGTCGTGCAAAGTCCTCCTCAGTCTGGTCCAGGTTCAGCATCTCAGCCCATTTACACGGGAACGTTTGCGTTTACGCACCGTATGCGTTTTCAAAAAGGTCTTCCGTTCACACGTATTCAATTTATTTAACGTGTCCATTCACACGAGACCGCTGGAAACGCTGTAGTACATATGCCGTGCCTGTAAGTGGCGCTGCTGCCGCCACAAAATACACCAAAAGCAGCGAAGAAGACCCCGGAGCATGGTTGCCATGGTTGCCCTTCTGTTTATTCTCCGCGGTGGACGGCGTGTGCTCCTGCTGTAAATCTCTCCGGTAGTCCACCAGCAAATGAAAAACACCCACCTCTCCGCCTCTTCCAAGGGACGAGGGAACCGTGCGGCAGAGTTTCCGTTAACATTTTTTTTCGCCGGTCAACATGTCCGTTAAAGTTTAAATCTTCCGTATAAAATTAGAAAAGTGCCGGTCAAAGGTCTTCTTTGTTATTTATTGAGCTTTAAAACAAATTGATAACGACTCTGTATAATAATATAAGAATAATAAACGGAGCCTCTCTTTTCCTCCCCCTCTTCTGACAGCCCAGCAGCTGATCTCTGAGCAGGAGACGTGGGGAGAGGGAGACGTGGGGAGAGGGAGGCGGGGCTATTTCATCGTTATCAGAAAATGATCGTATAGAGGCGTACACACGGAGCCGTTTTCCCCCCCAGAGCGTTCCGTTTGCAGATCTATCCACCTTGGGACCCGTTATCGTTTGCGGGGTCCGTTTCTATCGTTTTGTTACCTCGTGTGAACGAAAGGGCTATACGCAAGAGAAACTATGCGGATACAACCCGTTTCGTCCTCGTGTAAACGGGGTCTCAGTCCCTCAGTGCTCCTCACATCCACTGAGCTGAAGAGGACTCTGCAGTCACATCAGGGATTATGTCGGAAATAGAAAAAGGAAGTTAAAAGTTACTCACTGAATCCAAAAAACATCACTGGTGGATCCACCAGGAGGATTTACTTTACAGATCAAAAGTACATGGAAAACAGTGGTGTAAAGTAACTAAGTATTACTCAAGTACTATACTTAAGTAGCATTTTGGGATACTTGTACTTTACTTGAGTATTCCAATATTTAGTTTCTGATTCTGATATGAACATTTTACATTTTACTGACACAAACTCATCAGAAGTCAGCCCATTGGATATGAAGTTCTTTGGAAGCTGAGGGAGCAGGAAAGTGTACATGAGTTTCCTGCCCACCTGTCGTGTTCTGCTCCCCCGCTGAACAAAGACCCCCTGCGTGGCACACCTGCAGTATCTTCATAAAAGCTCTCGAACTAAAAGATTCAGTGTGTGGGAGTGTGACAGAGAGAGAGGAGAGAGGGAGACTTTGGCCCGGATTGTTTCCTCTGCACATCATCGCTGCTCGCTCAGATCTCAGAACACAAAGGAGAAGAAAGATGGAAGGCACTTGAGCTAATAATGTGCAGCCTTTTCTGTGCACAAACTGTGAATCTTTTGAAAACTGATCAAAACTAAAAGAACACTGGAGATCAAAACTCCAGTGCATTTAGTAGGGCGCATCTCACAGGGATTGTCACATTAACATTATTGTAATATGAAAAGTGGAAACGTGTCACGCAGAAACACTGAACTCGACTTTAAAAATGGGTGTGGCTGCTCCTCTGAAATGGTAACATGAGTTATTCGGAGCGGAGTACAATCCCTTGTTATTACATGGACTATTTTGTTCAATGATTTAAGATACTCGTGAATTTCCAATGTCAGCCTGTATGACAGCTTGTTCTCTTTCCCTCTTATCTGCATCGCCCTCCAAAGCTTTTTTCACCCCACGTTCCTCATTCAATAGTAATTCTCTCTTTCTCTCCTACTCCTCCCTACATGCTCATCTTTTCGCTTGTCACTTTCCCTTCATGTCAATTACTCCATTTCTCCTTCCTCTGCCACTGCTCCCCCTCTCGAACACCTTCTCCATTCGTATCCCACTATTTTGTCATCCCTCCTTCTCATCCTCCTACTTTTCTTTTAATTCCACATGCTTTTGTCTCCCCTTTCTCATCTATTTACTTCATTGACACTTCATTTCTGTCATGTGCTTTCATCCATCATGCTGCTCCATTTCGCCTTATCAGTTTTTTTGCATTCTCTCGCTTCTCCTAACATACCAAATGATTTTCCTCTTCCTGCAGGACGTTCCTTCCTTCTACCTCCTTGGCCTTTCTTCCTCCTCCTTGTTCTTTGCTTCATCCCACACATTCTTCTATCTCTCCAACATGCAGCATCTTCTCTCCTTCTCCTTCTATATTCATCGCAGCAATGAGTGAGTGACCTGAATCTGTCTCTTTGCATTACGACCCCTCCCGTCAGCAGCTCAGGAACACCTCCGAAAACAAATAGTGCTGCTGCCACCTTGGCTTTAGTGCCCTCTTCTGTGTGTATGACTGTATGTGTGTGTAAGTGAACCTGAAGTGTTAAGGAAGACGGCTCTGTGTGCTAGTACTACAAGTGCACCGGACTTGGCTGTGCCTCATGTATGTGGGAGTCAGTTTATTGGAGGCAATGTGTGTGTGTGTGTGTGTGTGTGTGTGTGTGTGTGTGTGTGTGTGTGTGTGTGTGTGTGTGTGTGTGTGTGTGTGTGTGTGTGTGTGTGTGTTTTCCATACAGTATGTTTATCAGTATGCCAAGCAGAGAACCTTAAATGTGCCTTTTCCAGTCAAAGAGAAACTTCAGATTATCTCACATTGCCAGTGTCTTGAACGTATGTGCATATTCTTGCGTTTATGTTTCTGTGATATCTTCTATATGCACAGAGTCTGGCATGTTTTCTGTAATTGCCTCTGCCTTACCATCCATCACAGGGCTGTTTTTCTCACGCTTTCTTCAGTCACAAACTTGTTCTCCCTTCTGCGGGGAGACGAAGCAAGAAACTTTTTTTCAAAATCATTCTGACAATTCTTTTTCTTTTTCTTCTTCCTTTTAAAAAAGAGAACTGAACAAAAGCATACATAACAAACTTTCTAGAAAGGGATTGCGTGGGGGTGGGGATTGGATGGGGAGAAAGAAACATCATATCTGCCAAGCAGGAAAACAATCAAGGCAGATAGCACTGAGTTGTCAAAGAGTGTGACACAACCAAAACACTGACGTCCCACCATGGGAAAACGAAAACACTCAGAGAAAAACATTCTCTCAAAAACTTTGTTTTCACAGTCAACCTTTCTCACCGTACTTCAACCATTCAACTTTCATTTTTGCAAAATCATGTTTCCAAGGTGCAGCAACATTAACTTTTGTGGAAAATGTACTTGACACTGGCAGGCTAATGGATGCACTTACTTGAAGGTTGGTTGTGGCATTGTTGTCGGAATACTAAGCAAGTTTAAAAAGAAGAAAAATAACAGACTTGGATTTCAACTTGAATGACACTTTCAAATGGTGAGTGCAGAAATGTCAAAAAAATAGTTTTACATGACAGACTCAAGTTTTAATTTTTGAACTTGACTGAAAAGTTTTTAACTCTTGTGTGTTTGATGACTGATGCCTCCCTAAACTCCTACGCCAACATCACCAGGCCTTCGAAACATGATTCAGCAACTGCATGGTGCATTTTCTGCCTATATTTGATTAAAACAATACATTTTATTTGATACTTTTGGCAATGTTACCAGAACAGTAGCCATTGTTTTGTATTTATAAAGAAAACAAAGGCCATGGTCTGTCAATTACCATTTGAATCCCAATAAGCTCAAAGTCGTCAGTTTAGGTTTTGTAAGAATTCTAGCAAAAATACCCTATACTGTACATATCAAAAATGTCCAGGGTCAGTAAAATCCCTCTTTATATACCAGAAAGATATTCAGCCCCGGAGATATTTTGATGCTTGGTGTAGACTACACACAAACCAGGACCCCATGCTCCCCGGGCGACAACACTACCACAGCACCTGAGGTAAAGTTCAGCTTCACAGAGCCTTTTCCAGATCCAGACATTCTCCCTTTCTTCTCTCAAAATCCGATTTGATAAACATGAGAGGGTGCCATATTTTTCGCTGGGAGTGGACCAGAGAAATGTATAACCGCAGAGGACTCTAACTAGCCAAAAGAAAAAACTATCCCTGCCAATGATGTCCATAGAGGGATATAAACAGACTACAAATGCATAAAATGTTCTTTAAATATATATGACTATGTTACAGGGATATAAGATTATACCTGTGGGCGTTTGATGAGTACATTTGATTCATTCTGTCACTTGCTTTGTAGTCTTGTGCTGTGCATGTTCTGTAGGTGTACACCATCAGATTGTCTGTCCATATTTCTTGTTTTAAAGTGTACGATTACTCTTTTAAACGGTGAACAGCTTGCAAGTCAGATGGCAGAGCTTGTTTACTTTAAATTGGCAAATCTACAGAATTCCTGTTTAGCCAAAACAGTTTAAAAGTACACTAAGTATGAGCAATGAAAAACTGTGATGATGTTTAGAATTTATTTTCTGTATAAGAGTTGAAGTAGGATGTTTTGTGTATTATACATTTTGGTATGGTGCATGTCTTTTATTATAATGTATCAGATTCTGATATTCTGTGTGTGTGTGTGTGTGTGTGTGCGTGTGCGTGTGCGTGTGCGTGTGTGTGTGCGTGTGCGTGTGCGTGTGTGTGAGCGTGTGTGTGAGAGTGTGAGAGTGTCAACAGAAGCAGTGACCCTGGACAGGATTGTAGAGTTGGTGCAGTCTAATGGGCCGTGGCTGAGGCAGTGGCCCGGTCGGTGAGTGCTTTGCTTTAGGTAGCGTCAAGGAGGCCTCAGCCACTCAAGACATGCTGTGAATTCACACAGTCACAACTCAACATGCTACATCAGGCACACCGCAGGAAAAGTTGTGCTACTTTCCCCAGCATTGCCGTTGAAAGATATTGTAAGCTCTATATGTTAAACGGCAGTGGATGCATTCAATGATGAATGTCAGACTTTGAATATGGGTGATGTAAAAATTGGACGTCAAAACGTACCTGTCTATTTAGTCTGAGTAACAAAGGGAGACTGCAGAATGTCCAATCCCTAATTTAAGACCCCACAGATCCACTTCAAACTCATTTAAGATGTCAGACCAAATTCATTTTAGCCGTCAAGTCTCATCAGTAGCAGACCATTTTGACACACAGGAATAACACAGCATAGCTGGACTCAACAGAAATTGGTAAAACTGCAGCAAAATTATCATCACCTCATCACAAACACTAAAAACATTTGTATGTAAGTATATATATGTATAGTTAACAGAGAAAAAATAATTTCTCTGCTATGGAGTCTTATGTGTTTGAGTGTAAAACAAAAGGCTTGTATTACAGAGAGAATGGCAGCATGAATTGATGGGATGCTTTTTACACGATGACTTAAAGTGGACCTATCATGCTATATTTGAATAATATAGTGTAGGACCATACCTATATAAGGCATATTTATACTTTTCTTTTTTCAAAATACCAAACAGATCATGCATTTTAGCCATGCCTCATTTTGCTCAATTTGACATTTTTTAGCTCTGTTTTTGCAAGGGCAGATTCAGTGAGCAACAGCACCATCTACAGGCCTGGCATATATACTACAGCGTCTCCAGCGCTTTCGAACGGCAATGGCCGTGGCTGTCTCCTCCTGATTGGTGGAGTTGGCCCAATAGCTGTAGCGCCACCGTCCTGACGTCAGGACAGTGTTCAAATCTGGATCAGTTTTTTATCAGATCCGTTGCAGCCGCTTTTTTAGAGATTTGGGTATGGAGGAAAATAGAGAGGGTTGTGTTTTCTGACACTTGGTGAGTTCCCTGGAACACCGGGGACACATATTCATGTATAAAAGACGTACAAAAGTGCATTTTGCATGATAGGTCCCCTTTAATTATCTGCACTTTTCTAGTCACATTCACTCCACCACTATGAGCTCACCACAGAATACGTTTTAGAGGAACTTCAAGTGCTCATTTCACAGGATCTTTGAGGAATGACAGAATATAAACCTTTCTTACAGCAGACATGTTGATCCGTCCAACATAGGTGCAGCTAAGAACATTAAAGATGGCTGCCTCTCATTCAGGGTGTTCTACTTACAGCGCAGTAAGCAGTGCATGCTCTCACTGGCGCGGCACGCTGACACATTTAAATCTCCAGCGCCTTTGTTAATGTTATTAGCTCCACCTGTGCTTCCCTGCTGTGACACGTCAGACATCTGCACTTAGATGGGGGTAAAGCTAAGGAGCGTAACAAAAGCCTGAGCAGCACAGATATGCAGGATATATAATAAACTGTGACATTCAGGGCATGATATCAAGCAAGAAAATTATCCCTAATCCTGATGATGAAAATAGCTCACTGTGGCATCATGTTGCAGGTCGCTCCTCATCTCTGTACCGTGACAGTCCAGTCATCGATCTGGCTGAGGACGCTGGCTTCGATTAGAGCTCAGGTGGAGGAAGCGATGGTTGGGGCGGCAGAGATTGAGGAAAAGTCTGATATGATGACTGCCTCATCTTGACAACACCTCCCTTGAGTCCAGCTCCTTTCACCTCCTTCCACTGCTCCTTCCTATTTCCCCCCCTTCCACTCCTGGCCCCACAGGACTCAGTGGAGCGATAGACAGAAACGGAGCCCAGTCACCTCCACCTGGTTATTATCAGCCACGCACCTGCTGCCTCTTCCTCGCGCCGGCTCTCCTCTCCTGCTCCAACTCTTTCCTGTTTTAGGCTCCTCATCCTCACTCAACCCTGACTAATGGGGATATTTCATTTTAGATTTTTGGCAGCATATGCACATGGGTGTGCACTGAAGCTAATTCAAAGCTCAGTCTGGTTCTTCAGAATGTGATGGAGATTTTCTGTGTTTTCTTCGTCTCTTGCATGGTTTGTTTCTACATGATGACACTGACATGACATATTGTCTATAAACCTCCTCCGCTGGAAGACAAAATGCTTCGCCTATGCGTAAAGTGCAATGTGCTAAACCAGTCGTTACCTTCGCTTTCAACTCTCTCCCAACAATCCCACGATGACTCCAGTGTGACAGGTTACCATGACTACCTGACATTGAAGGCACCTCTCTATCCATCTGTGCTGCAGCAATTGCTTCCACCCACCCTGCACTAACCCTCCCTCTCTTCCTCTGGCTCCTTTCTATCACTTCTTCCCCCTGCAATACAAATGCTATTCATTCAGAGAAGAGAGGAGAAGGTCAAGGCAGGCAGCTCTTTGAAAGCGTCAGCTCCAGAAGAACTGAACTCAGCTGACAAATGCGGGAGAGCGAGCAACAAGCAACAGGGGCTATCAAAAATTCATAACAAATGGAAAGGCACTGGAAGTCCAACAATATGTGAACTGTGCCCTGTGAACTTCTCTCTTTGTTGCTTGGCTTTCCTTCTCTGTGTTGCAGTTGATTATTACGTATCAAAGTGCTCTACTGGATTCAAGGCCTTCCGACCTATATTGCATATTCTTTATTGTAACAACTACTGCTAGAAATTCAAAAATAACTCAGACGCACTGCTGTGAAAGTGGATTTGAGAGTGCAACAAAGGATCAGGGGCATGGTGAGATGAAGAGTACTTTATATCAAAGTTTACACTATTGTGATTCCTACACTTCTTTGCAGCATTTTTTGTCAACCGGGTACATTATGTGTGTCAGTGAGCTAAACATGTGCAATCATTCCAAATAATTGTGCTGAAGATGAATAACACAGAAGTCTCTTTTGGTAGAGAGTAAAGTCATTTTATGTACTCTCTGCACAAGCTGATATATGAGCTACCAGGGAATACACACTGTACCGTCCCCGCTACAGTACATAAAAGCACATCTGAACATTCAGCATGGCTGCTTGGTACACTAGCTGATCTTTTTTATATCATGCAGTAATTCAAGCAGCAATTTGCAGAGTAGCTTACTGGAAAAGAACCTCAGTTTAGACAGACTGTCCCATTGACTAAGGTATCGGTAGTTTATAATTAAAATGCAGGAATATACAGAACACTTTTGGACAAGTTCTTAGAAATTACAATTGTACTGTAAGTGCTGATTCCAGATAATGATTTTAAAGCAAGTCATTTGAAAGAAAACTAAAAATATGATTGTCTTAGACTGAAACTGTTAAATTGAAGCTAAATCCAGGATGAAATAATCTAAGCATAGCTAAGAGGCAGTCCTCCGCCAAGGCTGTTTCAACAAGTAAGACATTCAACATGCATTTACGACGTGATATAGATTAGCTACAAAGAGTAACAGGTTCTCCCTCGGCCAATGCAACACCCTTTCACCAATTTTACTCAAAACAGATAGATTTGACGAAATACTGCTAACAGACAGACAAACAAACCAACAAACTAACTTCCATTGCAAAATAATGAAATACAGTAAAAATCTGCCAACCAACATATTGCTAATAAACATGTATTGTGCTTGTTCTGCAATAACAAAACTGTAACAATTGGCAACTTGTGGTTTTACAGGGAGCCACTGCTTGCTAAGCAGCTTAATGCTGAGCTCAGCAAATTGCCTCCTGGTTATAGCTTAATAATTAAGTAGACAGACTTAAGAATTGTATTTTATTTTCCATCTCACTCAAGGCAAAGAAGGGAATAAGTGTATTCACCAAAATGTTGAACTTTCTTATAATGCATCAATATCTTAATGACACACCAACATTAATCAATAACATACATGGGTCGGAGGTTTATAAAGAAGTATTTACTGTGGCTTCTGCTGTTATGCAACCTAAAGGTCAGTTAGAAAATATCCTTTGCTGTGGGTAATAAAGCATGGAGTGATGCCATGAGATGCAGCAGCGGGACTCACACAGCCACCCTGAGCAGAAGCAACGTGCATTAATTAACCCTTTCTCTTATCAACCCTCAACAACCTGGTGGAGAACTGTACCAGCAGTTAAACCTCAATCTCAAGGTTGCATACACACGTGCTGTATATGTCAACTGCATACACCCACGCTCAAACACACGCACACACACACACCCCCACACCTCCATCATGGCCTTATCCCCACGGTAAATTAATTGAGCTAATTAAGGGTCCTCGTGTCTGTTCCATTGCCAGGCAATGTCCGTGCCTTATCTCGATCCCACAATGCACTTGATCACAAGCTGCTGTGTTTGAGACGTTCCCATGAAGGGATTAATTAATTAATGAGCGCCTGGTCGTTAAGACACACCGCATCCCTCTGACATCAAAGTGACGCTGGTGAATGCACGGGAGGATAGCGGTTGTGTTTGGAAGCGAAGTGAAAAGGAGCATGTTCAGAAAACTCTGTTGATCACACATGAAAGACCGACAGACAAGCTGAATGTGAGGGTCAAAGGGCAAAGCTTATACATCTTTGAGGGATTTAAGAAGCGTCTGGTATCTTCTGATACGTCAAAATTAGCATTTATTATTTATCTTAAAATTAATTATGAGTAAATGTTTCAAGCTGATTCACACACGCGCCGCTGAATAAGAAACGAAATGTAAACATACTTTTTTCCTTTCATTTCATTTCATCGGTTCTGTTTTGTTATCTTTGAAGACCATGCAATGCAATTTTATCTTTCTTGACGGCAACGCAACTAATTACCAAGCAGAGGAATAACAGAGGGAATTATTCTACTTATTGTCTAAGGAACTGCTCTTTCAAGAGCCATTCAAATAATTGGGAGAAAAATAAGCAACTGGAAAATGTGTACATATCTATTTGACTTCTTTGTTGTGCCCCCTCAAAGCTTAATGCCACAATAGACCTAAAGAGATTCACTCTTCTCTCCAAGGAAAAGTATTGGCTTTCAAGTTCTGTTCACTGAAGCTGCAAGACACAATAAAAAAAATTTGCAGCCAAAGACACACATTTGAAGATCAAAGAGTGGCTCTATTGTGTGTGTGTGGTTGTGTTTGCATGTGTGTGTGAGAAAGAAAGAGAGAGAAAGAGCCACTGTGGACGGCAGCCATAACCATCAGCTGGTTGAGCCGTGATTAAATTGACTGACGGTGTTTTGTGTGGGATGAACTTGACCTTTCTGACCTCTCTGACTGCACACGAGCCATCCATGTGTGCACACACAGAGCTGATAATCAAATTCATGCATGTAAAAGAACTTCTGCACCCACACGAGCACAAAGATGCCAGCACACACATGCTCAGTTGATCTCTCCATCCTTGAGTGGAGGTGTGAGGGGTGGATGGGCTAATCGGACAGACTCCTCTGGGTCCTGTGGGATGTGACCCATCACCTGGCAGGGAAGACAGGCGAATCAAACAGACCAACTCTCCCCATTCACAGCAGGGGGTCTCTTCGGGGAGCTAAGCATGTTTGTGTGCAGGCATCTGGGGAGGAAGGGAAGCTCAACGGTGACACTTGGAAGTTGAGTTCAGCCCATCATCGATTAGAATCATTCTGGCTCGAGGGGAAAATTGAGGAAATATATCAAATAAGAAACGGCTTCAAAAACCATCAGTCATGAGTGGCTTGCCTGCAGAATAGGTCCGGAAGATATTACAGATAACCTCTTTGAAAGCTCGGCAACGCTCCATATAGATTGTCAACCCATGTGTGTTAATCAGACATCAGGAAGCTTCTGGTCAGTGGAGCAGGGAATGGATTTTTTCTGTTCCTGACAGGGAGACGCCGTCCATAATGGTTTCTACCTGTGGAGAAATTACCAAGCCAGTCAGAACAGAGGAACATCAATCGGCGAACTTTCACTCCACCTCAGACGCAGAGACGCGGTGAAAGCTGCCCTTAAAATGCACTCACTGGTTTGGATGAGTTGCCTTGATTTTTTAAAGGACATTCTAAATGTTTAATTGAACTGTGAAAAGTGTGTTAAGGATTAATGCAGGTAATAAATGAGGCAATATGGAGCCCAGGCAGGGAACTTTGCTGTCATTAGTACATTGTGGCTTCCTGCAACCTGAGACATTAATAAAGACGGGTTCATGGGATTGAGAGCCTACCTAAGCCATAGATGTGCTGTCTTGGGTTAACAGATTTATGAAACATGTGTGAGACACTAATGGATTTAGTGTCTCACATGGACAACTGTTTTTGTTTTAACGGACTACTACTTACAAGTTAAATTTAAGGTTCAAGGTTCTTTATTGTCAATCTGACATAGCTACAGAGTAATTATGTAGTTGAACATCTTATGTCACAGGCTTCTCCAACAATGCAACATAATAACATAATAACAATAAGAGCAAGAGCAATACAAAAAGAAAAATAGTTATAAAATAAAGTGATGATGTGGAATAGTGCAGTACGAGTCTATATACAAGTTATTGGAATGATATATATATATATTAGATATTAGATACATAATACTGAGTAGCAGATGAATGTTTTGAAGTTGTTTCAACAGTTCAATTTTTTAACAGTCTCACTGCCCGCGGGAAGAAACTGTCTCAGAATTATTAAACATTACAGTGACCTTAGATAATCTGCAAAACAACCAAATTGTTGTTTATTAATCTTTCTACAAAAAACAGTTAAGAGTCAAGTGTGTTTTTGCACAATTTTCTTCCTCAGCTATTTGAGAGAGAAAACAAAGACTTTGAGCAGGTTCTGATTTTTTTTCATGGCTACTTGATACAATAATTACGTGTCACGGATATGTTGAATATGTTAATGGTTGCTGTAATAATTCCTTTTCCACATGTAGTGGTCCCTTTGTACCGTGACTGCTCTGCAAGAAACTAACTTTCAGCTGAAAATGAAATGTTAGCAGTCTGAGATTCTTAGGAGCAAATTATATACATTTCTGTGACGGCCATGAGGGTCAGTTTGAACAGGATTGTAATGGCCTATATCTGGGGTGTGGTTGTGTTTTGAAGGTATCATGTTACTTTGTCTAAACACCTTCTCAATGTGCATATGGAATGTGAACAATTGTACTGTTAAATGTAAGACCAAGTCATCCTACTGTAAGCTTACCTTTATAACATTTATTAAAGTTTTGGCCACTTGAGTTCACAAAACAGTTAACATGTCCAATGTGATTGCAAACAGTTGCTCATTTATCTATTCACCATGACAGAGAACTATGGCTCTCCTTTTAGCTCTGTTTTGGTCTCCACATAATTCAGACAAGACGTCTTATATCAGGTAAAAGCTCAACTATGTTCAAGGGCTAGTTGCTAATGTTTTCTGTCTTGTTTGGTTCTCTTTAAGCAGTGAACAGTGAGTTTATAAATGCACGTTTGTTTTAAAGAAGTTACCTGATGCACCCTGATCAACACAGTAACAGTAGGCCTACAGTTGGGTGCCTTAAAACCAAAATCACCTTTCATATTATACACATTTGATCAATCAATAATATAAATAATATTGATTACAGCAGCTCTTCCTTTGTCTGTCTGGTCATACATTGTGTGCTTCTAGATTATTAGGCAGAGGTTACCCAACACATCTTTACTAAATAATCCCTACTGTGCAGACATGTTGTTGCCCAAAGGGGGTTTATAAAGAGTGGCTGTGAATGTCTACGATGGTGGGCTGAGGGTTGGCAGCACCTGTACTAACACCCACTCCTCTCCTTCAGACTCACACAGCTTTTTCTGTGCACTATAAGTTAAAAACAGTGACAGTAATCCTTCTCGTAGCATCCCCCAACCAGTCACGGCTGTCACCTTCTCCTCGCCAGGAAGAACTGAACTGCTCACCGGATTTAGGGGCCTATAGATACCACTGCTTATAGTGCGCCAGTTCTGCCATGCTCTTGATGCAACCTACATTGACAGATACTAAAAGACTCCTCATCTAAAATAGAATTCCAATTTCACTGGGTTCAGAGTGTGATAAAACACAGAGCCCTCTTCAATTGTAACTAAACGAGATTAAAGAGGAAATGGGAGGGGGCAAATACAGATCATGGCTTTATTAACTATGGCAACAGAATTCTGCTTGCAATGAGAGGTGGATGAGAGAGGGGGGGGGAGGAAAAAAACAGGCAACTTGTGCTTTGCAAGGAATTTATCATAATGTTCGCACTGCAAGATCATTTGCCTCTTGACAGGATCATTACGAGATTCAGTGCTCCCATGACCATTACGCAATTTCAGCGTTCCTCCTTGGATGGAATTTTAATTGAATTAGCCCGGCTGGTTACACATGGTGCGAACGATAACATTTTCTGTCTATCTGGGCTCATTGAATCTGCTGAGGGTGGGGGGGGAGAGGGGAGTGCTGATGTTTTAAGGCAGGCCTTGAAAATAGGTGGTTCTGGTTCACTCCAATGTGCTTTCGTCTGGGTTTCTTTCTCTCTCTCTCTTTCTGTTGGTCCTTGCTTTCTTGTTCAGCAACAATACCTGCCATGAAAATCACTGGCCTAGCCCATATGAGCCAGCTGACGCTCTACTATATTATACACTCAGAGCCACTCTTCCATCTAAGTGCCCATGTAAGCTGAGGGCAGTGCGAGCATGATGTATCGTTAGGGGGGTAAATGTGTTAAAATTAACACCTCCAGAGAACAAACCTCCACCAGCCACTCATTCCCATAAGAATGATTAATGATGCTGGTCATGTTATGAAAGGCGGGGAGACCGAGGAGGGAAGCTATCATGCTGCAGGCTGACAGGAAGGTTTCTCTTGACTGTGCACATTTTTGAATCTTATTCTTTCATACTAAATGACACAGCCCATTAAGAGGCTAATGCAGGCTGAGCATCGATAGCAACATTTCAGTACTAGTACAGATACGATGAGAGTTTCTGTACCAATGACAAATGGAGGGCTACATTCAGGGTTAGAAGCTTTTCAAAATGTTTTAAGTGTGATTCACAGGAAGCCATTTGAGAACTTTGCGTAAATAAATTACAACTTTCTTTATTCTTGGTAATTGAATCAATCCCTGTTAGGCGCGTTCACACCGGAGTACTTTTACCCGTACTTTTCCCGTTTAGTTCCGTTAGTGCCTGGAATTTTGCGTTCACACCAAAAAGAGAACTTAGTTCCGAGAACTTTTACCCCCATTTGTAGTGCCTGCTAGAGAGGTGGTACTATCCTGGGGAGAAAAAAGTACCAATTTCGATTGGCTGGGCGAATTGCAAACCACGCCCCGTAAAACTCTGAAAAGTTTTGTGAAGCCGCCATTGTATTTGCTGGCATTAGCATTATTAGCATTAGCCCCGCGCACCAACGGAGAGAGAATAAATATTAGCTGCTTTCACACCAAGTACTTTGCCGTACTTAGTGCCAGCACTTAGTACCCCCATGGAACTTAGTACAGATCGCGTTCACACAGGAATAAGTTCCCTGAGGGAAGATTACGCAAATGAAGCCGCTGACGTCACTTCTTCTTCTTCGGGTTTACTGGCAGGCCGCAAACCACTTCACGGCGTACACTGCCACCCGGAGTCCCCGGCCGGAAGTCCCCGGAGTTGGGGACTGGCTTCAGTAGAAGCTGCTGGGACTCCCAGCAGCTTCTACTGAAGCCTTCCGAGTAAATCGCCAGAACACCGACACCTCCTCATCAGTCCACCGCTCCCATGTTTTTTTTGTGTTGCCATAAGTTATTCTCTCTCTTTTCAGAGTTTTACGGGGCGTGGTTTGCAATTCGCCCAGCCAATCGAAATTGGTACTTTTTTCTCTCCAGGAAAGTACCACCTCTCTAGCAGGCATTACAAATGGGGGTAAAAGTTCTCGGAACTAAGTTCTCTTTTTGGTGTGAACGCAAAATTCCAGGCACTAACTGAACTAAACGGGAAAAGTACGGGTAAAAGTACTCTGGTGTGAACGCGCCTACAGTTATGGAAACATTTTGCTCTGTGACAAACATATATTCATGTTCGATAACCTTTTTAAATTATTCGTTTTTTAATGAGGGGTGAGTAAACAGGGTATTTAGAAAGAATATTAAAGAGCTTTTGGGACTAGTGTAGTGTCCGAGGTGTAAGGCCTTTAAAGATGCCTACTATAGCACCTGTATGTTCCTGGCCTCAAGATGTTGGACATGAGTTTGAGGGCTCAAGAGGTTTCTGAGTAGCCTTTACATCAACAAGCTTTAATAACATCTTTTTTAAAACGTGTGGATTAATATTTGCTAGGCCACGTTTCTGGTGTGACCTGGTCTTTGTGTTGTTAGTCAATTATAATCTAAAGAAGGTATAAATTAAAAGACACACCACCTCCTACAGTACATAGCTACACTTTCCTTGAACAGGTGATTGGACAATCTATGAAAATGAGGGGAAAGGACAATTGCAGGTAGACAACATTAACACATATACTGTAAGGAATCACAGCAGTCTGGAACATAGCAAGAAGTCGTGTGGTGTGGCGTCATGAACCCCTGCTGCAGTAGAACACATCCATGTATATTACTATAATTGGGACCTATATATAACAAATGTACACTTACCACTTTCTCCATCCATCTATAAAAACTGCATATGACATTAAATAGAAATCCCAAGCCACATTTTATTTAGCAAAAAATGTTTAATCTCTCCTTGATGCGTGTTTATTTACAAGTAGTAAATCTGCAAAACAGGAAATAACAGAATATTTACACAATGAATGTTAACCTGCAAACTTGTGACAGTCGCTTCAAGTCAGAAACTCTAAAAATGTATCAGAGTTATTGTAGTATTAAAATTCCTTTGCCAGCTCAGTCTGAAATTCATTTGCCTTGTGTTTCCTTGAATTTTATGTAACTTCCATCAATAAAAAAAAAGGAAAACCACTGAATTCTCCAGTATCGGAAGAAAGCCTGAAAATAAAACTGAAAACAGAATGGTGCCAGGACTTGCATTTGATTCAACTATGTTTTTTTTTTTTGTGGGAAGGCAAAAGTATGACCAAGCATGTCTTTAGAGCTGAGAATTAAACATGAGATACATGAGTATGTGCTGGCTCATACTGAAGCCATTTGTTAATTTTGACAGAAAAACAGCATAATACCCAGTAACTCTGTCAAACTGCAGTCGTCATGTTGTACTGTGGACAAGTTTTAAGTCACCCGATGCCTCCTCCTGACACTCTAAAACTGACATGCTGTATACCACCTCCACAACACTAAATACGAGCCAATTATCACACCAAACTGTGCAAAATGAAGGATAAAGAATGGTGACTGGTAAGTTTCTCTCACACTTTGTTTAAAAAGGCAAGTAGCCATGCAAACGATAAACTAGCCAACTCCCGCAGCACTCATTTAATCAACCAAATTACAACCAAAATACGACACAAATGAACCATGAACCTGAGAATGATTTGAGAATGTTCAAGTGTCCTGAAAATAAAGCCTGATGCAACCAGACACAGACTTTACTCTGTGTTGTTTTGCAGGTAGCAGGTGGATGTATCCCTACTGTACATAGTGCTCATACTGATAAAGCACTGCTGTTTACAGCACTACAGAGCTCTTGTGATGCAATCTACTGTAAGAGCATCAAATGTACGACTGCAGCAAAACCTCAGCTGTATACTGAACAAGAAAAAAAGCATGTTTTTTAAATGTTTGTTTGAGGTTTTGCAGTACTCTCTTCAATATTCATGATTTTCACAGATATTATGTAATGAGTCTAGCCACCATTATCAACTGAACAACTAAAATGGGCAGAGTGGTCCCTCAAGATATATTTGGTAGGTATAGAGTGAACTATTGAGTCCCTACAGGTATCCAGTTGAATTAGGCTCATATGTAGCTGCAGCAGTAGAAAGCAATGTCACATCTAAGACATGTAAACAAAATGGTGCGGTTGACATTAATCTGGGAGCTGTGCTCACTTTTCGTGGATATGAGAGATTTTTTTCAAAGACCTGGCGTAAAAATAGAAAGGGACAGCATTTATGATCAGCACAAAATGACAGCCCTAATGTTTGATAGAAAAACAAGGTACAAGAGTTAAAGCAGCAAGTCACATTTCTATCACAAAGACACAGATGCTCATCTGATGCAACAATTTCATTTTGATCCTTAAGATCAGGGAAATAAACCTTGAGTTCGGTCAAGTACTTCAATGTCAGGCAAACCAAAGCAAAAATGTTGTCTTCTGTGTACCGTAAAATGTTCAATTTACATGTTCAAAATAAAAAGACGAAAAAAACAACCTGATTACGAAAAAATGCCAAACAGCTTCTGTTCATTATGAAAAAGTATACAATTTACAAATTAAAACAACAAAAACATTTTACAGACCACAGTTTGGTTTTTCGGCAAGCAGACAAAAAAATTAATAGTATTTCTCACCACCAAGTCAATAACCCTGACTTCAAAAAAAGAGAAACAGAGAAATGTTCTTAAGAGAGCAGTAATAAAAAAAGGGGCTTAAGCCACACATGGCAAAAGGCTAGTTCTGAAACAAGAGCTGCAGGCTAAGGGGAGGATTACTCAGCTTTGTGGAGCTAATGAACACCTTCGTATCTTCCTATACCCCCCATTATGGAAAAAAAGCCAAACCCCCCTGTCTCAAATTGATAGGTTAGAGGTGGAGAGAAACACTCGGTATATCTTTTCCATGTCCCTCTTTATGGGTATTAACATTGAGAAAAAAGCGTCTGAAAACAGCTCTCCACACTTTGTTTCACCACTGAGGGTCTGAGCTCTACCTGACCTCATTGTTGCTTCTGTAAAGACGTAAACAGCGTCTGAGAGCACCAAGACTTTGGCTTTGCTCTTACAGGACTATTGGATAATGCATGACCCTTCACGGGTGGGTTACATAAACTGTTGAATCCTCATGGTTAGATATGGTGGCTATGTGGTATTGGGGAAAATGGAAATATATCAGGTAGTGCAATGTAGCTACTTCATTATTCAGTTACTAAAACATGATCCACTCTACTGTCACTTCTTCCCCCTTAGAGAACCAGCTGTGGCGCTGGATACTAACGTGGCCATGATAAAGCAACAATCCTGTGAGTATATTTTTGGTTTTCTGAAACCAAACGATTGCACTGATTGAATGAAAAACAACAGCATATTCATGTTATCGCCACCGTGAACTGTCCTAACTCGAGAAGACAGACATCTCTGTGTCCTTTCCCGTCATTTTCAACAAGGATCTTTTGAAGGGTCATTACTCAAACAATTCATTTCAGTCACTAGGCATGTTCATATTTAAAATCATACGGTAGCACATTCCATCTAACAAAATGTCTTTGCACTAAACAACATTCAAAGAAAACATGGCACAGTACGACTTTTTTGTTTCTTTTTCGTTGTTTTTTTTTTGTCTACGTTGTTTTTTCTTTTGTACTTGAAATATCAAATCATGTTCTATTGTTCTTATTTTTATTCTGTTAGTTGGTTTAAAATGAGAAAAAAAACAACAAAAATGTTTTTCTCCCTATTCTTTCTTTAAAAAGGTAGCTGTATTTATATATAATATCTATATCGTCTTCCTTTGTAACGTTTCTGTAAATTGTGCAAATTCAGCAGTAATACAAGTGGCGAGAGATCAGAGAGTGGGCAGTTGATTACATCTATACAAAAAAGAAAAAGAGAACAATCTAACATCCTTTAAAACTGTGACACGTTGGAGTCACATGACCTAGAGAGCCTTTCTCCATTGGCTCATCACAGATTGGTCCATCCTGCGAATGGTGCCATAAATGGAGTTCCTTTCCGGGCTTTCATTGTTTCTTTCCTGACCATCGCTTCATCACGACAAAACTCCAGAAATCAAAATCAAGCAAACGACAAAACACCAACATCCACAATAATCAAATGCTGTCAGTTGACATGTTTCTCCATGTATGCGTGTGTGAAAACGTCTGGTGTCCCAGTCTCTCACACAGACACGAGCCCACACGCTGTATGGGGCTGCAGACAAACACACACATACACATGTAAGCGTACACAGGTCCGCCCATCTCTGCCGAACCCCCCCATTTTGCAGTATTCTGCGTCAGTCCTTTTGCAGTTCGTCTGTCGTATTGTTGGGGGTTGGAGTTTTGTTTGTTGTCTGGTTGAGAGGAGCGAGGGAGAGACACAGATGGAGAGGAGGAGTGAAGAGAAGGAGGAGATGGAGGTGCAAGATGGTCCCTCAGCTGCTCAGGGCCATTGTGTCGATGACCTGCTCCAGCTTGCTCCTCAGTCTCTGTCGCCTCGCCTGCTCGTCCTGCTCCAGAGCCGACAAGATCTGAGGACAGAGGGAGGAGGAGGTCAGTCAATGTCACAGTGAGACGCTTTTGCTTTCAAAATGTGGAGTGGGTTCCCCAAACAAGACTGAGAGAGGACACACCACCTTGCAATGTCAAATGGGTATATACTGTGAATATAAAGCTTGTATTCAAATAATGTCAAGCACTGGACCACTCTGCACAACACTTCTTCCATCTGTCCAACCATAAGCACCATTCGGGGGCTTTTTAAACACAACTTTAATGCTTTTTGTCACATTTATAAAAGAACATTTCAGTGTTTTTCCTAAAAAATGCTGGCTGTAGATTTTTGGCTAGCTAGAAGGCTTTTATTAAGAACAACTGAAAACAGTCCTTTGTTAAAGAATAAAAAATGAAAATTCCCAGGGATAAATGACCCTTGTTGAGATATAGAAAAAATACTGAATACATGACAACAATAATCTTAGCTTTTTCAGGAGTAACCTCCAGGTTAGCTGAAAACACTCAAAGCACTAACAAACCCTCACAAAAACTAAGTCTCAATATGCTAAATATCTGAGCTCTCACCTCATCCTTGTACTTGACAATGTAGGAGTAGATCTCGTTGAGGGCCGACATGCTGTTGAACTGGTTGGCGTGCAGGCGCGACTGCTCCGCCAGGTACGCACTCATGTCCTGGTCACTGATGACCGGCATCCTGGAGATGTCAGAGTAGTACCTGGAGAAAGAAAACACAGTTTAGAATGGACAAATCTGATTTAAAGCAGAATTTAGGACACACATTGAACAATTGTTGCCTTACCTCTCTACCCAGTTCTTATAGTTGGGGATGTCTTTAGCGTAGAGCAGCTTGTTAGAAGGCGAGTCCTTCCCTAGTTTATGCTCCGATGTTGAACAGGAGTCCATGAAGGTCTGAGCCACCACAGACAGGCAGGCGTCTGTGATGCTGTTCTTATGGATGTCAAAGACAAACTGGGGGTTTTTGATCACGTTCACCCAGAACCGCAGTGGAAGACTGGAAGAATTAAGAGAAAAGGTGGAAGGGGAGGGAGAAAAGTTGCACAGTTAGAAGGAGAGCAGCAAATAACCCTGCATGCAGACTCTTAGTGATGACATACCTGAGGCAAGAGAAAAAGTAACTGCACAATTTGCACCAATTCGTTGCATATTTGCTGGCTTACAGTCAAAAATATTTTCATACCACAGCAAGTTTTTCACAACACTAATGAGACACAAACTGGCTACCAAACCCTCCGAACAATGCACCAGTCACAGCACATGGACTCACCAGTTGCTCTTCCAAGTGTGCCGCACATCAGAGTCTGATATGGAGTGTTTGTCTGCCTGCTCGTCCAGGAAGTCAAACATGTACTTGATGGCGAGAGGCAGGGCGCTTCCTCGGTGCGCTGTGCTGAAGATGGTCTCGAACAGGTCATCCACAAACTTCTGGAGCGTACCCTGAGCAGAAGAACAAACAACGGCTTAGTAAGTTACAAAAGGATTGATCTGTTTGATTTAATGTTCAAATCCAGAGACATGTTGAACAATCTTAAAATAAACCAGCCCACAAAATGTCATTATGGTAACAATGTTGGATAAAATCTAGCAGCAATACCGGCATATGTGAGACAAAAAGGACAAAATAAAACGCTTTCTCGTGAATATTCCTGGTCTGGCTGGAGGCGATGTTTGAGAATGACAGTGCTTTGCTGTTAGTTCTCCAACTTTCTGAGAGTTTGGTGCTGAGTTTTCTTTACAGTGTTTAGGATGGGGCCCAATGTGAGTTCAGCCTAAAGCCTTTCTGCAATTTCTTTTTACCATATCACACAACTCAAATTCCTCTGAAGTTGAAACGATTTGATATTTCCCAAAAGCGTTCAGCGCATTATTTCCCATCTTCAACCTTTTGCAAACCCTATTTAAACCAGCAAGAAGAGGAATATGCAGTTTTGTCCTCCACAAATCAGCTTTCAAGAGCTGTGGGGGCTAATAAATAAGAATAAACTGCAGCACTCTAAGTTGTCTTCCCCTGGCTTGCATGTTAATCTTTCCCAATCGAGGATGCATTGATGCTGCTAACCTTGCACTTTTCTACCGGAAGTCAATACAATGGAAATCTAGTCTAATGAGTGCAAATTCCAGGAAGAACAAAGATTAGGTGGGCTGAATAATGCCATGCACTATGATAAGACTACTGCATGTTGTGCGCGTATGAAACAAAACAGATGGAGCTCCTGTGTATTCTGCACATAAGGCGAAGCAGTATTAACTTAAAGTAAGAGCTGTTAACTTTATGTTGAGCACACTAAATCTAAACACCTCTCCTGGTAAGCTTTCTTGAGTTGGTTCTAAAGTGCAGTTGAAGTTAATCATCTAAAAACTTTAATGGCAATAATGGATTCTGAAGGATTAAAAACCACCTAGGCATATTAATGAATGACTTTCTTAATGCTATTTTAATCTCATTCTTAAAAATATAATCAAGATATTAATATGGGCAAATGTAAAATATGTACAGCCTCAACTTGTTTGTAGGAAATGTGTGTAGTAGACCATAAACACACAATAACCTAACCAACCTGTTTCAAAACTTTCTGAAGACTCTTAATTGCTCTCAACAGCTCTGGTAAACATTGTACCAGCTTCAACAGTCCCAGAATATGAAATGGTCTCGGGGGTTGCAAAAGCTGTTCCACAAGACTTTAAAACAGTCACTCAACTGTGGTTAACAACACACTAAGGGAGGTTTCTCCAGGACATCACAAGCCTCCAAATAACCTTTCAGATCATCATCTGAACACACACGCTGCATTAAACCCTGAGCCGGTTCCACAGTGTGGTCTGGAGGACATGCAGGAATTTGATGAGTGATGATCTCGGGGTAAAAGCCCGGGCCTGAAAGCCCTGAGGCCACCAACAGAGGGCCCAGTAACAACGAACAAACAGCTCAATAGTCAAAGGTCAACCTCCTAATTAAGACACACACACTAATTCCTGTGCATATGTGTGTCTTTGTGCAAAAGGTTATGAAAAATGTTAATGAGCTCTGAGACCACCACCACACGAAAGGTCAGGGGTGGAGGCTGCTGGTGGAAGTGGGCTACATGGATTAAGGTGAGTATGTGTGTGTGTGTGTGTGTGTGTGTGTGTGTGTGTGTGTGTGTGTGTGTGTGTGTGTGTGTGTGTGTGTGTGTTTCTGGATACCTTTGTGGCCAGCAGTCTGGTCAGGTAGATCTCAGAGACCATCTTGCTCCCCCTGTCTCCTTCCCTCTGGTCTGAGTGGTCGTGGTTCTTCACCAGGTGCCACAGCTTGGTGCCGCTCTCCAGGTCGGGGGTGATCATCGGGGTCCGGGAGCGCAGGCTGTCTGGACTGCTGGCTGTCCTCAGCATGCTCTCTGGAGGGAGAGGACACAGAGAAGAGTTGAGTAAATGGGCCAAATAAAAGACACAAATCTGGTGTTTTCTTACAAATAATTGTATACATATTTTGCATCCAGGCATTAGGAGGTAAATATAGAAATTAAAGTTCAAAGTTCAAGGTTCTCTGACATAAAGCTCTTTTTGTAATATTGATTGGCATTGACAAATTATAGATAAGTCTTAAAAAAAAGTGCAATTTAAATGAACCTTCAGAAATCACAGGGAGACTCAGAGACAGTGCCTTCATTAATGCTTGCTGTTGCCTTGAACCTCTGGCTGAGACGTAAGGGTGTTTTGGATAAATATAACTTGATACAACACATAACAACTGATAGCTTGGTCTCTAGTTAGTAAAAGTACAATTCATTTGGTCTTAATCACTATTTCAACATAAAAAGTATCAATAAATTAAGCTACCTAGGTATAAAATACATGAATAAGAAGTCTGAAGTACCTACAGAGAGAATATCTGCATGAAGTTAAAACGATTCATAAAAGGTTACAGATCCTTCTACATGCACGTCACTCTTTCTTTCCAATATAAATGTGTCTGTCACTCTCCCTTCTCCCTTCTCCCTTCTCCCTCCTGCCTCCCTCCCTCCCTTTGTTGGACAGTGATCCCCTATTTTGTGACACGGAGCATTACGTTCTCAGTTTGAATGCTTGTCATTCTGGCGACAAAATAGGAAAGGATAGAGAGGTTCAAAATGTCAGGAGAGAATGTGAACCAGGAAAGCACCGAGTGAGGGTGATGGCTGTGTTAGTGAGTATGTGTGTGTGTGTGTGTCATGGGGGAAACACTCAGGAACAGAGTTACTGTACACCACAGACGGATTGAGAGGATAAAAGAGGGATGGAAAAAAGTAATGAAACTGAGGTCAACTAAATGGACTGTGTTTTTTTTGGCGTAAAAAATAATCACTATTAGACATAATCTAGAAATACAGTTTTTTGTCTTTTTCCAAAATGTCAACCAACAATTTATGTCATTTTAATACATTTTATTGCATGATTGTCATCCTCACAACCCATTATGCTGTCAGCATTGGACCTCACAGCTACACTGCTTCCTGCTGTGAGTAATGAAGCCTATACAGTATATGGTCTCAAATATACTCTGCCTGGCATTGGACAAAGCATTGGCTAAATCACATGTTTGAGTTTTAAAGGATCACCCAAAATGCAACAGGCTCCTTCACTTCACACATCCATGTTTCACACCTGTAGAGCCAATAATCTATCTGTGGTATAAGTACACCTCAGATCAGCATTGGTACCATTATACTTTGATCCTGCTCTCATGCATTCTGGGTGTGTACAGCCTATCACAAGGTGTGGAAAACGTATGTTGTTTTGTATGCTAATTTATATCGATTTATGTACATTTAATAACGTGGATCTATTCCTACACCATACACTATAGCATCTCCGAAACTGCATTTACGACTAACATCAGACAGAATTTGAAGGGATTGTCAGTAAGGAACTGGACAGCCAGGAAGTCACTATGCAGTGACACAAAGTAGTACTGCTGACAGCTGTCATGCGTCCGTCCTCTGTGGGGTGCATGATGGGAATTTACATGAAACTGTTTTATTGCAAAGATGGGCATTTTTGCTGAAAAGTTGCCTGGATAACCAAAATTGTAGTAGTACACTGTCAAATGTAATTAAATGTTTACATTAGATCTGGGTTATACTTTCTAAAAACTGTTTAAAGAAGGGTGAAACAAGTAGTTCAACAGTTCTTGAACTTAATCACTTAAACAGTTTTGAAAGAGATTTTATCATAGGGTTAGAATGTCAAAATAAATATTTTTTTTAATGTCTAAAGGCAATTTGCTTTTACTTTGGTCATGTTAGAAATGTATTTCCACACACACAACACACACACCACACACCACACACCACACACACACACCCACACCACACACCACAACACCCACACACACACCACACACACACACCACAACACACACACACACACACACCACACAACCCACACACCACACACACACACAACACACACACCACACACAACACACACACACCACACACACAACACACACACAACACACACACACAACACACAACACACACACACACACACCCACAGCAAACACACACACACACACACCACACACACACACACACACAACACACAACACCACACCACACACACCACACACACACACACAATCGTACCGTATCTGCTGAGGGACTTGGTGAATGTGGAGGAGTTGGAGATGTTGTAGGCTGAGTTCTGTTTAGGCACCAGGGCAATCACTGAGCCATCCGTCACCTGGAACAGGAAGTTCAAGATAAGTTAGGACTGCACAAAATATCAAGCAGCAAGATTACACAAACAGTCACTGTGCTACCTTTATTTACATCACTGCTAGTTTTAAGAGCACCGACAATTTCCCAAATTGGGATTAATAAACTACATCTTATCTTATCTTGATGTGTAATAGACATTTTTTTAAATGACTGATGTGAATAAATAACATTTACAACATTAAACATTCAAAAGGCTAAGATATACTTAAAAGAAAGACAACCATAACACCAACGGCAAATCAGTAATAATGCTCAAACAAATCAATGACGAGTTGTTGTTCCATCGAGACACTAAGAATCATGGGATTAATGTCGTGCGGGAGTACCTGGTAGTGAGCCAGGGTGTTGAGTCTCTTCCAGTCATTGTCGATCTTAGTGGTGACGTCCTCGTCCTGCAGGATGATGCGCGCCATCCTACCCTGCCGCCATTCTGTCACACAAAGAGGATGGAGGTAAGGTTGTGTAGTTTAAAATGAGGAAATACAGAGAGAAATGGGACATAGATGTCACGGATTCATTCATCAAAACTTTCCTAATCATAACAAAATGTGAAGTTACAGTGACTAAGTTAACTGTCTGACTAAATTAAAATGGGTGTAATGCTTAATTTCTCTGACTTTTGGCTGCTCACTTTAGTTTTTTTTTAACAGAATCACTTCTCTGTAGAGCCCCCCTCCTGCTTCAGAGAGCTCTAGAAATGATTCCCTCTTTACACCCTGTAGTACTGCACCTGTGGTTGGAGTGTGTGTGTGTGTTTTGTGTGTGTGAGTCTTGTGCAGTGTTCCCACTCCTTACCCAGATCCATGTCGGAGGCCTTTGGTCTCTGGGAGTACGGTGTTCCCTTGTACACGGCGTCCAGCAGCTTCTCCTTCACCTGCGTGATGGTGTCACAGTTCAGGCTCTTCACCGTCACCTCCGGAGCGTTCTCGTTCTCCGGGTTCACACAGTGCAGCGTCTGCAGGGCGGAGGGCAGAGGGTAAAGTTTCACATTAAGACGGAAGTCATCAGACTGGGAAGGTTGTTTATTGGGGGCGTGACCCTGCGATGATGTTTGCAAACCAGCACCTCATACAGCAGTTAAGAATCAATACTCAACTGGGTAACAGTTCACATACAGCTCTGTATTACTATTAAAAGGGTGTTTCATCTGAATTGATAGATACAATATGTTTTCTCAGTATTGATATTTGTGTCATGAGCCTCAAAGGATATTTTGTGGGGTTGTAGGTTACAAATGTTGCCAACAACAACAAAATTGTCCTTAGCAAGTATGACTTTCAAAGTTTCCTGGCTCCGTATAAATACAGGAGATGTACAGTATAAACTGTTCTATCCTCTGAAACCGAATGTGTCTTTGTGTCCACTAGTATGTGTTTGTGTACTGACCAAAGTCTTGTAGTCAATCTGCTGCCTGATGAGTTTGTCTTCGCTGAGGGAGTAGCGGGCCTCTCCTGTGATTGAGTCTATTGGTCCCTTTTCCATTTGCTGCTTCATGGCGCAGTACAGCATGAAGAGAGGCTCACCAGCACATTCCTGCAGAACCAGAGTGGAAAGGGAAAGTAGGAAGAGGGAGACAGGTAGAAGAGAACGGCAAGACGGCGATAGAGGGAAAAAAAGAAAAAGGAGAGAAAGACAGATTGTTAAAATGCAAACTACTAACTGTGCAAAAACTTTACAGAGAAAAAAGTACACAACAGCAAAAAGCGCACAGCTCTGCCGAGCAACTCTCCAATTATATTTCTAATCTTCCTTAAGCCAACCAGAGGCTGAGCAGTTAAGGACGAGGCCATGGCCTGTGTTGGCTAACGGCACGCTGTAAACCGACTCAAAACAACACACACACACACCATTTTCTCTTCTCACACACACACACACACTCCAGCATCTCCCCAGTGTCTCAGTAAAGAAAAAAAAAAAACACCTTTTTGTAAAAAATCTCTATTTGTGTGTGTGAGGGAGTGAGTGAGCAAGTACGGGAGAAATCAGAGAGAGTGAGAGTGTGAATGAGTGGCAATTGATGGAGGAGTTAATAGAAGGTTAACGACTGAGGGCTGAAAAACGCTTGGAGAAGCACTTTGGTGTGCGAGACGTGTCAACCCGGCAACGAGCTCTGGGAGGTTTTAGCCCCTGTCTCTCTCCCCCCACTCTCCTACTCTCTTTTACACTCGTTCTGCTGGCCTGACAACTCAGCGCTGCTTGCTTTTACAACTTCCTCTTTAAAGGATAATTCCAGTTATTTAGGCTTGGGTTTTATATTTATCGTTTCGGCTATCTTTCCATTTTGCACTCTCTGAGGAATGCAGCAGCATGTAACAGAGAAAAAAAAACAATAAGCACAATTTATTGAAATGAAAACAAAAGTGAACAATACTATCGGCACGCAAACCTACTCAAATTAGTGCAATTGGAACATTTTATCACATTTTGGAAGTGTTCTTTGAAGCTTCAACATGCTACTCCATGTGCTTCCTGCCGCCGGGCATGTTCATGCATCAACATGCCAGTCATCTTGGTGAGCCGTCAGATGAACTCTGTGGGATAATCTAGCCCTGTCTGCTTCCTGTGGAGACACACAGCACACAGCTGACCTGCTCTCTGTCGAACAGCATAGAGACCAGCTCTGTGCTGCTTCTCAGTCTTCTCTCTCCTTTCAGTGTGGAAAAGCTGATGCTCCATGTTTTGAAATGTCTCCTATTCACATTATTATGATGTATCATATTTATTAATTCAAGTATATGTACTATTACAATAAATGTTTACACAAACCCCTAAAACAGCCATGAATTGTACCTAAAGCAACACACAGAAATAGAGTTAGCCTGTGACCCCCCCCACTCTCTCAAACAAGACAGGACAAGTGAACCCTTAGAATGAGGGCATGGATTCAACCTTATTCCTGTTCCCTTTGGTAAGCTTTATCTATTTCCTTCCACTTTGAACAACTACTTGACCTTTACCCATCTCTAATCAAACCTGGCTGAACCTTGAAATGTTTCCAGGCCTTTCTCTTATGTGACCACTACAAAGTCAGGAGAAAGAGAGGCACTAGATCGCAGTGGTTAGATAAAAGCCAGGTTGGTTACCTTGCTGCTAGCTACAGCGGTCCTTGCCTCAGAAGTGCTTTTTTTTCAATCATTTTCAGTTTCCCCTTCCACTCTTCGTTCATGTTTTTCGATAAAAAAAAAAACGTTTTTACTTCCTCTCACCTATCTATAACCACTTCTGACCGTTTTCCCTCTACATCCTTCAGCCTTTTCCTATCCGTTCAGTTTTTAGTTTCCTCTAAAGTATAAAATATCCTCGATAATATCCCACTTCCCTGTCTCATAAACCCAAATCATTCTTGAGCCAAAACACATGCATGCACACGCAAAACAGACACACCAACACACACACAGATGCTAACTGGGACCCCCGGGGGCTTGGCTGGTTCGCTGTCCACCGGAATGCCTGTCCTGGCGGGGGTCTTAAGGCCCCGCTGCTAACTGATTAGCTGCAGCGATGTTTGCATTTAGTGAATGTGTGTGTGGAAACAAGAATTTAACACTGTTTAAGCCTCAATAAGTCTCCTTGATTCCATATCAGAGGGAGAAGAATTCAAAAAGGAGAAATAATTCACAGAAAGACAGACAGACAGACAGAGAAATAAGAGTATGCATTTGTGTAAGATCTTTGCCTTCCTCTTTTGCTAAGCCCCAAAGCTTTGAAAGGGGATACAAACACAAAGGCATGCATACAGGCACACACACACACACACACACTCTTGGCTGTAAAAGAATCCAGTGAGGGACACAAAGAGAGGACAGGTTATTGCGACAGGCTACGGCAATCACAACAACACGACCAGCTGTGTGTGAACAGCGCTTCACACCGCAGCTTCCTCAATTCAGAGGAAGGAGAATTTACCACATGAAAGGCGGAGGTAAGGGATAGGTATCCTGCTGCCTCTGCCTTATCTAATGCTGCAGCTGTGAATGTGTGTGTGTGTGAAGCATTTTTCTATTCTCAAACAAAAGCGGTGTTAGTATTGCCTCCAAACTAGTGTGTGGCTGCCTGTTGTGTGACGGACTATTTTACCTTGAGGAACTTGTAAAGCAGGAAGGTGAACCAGTTGGTGAGCATCTTCTCAGCGACTGACTCCGTCCTGGGAGAGAAAAAAGAGAAAGGAGAAGGGTGAGGGAAAAAATAATAGGACAATTAAATAAGAGATTGACAGTGAAAGGAAGGAAACAGAGTAAGAAGGGGAAAAACAAACACATTTTTTATCTTTTTAAGAAGCACCTCTGCACGAGACAGTCGGAGGTTTTGGAGTCATCCCAAATGTCTCCTCCCTGTTTCAACACAGAACCCAAACAAACCCCCATCCCCCTCCCCCCTCCCCGGGCTACGATCTCTGGGCATAAACCAACACTTTCATCATGAGGGGGAAAAGGCATTTAAGACGCGCCGGCACATCAAAGAGAACATGCTGCATTATCAGTCGTTGTGCGGTTACCCTTCAAACAGCTGAGCCCTTTCCATTGCTCTTCTTTACCCCCCCCCCTCCCACCCTCCATCTTCACATGCAAACAAATTAACTTGGCAAAATAAACCCCTGCATTTCTTTCATTCATTGTTTCACCCCCCAACCCCCCCTCACACACACACCCCCCCCCCCCCCCCCCCCCCCTTCAAGCAAAACCCACTCGTCTTCATTGAAAATAAAGCAATTAGTATAATTCGTTAACTTCTCTCGTTAATCACAAACCTGCCGTGTAATGAGGGAAACCTCCGCAAGCTCCTGAGCGGACACACGTGAACAACCGGGCGAGTGAAAGCAGAGCAATTAAAAGGCATTGTAATTAACGGACTTATTGCGTCTAATTTGTTAAACAGCTGAAAGGGAGCCCGGCGCTAACGGTTCTGGGGGAAAATAAGTGATTATTTCTTTCTCTCCGTCATCGTCCTCAGATTTACCTCCCCGCTTTCTAACATCTTTTCCTTTTTATATTAGGGGGAAACAGCAAGACTGCTTAATTATCCATTCCTTGTTTACTCTAAGATGAATGGGGGGTGCACACGAGAGCCTTCTGCTGCTGGGTTACTGAGTTGTCTAACTGGGCCACATGCCCACACTCGTGTTAATATTAGTCTTCCTGTCATTAGCACAGCACAAGGTGTGAAAAGGTGAAGCAAGGCGTATCCTGTTGAGAAATGACAGCGCAGGAAGATTTGTTCTTGTCAACTTTGCACTGATTTCTTTTTTTTAAGACAGCTGAGAAATAGAAAGGGAAAACACAGGAAACTAGGCCAATGTGCCAGTGGAACCAGTGAGGGCCTGTAGCAGGAACAAGACGTGAACTCCTACGCTTCCGCTAGCTTCCCAGTTTTGACTGCTGAGTGTTGTTTGATGTATTTGGAGCACTTTTTGTTTCTCATGGCTGTCAGCTAAATATATGAAAGATGAGGCTATAGGGAATGGAGGACGATGGAGGCGAATACACCTGGACAGAACACGCTTATGGCCATGTCAGGAACACGATAGTAGGCGACTTTTAACATCTCATTTCAGGACACTACGCCACTAGAGTGATGATGCAGCTCTCCTGGACACACACAGCGAGTCTATAACGTGCAAAGCAAACCAAAAGCATCCTTTGCAAGAGCGTTATTTACCCATAGGGATGTTAATCCACATGGGAGCAGATTATTAAGTCGTTGTACTTTGCTTTTCTGTGTACTATGTCTAAAAACAAAACTGTTCTAAAGTCTATCTAAGACCAAATCAGGGTGAAGCATGTGTTATAATTGCAGAGCTTATTAACGCCAGCTCCCGAGGCTAGTGTAGTTAGCAGGGACAGCGTGTTGTGACCGTACGCCCCAAGAGGGGATTGGAAAAGGCTTCACACAAGCACACTGGCTGAGAGTCATTTATTTGATTAGATTTTTAATTAAATATCTCTCAGAGGAGAAGGAGGAGAAAAAAAAACATAACTTTTTTTTTTATCATTTAATGTCTAATTCCAATTTATTTGGAGACAGGCCATTTCTCTAATTGTGTCTTTCCTTAAATATGTGTATCTCCTCCTGCCCTACAAGAGCTCTTTTTCCTTTTCCTTCTCCCTCTGCCTATCTGTTCTTCCACCATATTGCACCTTCCTACAGCCTTTTCTAATTCTTCCTTCCTCTTCTCTCTCTCCATCCATGTTTCTCCTTCCATCAATTTGCCTTCAGCCCAAGTCTCCCTCGAGACATGTTGCCCTCTCTTTCTGTCAATCATCCTTTTCCTCCATCCACCTTTATCTCGCTGCCTTCTCCTTTCACCTCACATCTTTTCCTCCACTTCCGCACAACTTCCCCTTTAACCAATCCCATCTCTCTCTTTCCCTAACACCCTCCGTTGCAAATCCTCCCCTTCTTCTCCTTTCCATCCCCTCCATCCCTCGCACTGTTCCCCTTTCTACCTTTCTCACTGTGTGTGTGTGTGAGAGAGTGTCTGTATGCGGCTCCATTGGGAGTGTGTGTGTGCTCAGGGGTGTAATCCTCTCTGACAGGGACAAGGTTGAGAGATAGAGAAGAGGTAACGTCACATAGGCCCCTAAAAGCCACAGTTCCCCGTCTTCCATAACTTTATCCAGAGGAAAAAAGGAAAAAACTAAAAGCTTGACATTATCACACAGCATCATATTATCTTTGTCTATCATTTTGTCATCAATTCTGTTCTTATTTTAGTACTAAAGTATAACTATGTGCTTCTTTGTTGAATTTCTGTCCTTTTTGAAAGAAGCGCTAATTCCCTCAGAGTGCCTTCTCTCAAGAATGCCTCAAACCAGTCAGTATGTCCCCTTAGTATAAAAAAAAGGTGACATAGCTTAGTGGGAAAGCTATCGGTGCATGTGTGTTTTTGTACCTCCTGAGTAAGAGCTTCGGGTGGTTCTTGCTCTCCAGGTTTTTGTCGATGAGGTCAGACAGGAGCTGTTTGAGGACCCCCGTGGCGTACTCCATCTCCCCCTGCAGCGCCGTCATTATGAGGGAGGCCACGTTGCCCCTGTCCCGCATGGAGAAGGAGCGCTGCGCCTCCAAGGTGCGGATGAAGGTCAGCAAGAAGTGCTTTTTGGTCAGCATCTGGCCGAATAGTGTCAGGGCCTTCTCCGTGTTGGCGGGGACCTGGAGAGGACGGAACAGAGGTGATGATGGAGAAGGAGTGTGAGGAGAGAGCATGAGGATAGGGGAAATAAAAAGGTATGGGTTTGTTTGGAGTAAGGATGAAGGTAGTGTTACATCAGCACGAAGGGGAGAACGAGAATTTAGTGGAAGAGAGGGATGGAAATATAGAGAGAAGTGAAATGCACACGAATTGTAAAAGGGCAAATGAGTAAAAAGGGAAAGGGGGATATAGAAAAGAGCGAAGAGGTTGAGATCAGGATTGAAAGGAGGTTGTGAGTTTTAGTTGAGAAATGGATGTATGAGTATGAGTTAGAAGGAGGAATATTAGATAAAGGGAATATTGGCAAAAGGGCAACATGCAGACACACTCACAACAAATGTACCAGGAAATGGAGAGAATAATCTCAAATATGCATCCAGAAAAACAAGGCTTTAAGGGTTTGCACTTGTGTTGTTTCAATGTTCTCTCTTGTATCCCAGTTCTCCCTCCCTTCCTCACTGTATCCCCCCTTTTTACTGATTCTCTTCTTCTCTCAGAGCTCAGGGCAGGTCTCCCCCTCTGAGGGAGAGAAACGGAGGTCTGAAGTGAGAATGTGAGCTTCACTCTGTAATAAGAAATTGATCTGCTTGCTAGCGCACTACTCTGGCCTGTGATTGCCTGGGCCATACAAATGAAAATCCAATGTCGCGCTGCACTTTCCCTTTGGAATACCATTGATGGCCCAAGCAGATACAGCATGTCTCCCTGCAGCCGCCACCTTACATGCAAGTCAACGGGGCATTTCTACGTGATGCATGTGTGAGAGTCTAATGTATATAGAGAAATGATGGAAGTACAAATCCATGCTGCGTTACAGTGTCCACAGCGCCGGGCTTCACGCGAGTGATAGAGTGTTCCCTCGTGAGAAGGGAGCAGTAGTAGAGAGGAGAGTGTTTTATTGAATGGGTGAACATTGCTTCTTCATGAGCCTCAAACAGGCTTGGTCCTGCAGAGGCAATATATCACCTGCAGAGTCTTAGGGGCTCGGACAGTGCTCGCTCCCTTCACTGCATTACAAGAGCTTCTGTCAACCAAGTTACCTTTTCTTTCTAGTTCTCTAAAGAGCAGTTGAAGATAAAATAAGTTTGGTGGGCATGTTCAGGTTCACCTGTGATACTGTAAGATGTATCTTCCCCGAAAGCTTTGTATTGATTGCTTTAGACTTCTCCCTTCCTCTAACAGAGACTGTGTTACATTGATGTTGATGAATCATGGAGTTCAACATGTCTGTCTCAGTGTGGAGTTGAACCCCTCTTAAAAGTCTATACAAATCAAGACCTAATACAGATAACAGAAAATGTTAAGCTTTTTGAACTGTAGAAATTAGTTACAAAAGAAAAAGAACCACGATCTTCATCAAATGTATGTCTAGATTTTTTCCTTGACATATTTATCTCCTAAACTTTTCTTTCCAGAATTACTCTCAAAATACAAACGGTTGATGAATTTCCCTATTTTCCCCCATTTATTTACCAGATTCCTTACTTGGTCCAATTGGACCATTTCTAATGAAGTGTCCAAACAAACATTGAGTTCTCCCAGTGAGTATGTATGTGAGAAAGTGAGCGGAGTGCTCTCTACTGACCCGTACCTCCATCTCCTTGAGCACTGGGTGGTCCTCTATCCCAGGAAAGAGGACTCTCATGGCGTAGGTGCGGTAGTCCAGGAAGGGGATTCCTGCCCCGTCCAGCTCCTGGGTCAGCTCATGGATGTCTGTCTGCAGCTCTGCAAAGGCTGTGCAACAAGACAAGTAATGGTTAGAAATATATATTATAAGGGTTGTTTACTGCAGGATAGGGCTGCTCAATTAATCGTGTTTTAATCGCAATTACGATTATGGCTTGCAACGATTACGAAAACAACGTAATCGAAATAAAACGATTATTATTTTATTATTATTATTACTTTTTTTTTTTTTTTTTCAAATTATTATTTTTTTTTTTTTTTTTTAGTTGAGTTATACTTAAAGTTCAGGGTAATCAACTGTTAAAAACATACTGTTCACATTTTTTTTCTCCAATAAATTGATGTTTTCAAAGTAAATGGATAATCGTTTTTAATAATCGTGATATCAATTATTGACCAAAATAATCGAGATTATGATTTTTGCCATAATCGAGCAGCCCTACTGCAGGATGAACGTTTTGATTTAATATAGACTTTAAATTGCACACAAATGAAAAACACAGTTTTACATAGGTATAGCCTACAGCAGGGCTTCTCAAACTCCGGACCGAACTGCAAATCAATACGGACCGAACCCTGTGTCCGATTATAAAAAAAAAAAAAAGAAAAAAAAGAAAAAAAAGATTCTGATTCTGATAAATTAATGTACATCATTGTGTACGCGCGTCTTGTGTCTGATGCATTGTGAGAATGAACGTGCATATATATGTACTTGTGTGCGCGAGCGTGACACGCATTGCAGACCGCAAGTTAACCGCAAGTTTACCTTGACTTTCTAATGCTTCTAATGCCTTTTTTGCCGAGGTTCAAGGCATTGGCTAAAGACAAACAGTGCCATTTCTCCCACTAGTTCAAGCCATCATACTGTATGTATGTATTGAATGTGTGTGTGTATATTACAGGGGCGCCGTTTGCCGACAGGCAAGGCAGGCAAGTGCTTGGACCAGAAGGGGGCCCCAAAAGAAGGTAGATTAAGAAGGTCCACAGCAACGACAACATGAAACACCCTTTAATTTACTGCAACGACATGTCGGGAAAACCCCTCAAGGGGGCCCCATGCATAGAGCGTCGTAAGAAACATTTTCTTAATTTCAGCTTCGTTGCTCCGCTCCGGGGGGGGGGGGGTGACTTTACCGATCCGGACCAGTGACCTTGTATAAAGTTCACAAGTGGACCTTTAATAAAAAAGTTTGAGTACCCCTGGCCTACAGCATTGATTTTCTTGATTTTGACAAAAAAGTATAATCAGGCTTCTGTTTGGGATTTTGCATTCTCACTGCTGTGGCTGAACACCAAACACCCATTTTAAGTCCCCTGATTAAAGTCTGTTTACTTGCTCTCGTACCCATTTAACCCAAATATAGCAGTACTTCTAGAAATGTAAAACACCTCTCCTCAGGTGCCAACAAGCACTTTTTATGAAAAAGTTCTGCTCGAAGCAACATTTGTCCTTGTTGATGTTGCAAATGAAGCTGTAATGGAAAGTAACATGTCAGACTTGATCTGACAATAAGGTATTATCATATCAAATCGATCGCATTGTATCCAATCGTCAGGTTAAAACAGTGTTGTGTGTTATCAATTGGAAAAGGTGAGTAGCAAATAAGCATATATTTAAATGCAAAGGTTGTGTTATCAAGTAATAGTTGTTTTTCTCTCCCAAAAATTGAGAAATTAAGAAACAGGACGCACAAAAGAGATAAATAAGGAAAAAGCTTAACATTGCAGTATAATCAAACTTAGAACACTTGGGTAAATGTGCAATGAGCAGCCTCTCTTTATGTTGCATTGACCATGCATGCCTCAGTAAATCTGATTTGCAGCAACAGCATGTTTTAGAGCAGTAAAAGGAAACACAGGTGAGAAGTTAGGAGGAGATGGAGGCGTGTGGAGGAGTAGCGGTTAAAAGCAGCATCATGTTATCGCTCTGTGCTGAGAGCAGAGAGAAGGGCGGAGGAAATGCTGAGGTTCTCAGTGGCTGGAGGGGAGTTCAGGATGGAATTGCACACAGGAACATGAGCATGCGAGTACACACACACATAACACACTGCTACCTCACATGCCTTTACTCGAGCAGCCACACACACACACACACTTTTTCTTGTCTTGCCCCACAGCTGAACACATAACCTAGTGCCCAGATGATTAATGTGAGTCCGTGTGTCAGTGTTTTTACACATTTTCCGTTCCCAGCGAGTGTGTGTTCTGACCCCGTTCTGTATACTCCAGTGGCCTCACAAGTCACATCTCGAGGGAACAAATGGGATAAAATCCTTTCCTGCACACACACCATACAATAGTGAATATATCTTGCTGTACTGCTTTGCATCTATTTTGTAAATACTAAACATAAAGCTCCATGATTTCATTAACTCCACTGTGTGTGCCCTATAGTGTCCCCCAAAATGCACCAACACATGGATACACAACCAAAACAAATAACGAACCAGAGCCCAGACTAACAGATGGCTTGTGTCACCCTATTCCCCTCTTCCTATCTCTCTTTTTCTTCCTCCTTCCTCCCTCCAAAGTGACATCTTAGAGGTCACCTCCCTCTCCCCTATGGTTGCTTCTCCTCTGCTACAGTACATGTGCATCCCTCCCTCCATCTTTCTGTTTGTTTGGTTCATTCGTGCCCTCCGTCTCTCTCTGCATCACTAATCAGTCTCTTTCTCCCTTGCCTGCCACATCTCTTCTGATCATTTATTGTTTAGTTCATCTATATATTCAATACTTTTCTGTTTGGTGCCCAGGACTTGGAAAGAAGGGGTTCACTACACATCCCTACCATTCATCCCTTATTCATTTAACCCACATATTTCATTCCCTTGTCCTTTTCACTCCATGTTCTCTTCTTAGTTGTTCACCAGCGCCTTCTGCAATCCAACAGTTAGGTTGCTTCATCCACCTCCAATTATCTCCCACTATCTTCAGATCAACTTCTCTCTCTTCCTCTAAAGTAGATTCTTACTGAAATACTATTTGCTTTCGCTCTTGTTTTTCCCCTCCTTATTATCATCCTATCCATCCTTCCTCAGTGCCCACCTCCCCTCCCGTTCTCCTCTCTCTAGTTGTCTTCCATATTAATCTCCCTTGCTTTGTCCCCCCTCCTCCCATCCATCCTGTTGTCGTCTTCAAGACAGTGGTGACGGCAGGGGACAGACAGGGTCAGGGCACTTGGACTCACTGCCACAGACCCCAGCCAATCACTGTATGACCTGCAGTGTACGCATGTGTGTGTGTGTATGTATGTGTGTGTGTGTGCGTATGTGTGTGATTGTGAGTAGTTGCAAAAGAGCAACGCATGAGGACCTGAGTGTCAGGGGGAGTGGTGGGAAGTGCACACACACACAAAGTCATCTTCTGAGTTGTTATTTCTGTTAAATCGATGATGTCACCATTTGTAATCATGCCATCAAAGCTCTGATTTGTTCACAGCCGTAGGCAATTTTAAAGTCTGGAACAAGGCTACATTCACTAAAGATCAAACATAAAAAATAAAGACACGTTGCATTATGGGAGGTGTAGGATCAGGCCTTTTTGAAAGTTACCCATAATAGAGAAGTGAGGATTTCTCGGCCATTGTTGCATTAACTTTGACCATTTTATATTTGTCTCTGAAATGTATTGAATGCAATGCTTCACTGTTTAAAAATATATATATAAAAAGGATTATCCTTGAATATGGAGCCTTAGCTAATATTGTTTGTTATATGTTTGTGCTCCAGAAACATCTGCACTAGTAACAGTGTATTTATGTTGTGACAGTATTAGATGTTTACAGTGCAACAAGTGAAGTGGTCTCATAAAAAATGTATTGTGATGATTTATGGTTATCAGTATTCTCCTTCTCTTTCTCCCCATCTGCTTCTCTCTCTCTTGCCAGACAAACCAGTAGCAGCATCACTAGACTCTCCCTGGATCCATGCTCGTTTCCTGCCAAATGAATATATGCTAATATACTACTACCCCTCACTTTCCCACCTCTGTGCCCTGTATCTATCTAACCTCCATCTCCCCCCTTCCCTCTACTCAGCGTGGATGCTAGTAAGGCCAGCCAGGCAGCTCTCTCGTGGGGTGGAGAGCCAACATCTGGTGGCTGGCTCAGATCAAAGTACTCCTCTGGAAACACACCAACACCCACGCACACACACACTGCTGCCACCTCACAGCAGGGGGACGGGTGGCAGTGAGAGGGAGGGGGAATAGAGAGTGAAAGAGGGAAAGGAAAAAAAAAAGGGAGAAATGGAAAGGACTATTGAATGGGAGTTGTGCAGCTTATAAGGTAAACTGCAGCGAGAGACCGATTTACAGACATTTCATTTGGGACATGGTAAGTTATTTGGGAGGAAAAATTGAAAGAAACTTGGAGAGGAAAAAAAAAAATATGAAAGTAATCTTTTAGGTTTGAGTGTCACCCTTTTTGATGAGCAAGTATGGTCGTAACTCACCTTCCTTGCACTCAAGTGCCACCCTGGACTCCAGGTTGTCCATCTGCAGTTGCAGGCGTTTGAGGGTGCGGTCGGCATCCCGTGATTTCCTCTTATAGGCAATCAGCACCACAATGATAACCAGCAGGAGCAGGCCGCCACCTCCTCCAATACCGATGATGGCGGGCAGGGTGAGCAGGCTGTCTGAGTAAATCTGCAACGTCCCCGGAGAGTATTCAAAGCCTCCAACACGCACCTAGTAGACAGACACACATGTTAGAACACATACAAAAATGATGTGGGTCTGTTTGCAGCAGAATTAGGAAGGGTTCCAAGCTGAAGCTGTAAGCCATTTTCACTCAGCGTTACATAAAGTCGAAAAATAAATGAGATGCTACCAAAATGAAATGTGAACATCATACAGGATTATATTTTTTAATTCATCTGTATCTACGAGAGCTACAGTTCCACATAAAGGCAATTTTAGGCCTACACCTGGCCACAACTGCTATAAATCCAATAAAGTAATAATAAATTCTGCAAGGCACTTTTGCTAAATCCCACATTGCATTTATACTGGCAAACCAAGCTGTGTCGAGTTGAGCCAAGTGCAGGCCAACACTCCCTAAAAGCCTTTATATCTGGGTTGGGGGAGGCAACATCTGTGCCCTGGGGCTGTCTTTGGAACCAGTGAACAAGTACGTCGCACACACATACGACTTTCCACCATATCACATCAAAACAGTTATGGCTTGCAGAACATGTGAGTAAAAAAACGTTGGGATATGCTTTTTCACTCCTGTCTTCTTTTTTTTTATTCCATATTTAACTGGCTCACATCTATGGAATACCAAATGGAAAAGGGTAAAAATAGACTCAGACCTCTCTCGCCCACTAGCCATTTTTTGGTCTCTATTGAATATCAATACTGCTCAAATCCCAAGGAGGATGGCAGCCAAACGAGCGCGATCAAAAGCTTCAAAGACATAAATGCAGTCGCAAACACCGCCAGAGGTGTAAGAGATGTGTGTGTGTGTTTGTGTGTGAGCAGATATATGAATGGGGAAGAGAAATCTAGAGTAATTAAAGAGATTTAGGACTGATGGATTGGGGAGGAAATAATGAGATGAATGAATGCGAAGGCAGGAAGTGGATTGACATAAAGAGGATGAATAGCACGGCGGAAACTGCACTGAAAACTGGAACTATAGAAGAAGATGCGACTGAAAGACATGTGAACACCAGATGCTCCAGAGGTGGCAAGACAAAATAATCACGCTGGATGACGAAATAACAGGTACTGAAGACAGATGATGCTTGTTTTCATTTTTTTTAAACCTTTCCTCATATGGTCCGATGATTGTCTTTGTGTGACAACCCAAACCCACAATGGGGAAATCATACAACAAACAGTCATTCTAGACAAAGTTACATTTTTACTTACAGTGACTTTATGTTCTCCGGTCAGGTTGGGCCATTCACACAGCAGCTGGCTCTCGGACAGGGTGAGTATGCAGAGCGTCTCCCCGATCAGCACCGTGTAGTTCAGCTTGGTGTTTCCCGGGGCTGAAGGAATTAGGTTACGGCCCTGGAAACAGACACACACGTGTTTCAGTTACTTACATATGGTCGAAATCTAGGTTCACATTAATAAAATAATAATCAGCACAAAAGGATTCAGTGTTACTATGAGTTTTGCAGTGGAAAAAAGCATTTGTTTCTGATTGGCTGGAACGTGTCCGTCAACAATTCAGCCACATTGTGCAAGGTACTTTAAACTGCAGGTAGTCATAGCAACAGTGCTTTTACACTGTTCATTGGAGACATTGCACTGATCATGAAAATCCTCTGGACATCCTACTTTTCCTTACTCCTTCATAAGTCTCAGACAATTCTCGTCAGTTAAAAAGAATAACTATACTTGTGTAGTAAATATAATAAGCATAAGATTATTTGATCCAGATCTATTGGCTGCCAAAAAAAAGGATTACATTAAATAAAATCTACAGAAATTCTTCTTCTCTTCTGCCATCTCTTCCTCCCTCTCCTCATCTGAAATCGCTTTGCATTGCAGGGTAGGATGACATCATTGCTGAGAAAATGTCAGATTTTCCTTAAATTATTTAATAGGATGCCATTTTTGCGCTGCTTATTTCTGCAATTCTTTACTCGGAGCGAGGTGGAGCAATCAGAGATTTTCAATAAAGAATGATATTTAAAGTTACAGGGTTGAAAGGCGTGATTCTTCATTTCTTAAACTCCACCCTGATTGGTCTAGAGAAAAAAGGCTTTTCTTTTCCATGAAATTGCATGATAATTTTCTCTTTTGCTCCTGATGCTTTGAAGTTCGAGGGGAGAGGTTAAATGACAAAAGACAGCGTGGGTGGGTGGGGCTTAGCCTTTATAAATGCACTCTGGATTTAAAAGCTTTCTGCCTCTGGCTTAGAGTAAACATGGCTATGAAGTCTCTCTTCAGAAGATAGCTGATACAAATCTGAGCAGGTGGCATAGCAACACATGGGTCCACTTTATAAACATTACTTTCCTTTCCTGCACCTGATTTTCAAGGGGCGCTTTGGAAGAGATTTTTTTTTCTCTTAAAGGTCTCCAAACCCAATTGGAAGAAGCAGGTGAAGAAATAACATCTTCCAAGGTGGAAAAACATCTGAAGGGCGGTTGTGTTGAAAGATAAACTCTTAAAGCAAGAGAAAGGAGGGCGCAAAGTGTCTGTACAGGAATGTTTGGAGCACATCATTTCAAATGTCTGACCGCCTCTTATAAGTTGTGTTGGATGCTGACTCGGAGGTTGTTGCAGCATTTTCTAAAAATATTTTTTTAACAATGCCGAGGCTACTAAACATGACAAGAACAGCACTAACACTTAATAAACATCCTTTTAGTCCTCGAATCCCAGTGGGTTTTAAGAAATGTATTTCACTACTTCGAGTAACTTCGATATAAGATTTAATGCAAAACCACCCAAAAATTCACCCTAAAACCATCTACTTGGTAATTAGAGCCATTTGGTTCTTTATACTGTGAAAGGAGAGACGACAGACAGCAGAAAATAAAATCAGAGAAGTGTGCGAGAATAGAGACTAAAAGGAACAAAAGACAAAAGTGGATTGAGAGGGCATTAAGAAAGGAAAAAGGTAAAGACAGAGGAAGAAAAAATGTGAAGGAAAGCTAAGGAAAAAAAAATCGAAGAAAATTGAAGAGGAGACTTGAAAGAGAAAAGATGTGATGGATGTAAAGCAAAGCCAGGTAGAGACCAGGCCCAAACAGATCAATGCACAGAGCACAATGCAATTTACCTTGAGTATGAGTGGTGAGCTGGGCTTTAGCTCCAGCATGCCCGTGGGGCTCAGAGGTTCGAACACGGGGTCCGGGTGGTAGCTGAAAGTCTCGTTTACCACCAGCACAGAGCGCACGTCGTCCATGACAAAGCCGATCTCATCAGGACTGCTGCCCACATCCGAGAAACCTTTTTCTGATCCGACCACAGAGGGCGCCAGGCACACCATCACCGTGTTGCTGACAACCGTGCAGTTCTACAGGAGGGCAGGACGGGAGAGAAAGAGGGTAAGAGGATAGTGAAAAGGAGGCAGGGAATGAGAAGAGGGGGGGGGGGGAATATACAAAAGTTTAAATAAAGTTACATGAGTTGATTTCATTTCCTAACTTTCAACCTTTCTAAATCATTCAAGACATAAAAAAAAAAGGTACATTTTAAAATAATTACACAAAAGATCCCGTAAGCAAATACATAATAAACAGTATTTGTATATGATAGCTTAAACAGGGTAATGTGATACGAGTGATGACATAATGAGGAAGAGGCTGGCTTAATAACAGCGGTGTTGTAATCAGTGTTGATATCATCTGGAAATCCCCCGTGGGGTTCGACACTTAAATCAGTCGACAAATTGGACTGTAATGACTCTCGGAGAAACAGGAGAGGTCAGCCAGTAGCTGTTAACAATAATACAGCGCGGCTAAACAGACCTTTGAATAGTTTTGCAGCATGTTATAGCCTTACATTATGTTCTATCTGTCACACACTAACACCCTCAAAGACAAAGCGTGTGTAAAAAAATCAAGAAACAAAACAGAACTGTGTTTATAGGTCAACAGAAACATTAACCAAGCGGAGTAAGAATTACTGCAGAGAGGGGGACAAAGGAAGAATAAGGGATATTTTTACTTTCAGCATAGAGTGAGAGAAAGGTTAGCTAAGCCCCGTGGTGCTAGGTGAAGAGAGGGGGATTTGCCGGAGCCGCTTTATTGCTGGTTGACATTTCAAAGGTTAAACTGCTAAAAGGAAATTCAACATCAAAAACAAACAGAAAATGGGCCCTTGGCTGGTTGACCGGCGGGTCAGGTGTGTGCGCCGCTGTCTGTGTCCCAGGAGTGTGTGCAACATCTGAAAATCAGTTTTTCCACAGCGGGGGAGACAGCGGAGAGACAGTAAGGGAGAGAGAGACACCTGTGTGTCTATATTGGTCTCACTCAACACACTTGCCAAGTCAAGTCACTGTTTCTTTTGTTTTGTCAATAAAAACTGTGTGCGGGTGTCTGGGTCCACCACTTACATTCTCTGACTTGGCAGCTCCATACTTGGCTCTCATTCTGGGCTCCTTGATGGTGGCAAGATTGGTTCCAGTAATGGTCAACATGGTTCCTCCACTGAAAAAAGAGATAAGAGGACTTATTGTACAGAAAATCAGAACAAACAGTTATACAATAGCACTGGAACAATAACACCTCTTATATGTGCACCTGTGTGTCACACATTCATGTATCTCCTGCGGTCCATTTTTTTTGTCTTGCAGGTTCCAAGTGCATATACGATTCAACAAGCCTTTCAGTAGAGATAAATGTTAATAAATCTGTTCTCTGTGGGAGCCAAGAGGGCCCTCCAGTTGGTGATTTACCATTAATGCTCGCTCCTGCTGTAGCCTTTCGCCTGCTTATTCGTGGAAGCCCATTGTCAGGTAATGATAGTGATGCTAAAGCCCTCGCATGAATGTTAAAAGCTTCTTTAAACCGATATGGAGGCTGGAGGGAAGAATAAGCGAATATGTAGCATTAGTCTTGAGAGCCAGAGCTTTTGGCCTCTCCTCAGCACCTCACGAAAGCCACGGGATACATTTTCAGAGTGAAATAAAGTTGCACTGCGGTATTTTTCAGCTTGAAACACGCTCGGAAACTGCACCTCTGTCTGTGATGCGACATGTGCTATAACCTTTACACCTTTGACCTATTCAGGTCTTTGTGACTGACCGGCATTGACATAGGTAATATGGGTGAGAGTCCTATTCCCCCACAATGCCTCCTCGACAGCCCGCGCTGGCCTGGGAGGCTGAACTTTATCTGATGCGAGGTGTTCTGACAGCAGCTAAATAAGTCAGCACACAACCTAAAACTGGAGAGGGGTGAGGCGAGGCTTGAAGCATTGTGCCACTGTGACTCACCACTATTAAAAAAATCATATACTGGCTGGGATATGGCTTGGTTTCATGCAGGCAATGAGACACCAGAAAAAGAGCATATTCTGTATCATGGTATAATTGCTGTTAAGCCTTGGATCATTGCTCTTTCTCAGTGGCTCTGGTGTTGTTCTCTGAGCAGTGGCAGCTGAGGGCTTGTGATATACTCAACTGAACATTACATCCATTCCATGGTGGAACTGGAGCATCTTAAAGTATAAATATACATGGTGTCAGGGCACACAATACACAACATTCACAACCAGGGAGTTGTCCCTGTTTTTAGGGGACCAGATGGGGCCTGCAGGCCTGAAGGTGAAAATGGCCCTGAAGGAGGGTGAGAAGCTAGCAGGACGCGAGGCAAAGGATGGCTTTGGGTTTTTGAGAAGGCTTAAAGGAGGGTGACAAATTTAAGTAGTAAATAGAAGCTGGTGTGAAAAGCCAGTAGGAGTTTAGAATATGTACATACAGTTACACCTTTGTTTGTGGAATAGAAATGTAGAGGCAACTCTGAATATGCAGCAGCTCAAGATTAGTTCTGTGAGAGGATACAAATCTTTTCCACACATATACAGTGTACACTATAATAGTGTACCGAGTGCACTGTGTAAACAAGGTGGAGTGTCGCGCAATCTCTGCAGTGCAATGTGTCCTCGTTGTTAGCCTGAGAACTCTTCCTGAAAGGAAGGAAACAAGTCTGAGTCATGTCAGCTCAGCGCTGTTTGAAATCGCCCTGACAAAAGGGTCACCGGTGACAAAATAGCTTGGTAAATAAAAAGCGTGATTGGCCTGGAGAACCATGCACCTCCTCCTCTGGGAGCGCTGAGCGAAACACAGAACACAAGCAGAGTGCCGAGGTTATATCCCCCCAAGGCTGGAACCAACACTTTCATTCCTGTTTCCCTCTCACCTGAACATTTCATTCATCTTATTCCAAATGAGATTTCTCATCCACTCACACCTCTTTTGTATGAGAAGAGACTTTGGCTCCCTGCAGAGTTTTAAACGTGGCTTCCATTTTCACCTCAACCCTCTGCGATAATGCAGGAGTGGATTGTTACACTGTCTGAATAGACAAAGAGTCTGGTGGAAAAACTGCACCTCCACCAAGATCCATGGCTATTTATTGGGATGCATCCACTGTTTGAATATAGCCTGGAAAGAGCATTTTATGTAAATGCAACAAAAAAAACTGACTTTAGAAATAATATATGACAAGTTCCTGGAACTATACTATTGAAGTTAAATGAGACAGTCAACAGTGTGTTTGTGTGTATGTGCTGGCTTCGTTTCTGAGCTATGGAGTTTCTAGGTCATGCTAGTGAGCCCATTAGCACTTGAAAGCTCCAAGCTTTTTGGTTTTCCTCCACAACACAGCTTGTGTTTGCACAGGAAATCTTCCTGTGGCTATGCAATCTCATTTCAATAAGTCAAGTAATATTTACAGATACATCTCTGCTGCAGCTCATCAACTGTAGCAGTGCGATGCTTCAGGAAGCTACTTTACTGCTGTTCCTGCTCTCAAAGATTTACTTTTGAAACATAATGATAAACAGAATAAATAATATGCCTTTGAAAAGCAAACCAGAGTGAAAATGGAGAAGAATATTTAGTTAGTTGTTGCTTCGGGACCCAGCCGTGGAGTATTTCTCGAGGAGTTCATATTCCAGTTTAGTTGGCTATGCTCCTTGAAAAAATGCATTAATGTATAGCATGTCCACCATCATGGATAATTAATGTATAGATGCATTTGTATCTGTTCTATAGATGTGCATCAAGCTGAATTGTTGATCAAACAGTGTGTTGATGTGAATGATAGATAATGAAATAATCATATGACATTATATAATGATAGCAGATGGAGTTAGATAGTCAAATCTGAAAATTACATCTATTTATGAAAAAATTGGCCTGAATTATTCAGTGTGTATCACTATCAGGGTTGACATGAACGATGTAAGCAGTATCTGGAATTAATCAATCATGCAGTCTTAGTTTTGAAAGAGCTTAAAGCTTCCAATCATCACAGAAAATCCTCCACATTCATTCTAAAAGTTCATCTTTGCTGCGCCCAGACCAGCTAACGGAAAGGACCCGATTGTGTCCTCACCTGGCGATACTCCAGTCAGGCTCGATCTTGAGGATGGTGGGATCGTCAGAGTAGTTGAACTTGACCTCTGGGTTCCTCAGCTCGGCAGAGTTGATGTCCACCATGACCGGAGTATTTCCTGAGACCTGTCCTGATGGGGTCACACACACTATCTCCTTGTTGCTCCGCCTGGAAGAGCAGGAGATGAAAGAGATAGGGAGGACAGGAGGGGGAGAGAAAAAGAGATGTTACTTGTCTCTGTTAAAGGTGAGTGTGTGCTTAAAACCAGAAGATCTTGAAAAGGATTTTGAGTATTTAGGAGCTGCCTCTCTGACAGACTGAGAGACAGACACACAGAATAAAATCTCAAGCAAGTGCAAGGGACCAAAAAAAAAAAATCCTACTTCATCCTTTAAATAACTTATTTATCAGCTGCGACAAAAGGCTTGCATACACACGCAAAATGATGACACAGTTGCCTATCCACAAGGCTGACATCTTTCAGTCTGTCCAGCCGTGGTTTCATCATCCGAATCACAGAGTGCTGTACTTCAAAGCTCTGTCTCCCATTCCTTTTCTCTCTCTATGTCTCTCCTTCCCTCCTGCGCTTTCTCTGGCTGATAGATCTGAAGTGGCAGATCAGGCTGGTCGTCTCTCTGTGTGATGTAACTCCCTCCCAAGCAGACAGGCGGCCAGCTGTGACCTGCTGGGAAACTTTGTGCCACTGCCAGAAACTTTGTGCTCCACTCCAGTGGCTCATTCCCCCGTCCCCTCCCCCTTCCAGGGGGGAGACACTGCTGGCCGAGCATCGGGAGTATGGCTACCTGCGAGGCAGCACATGAGCGTGTGTGTGTGTGTGCATACCGGTGTGTGGCGCAGGTGCTATGGCTGTGAGGAAGTCTGAATTTGCATATAAATAAAGTGCAAGTAGAAGATTAACATTGTGTAAGTATGTGTTTTGTGTCATTTGTCGTCTGCTAACATCCAACAGTGCACTGCAAGTGTGAGTAAATGGGTGTGTGTGCATTATGCAGACATGGAGGCAGGAGGCGCAGAGTGAAATTCAAACAGGAGTAGTATAGGCTGATTGGTACACAAATCCTCCTCCGTTATCTGCCGTTGGAGTGAGATCCACAGAAACATGGATGATGGAGAAGGTCTAATAGCAAAAACCTATTTTGGAGGATTTTGCGGAGAGGTGGAGTTGGGTTTTTGAGGCTGGGCAAAAAATGGCAAAAGAAAGCAGAATAAAAAAAAACAGGAGCATTGGTCATCCTTGTGGGACAGAAGCCTGCCTTCTCCCATGAGGCAATTTGGGCCGAGAGGACTGAACGGAGGCGAAGATAGAAGGGGAAAAAATGAAGGGGACGGTTTAAAAAATACATAACTAGTTTTCTACATTCCACTAGTGCTACGTTTCCATGGCAACCGTTTTCACAACACTGTCGCCGCCGAGAGCGCCTGTGGTGCCGAGTATGTATTTTTGACAAGGTTGCGGCCACACAAAAGAAAGCCAAGAGGGGATTCGAAAAAAAGGAAGAAAAGAAAAGGGTTTGCAGAAGGAGATAAGAGGATGAGTGACTTGGGGTAAATAGGTTTTGATTAAAGCGGAGGCCCCAATGAATACAAAGACACATTATAGAGATGGACTCAACCAGTTCATTACTTTGGCCATAAAGGTTATTGCTGCTCAGCGAATGAAAGGCCAGGACTATTGAGTTCACCTTTCTCAGGATGGGCTACAGAGCTTTAAATTGGCCTTTACTTTTTCTTTTGATATGATATAAAAAGAGCTTGATAGGTCCAAGCTCATTAGTTTAACCTGTCACTTGTTGCCTGGGAGAAGGGAACCACTATAAAAAAAACACCAGTGATACAGAGAACTTGCTCTAAAAGAGAAACAAGAAAGAAAAAACACGAACAAACACTAGTGCCTCAGTTCCAATGGTAATATCTATAGGAAGACTGTTAAACTGTTCTCACTGTGACCAGTAGTCTCTTTCGCTAGTCTGCCTAGAAATTCCTTTCAGTATATAGGTGCTTGTTTTAGTTCACTGACAATATTTTCTGTTTTCTCTTCTCTGCCATCTGCAAGACAGCGTACGAGTGGATTGAGTCCAGAGCTCAGTTTGCTGTCACTTTGCCAGGAAGGGACTCAAGGAAACAATACAGTTCCTGGCTCAAGGAATTAGAGTCATATCAAATTGGATCTTTGTCTCCTCTTCTTGAAATCCTGGCACAATCTCTTACAGAGTGAGGAACAGTGAAAAGATAACGGTGGCAGATTATTCTAAAAACTAGAGAAAATATCCAAACATGAGTTCAAAGCAGGACATATGTGACTTACCGATTACCAGCAACACCATATCATTCCTTACAAATTATAGTCATATCCCTGACAAAAGGTGGGCCATGCACTTAGATCACTCACAGCTAAACTGAACAATGATATCAGCTTCCCAGAGAAAGGCTACACTGTCATTCTCTCAATTGCTGTGAATTACAGTACTGCAGGTCATCCCCTTTCCAGCAGCATTTTCTAGACCTTCTGCAAATCAATGGCAGCGACCGAAAGGTATTTTTTTGTAAAACATGGAACAGGGAATTACTATAATTATCAAAGCAGGAAGAGATGGCATGTGGCAAAAGTAAAAATGGGTGGATAAATCATTATGACTTGTAATTGTCCCCAGAGGAACGCAACAACAAACTTTCCTGAATGACACCATTTCTTTTACTTTTTTACCCTGTTTTTCAGTAACAAAATCAGCTACGTTCAATGTTCAAGTCTTGCAAAAGTGACACCACACGTACATTGTTCTCCATAGATATTTAAATAATTGTATACATGTTTTCAATCACTTCAAATTGTTATCAACGATGAGCTAACAAACAAACATACATTTTTTACATAATTTGGATTTGCTTACTTCTCAAAGCGGCATGCGTTGAGTCCTATCTTCACAGCTACAGAACTGCCTGCGTTGAGATTACTGCCTTCAATAGTGATCCTTGTTCCTCCAGACAGCGGCCCAGTGGAAGGAATGACCCGTGTAAAGTACGGAGACTAAGGAGAGACACAGGCAGAGTAAAGGTGAATAAATCATGGCTGCTGGGCGCCTGAGATTTCCAAAATAACATCAAAATACATCCAAAAATCTTGTCTTTGCTATAATTCGAATCCAACACACAAACTTACCACAAAGGTGAAGGCCTTGGTTGAGATGGCTTTGTAGTCTGGGTGAATGCAGTCCCTAACGCACACTTCTACCTGAGCCTCCTGCACTCTGTAACCTGTTGCATCATTCAGCCGGCACACAATCCTAAAAACAAAGTGAAACACAGAGGTGGAGAGATGAGTACTATAATCACAGCAACACAAAAACATGTGGGGATGTTAAGAGATCTGCTTCCATGTTTGCTTAATAATGAGATGGAAGGAAGACAGAGGCCAAGTTAAGAAGGTACAGAGGGGGAAATAATAAACTGTTTCTAAAGCCTCGTTCATAAAGATAACAAAAAGCAGTGGGAAATTGTGTGTGTGTGTGCATGTGTGTGTGTGTGTGTATTAGTGCGCACTGTAGAACCATAAGCTTCACACTTGGCCCTGGGTGCTGGCTGGCCAAATGAAAATCCACTGGAGAAATGATTGAATGAGGGAAGGAGTGGCAGTGTAGCCCGAGGGTGAACACACACACACACTCACACACTTCCTTCATGTTTCACACACTGGAGACACACTTGACTGTTAATTAGCCACAGCGAAGGAATGAGACAGAGAGAAAGGGCGATAGTGCAGAGGAGAGAGGGAGAAATAAGGAAAGAGAGAGAGAGAGGGGGTTAAAGTGGGAGAGGCCGATTAATTGAACGAGCTCATATCCTGCGCATCTCCCCAGCTTCCCTCCCTCCCCGAGATGAGTTATTAACTCTCCTGCTTCCATCCTCCCTGCAGGTGGCCATGGCAACTGCGGCCACAGTGAATTTCACATTCTGATGCCGTTTGTTTCCATTGTTTTTATTTTCTCTTTCATTTATTCCCAGGTCTCCCACTATGACATGATTAAAATGCTGGACAGCTCTCAGTTAGAAACTGCGGCTTCGCTCGCCTCATTACTGCACAGATGACAGGTGGCTACATTGAGCTGTTATTACGTGGTTAGAGAGACAGAAAGTTCACAGTGCATTTGTAAGGATAACAACATTAGGAATTATACCTCCCTCAATCAAATAACTCTGGTGGAATTTGATGGTTAAAAATTAAACATATGCCAAATTGTCAAACTGAATTCACTAATAAGGCAATAAAAAGGTTATACCAGGTTCTGTTTTTCCTCACTGCCGGCAATAATTGACTTTTCTCAATGTGGAATCTCGTGAATATTTAATGACAGAGGTGAATGACAAGCCTACTAATACTAAAAGGGCCAGAAGTGCTGCATTTTCTTGCAATTCAATTTGCACAGGCTGGATGAAGAACAAGTGCTTTCAGAGAGAAAGAGATAGCCAGAGCAAGAAAAAAAAGAGTCTACATTTCGCCCAACAGTCAGTGCGGCCCCTTCTATTCCCCTACTCCACCAGCTGACCTTTGACCTAGGCTGTCAGTCCCGTAACCCTGTCCTGTCTCTTCTGCTGCAGATCTGATAGGGTCACGGGAATGAGGAGAGCAACGGACCACTAATGCCAGCGTATGGCTAACATCACTTTTAATTAGCATGACAGCCTCACTGCCAGCCACGCCCTCTTTTACTGCGGTGCTATGGCAACTGGCCAATGCAGAGTTAAGGGGTTGACGGGGTTAAACATAGACACCTTGGTGGTTTTGGATTTGATCGCTAGGACAAAATGAACATGTGGTGAAGAAATAATTACAAGAACATCCTAATATTACTCCACGGCTCCATGCCGGAGTGAAAGAAATGTGATGTTCTGCGTCAATACAATGGATGAGGTTGTAAATTAGAAATCAAGGCTGACATGTTCACTATGATATTTCGACACCCGTCATCGCAGACGAGAAATGCAGAGCATCGTGTTGTTGTGCCTGTCAAATCATCAAAGTCATACAATTCTTAGTTTCTTTCTTAGTGAGGGGGCAGGGAAAACCAAATCTGCTGGGACTGTGCAGCAAAACTCAGTAAATGGAGCATTTGTGTACAAATGACAGCGACATAGATGGAAATGGAATATTTAGGACACCTCCAACTGTGATGAGCAGCCCCGATTTTTCCTCGCCCTAAATTGCATTTTCTCTGCTTCTAGATTAATTTAACAGAAAATAAAAATGGTTACTTATTTAGCAGTTTCACTGAAGGCCTAGATCTTTCTGGGTAGTTATTGTATGGCAGTGCCAGCGTCACACTGGCTGTTATTAAGTCTATTTTTCCCTATTCTGAATTCAATCTAATAACTCATTTCCCACGATATTTATCAAGAGACAACTAGGATCTTTGTGTGTTTACTGCCGGTATAAAAAAAAAACAATAATTTTCTTAGAAAATACTACTTCAGTTATTAAATGGGAGTTACGTTCACCCAGCAGCAACCATCGTGATTCTGAATTTCCCAGAAAGCAGTAAACATCATTTAATCAGAGGGAGCGTTCACATGAAAAGCTTTCATCTGTGGAGGAGTTTTATAGAAGATATGTACGGCCCACTTCAAATGCCATTACATTTCTCTCAGAACGGGCCAAATTAATTCTGAAGGTGATTACATAAGGTAATATAACTCTGATGGAGCTATCATTTTGATTCGTAGTGATATAAAGGGTGCACTTAAACTCAGCTACTGTCAGATCTACATGGACTGCACTTATCTACTGGCAGTACCAAACACGGTAGGAACCTGCCAGTTATGAATTGGTTTTGTGTGTAAGAGAAGAGTGGAGTTTAACCGGTGGAGTTTTCACTGAAACAGAGGTCTGAGAGAGAGTTGCAGTGTAGTGCCAAGCACTCAGTGTCACATCAATATTGGACAAAGACAAGCATTGGAGAAGAGAGTCTTAGAAACAGGGAGGTCGAGAGTGAGGGGTGGGAGAGAACAGATTGAGACAAAGATAGTGTCAACGTACTGCTCAGCACTGATGTATTGGTCCTCCTGAGGGTTGCAGGCCACCTTGCCGATGCGGACTCCGTTCTGGATGTCTTTGAACTGCAGACCAAGGTTCTCCCCCATGATGGTCAGCATGGTTCCTCCCTGCCGGGGCCCCGTCTCCGGAGTCAACTGGTTGGAAGGAAACATTAGAAAAGGACATATGTTAGCCAGAACAACATATGGGACGATCAATTTTCACCCAAAGCAGTACATCATAGAAAATATATTACGTGTCAGCATGAATGACGGTTTACTTAAGTCATTATGGTCATCTCCCATTCTCAATGAATCAGATACTTGCTACCTCATTAAGAGAGATGAAAAATGACCTCGGATCCATTAAGTCCGCCTCAACTCAGGCTAACATTCCCAACCTGCCAACTCACACACTTAACCCGGACCCACCCATCCAGCCTTCACTTACATCTCTCATTTGACCTTGTGACGATTAATCTACTGAACACAATTACTGCGCACAGCGACCTCTGCTCCACATATTTCCCCCAGAGTTCTTTGAAAGGTGTGCAGAGGTGCTAATGGCTACCCAAGGCTAGCCCAGTCGCTAATCACAGCCCCATTCATCCAGGCAGCCACGCAGACAATGGCTCCTTTGGTAATCAGTCATTACTAGCATAATTAGGGCTAAAGCTAATTGGATTAGAACCTGACGTGTGGCGGGGTGGGTCATTTGTCTCAGCAGGGTGGGAGGAGGGTGAAGGGGATGAGATGCTGGTGGAAGGTTGTTTTGGAGAGGGGGTAAGGTCACTCTTTGACCTGGCTTGCCACAAAGGAAGCACACAATGGATGATCAGTGATTAAGCCCCTATAGGTCAGCCATTTTAACTTTTCAGTACCAAGCCCCAAGTGCACAAAAACATATATCCAAATACATTTTTTGTTTTGTGTCCATAATAAAGTAAGCGTCGATATATAGCACACAATAGTGAGAGGGGGCTAAGTGCCAGAAAAGTATTTTAAAACTATTTATGTAGTAGCAAAAGCTCTGGTCAAACCAGAAAGGCAAACAGTAGAAGTCATTTGTTTGACCAAAGTTCTTGGCCAGAGCACCATGTATATTGACTTGGCCTCTGTCTTCAAGTCCACGGGTAGCAACAATTCCAGTGAATAATTGGTAATAACATTAGTATTACCTTTGCCTGTTTCATTTGTCAACACCCTTTGTGGAACAGGTCATAACTAGCCTAAAGAGTGCACTGGTGCTAACTTAAAAAATGAATAGTTTGACATTTTAGAAAATAGTTTAATGTGCAATGTTGCTGCAAGTGACACAAGAATACTCTCACATCTGCACAGTGAAGACGAAGCTACAGTGAGCAGATGGTTAATTTAGCCTTCAAGCATGTGTGTATGTTGAGCATGTGTTAATTAACTCATTAACTCTCCAGACATAAGATAATAAGGTATATATCTTGTTAACTAACTTTCAACAAGAACACAAAATAACAAAATATATATATTATCTTTAGGTGTACAGTATCTACTGTTTCGCATATAAATTAGATCCTTCCACAACTTTATTTCTCCACCTAGTACCTGACAATTATCTCCAGTCTAACATCATTATAGAAAAGGAGGCGGCTAGTATGAGCCACAGGTGTTCAGGACACCACTAACAGAAACACACAAAGGGAACAAAGCCCAGTGTCATGCAGGCCAGCACTGAAATGCCACAGTGATATAATTAAGGAGTGTTTTCCATCTTACACCAGCTATAGGCTTTTGATGAACATCCCTCCTTGTTCCCTCGCCCTTTCCCTCTTTCTCTCCGAACTTGTGACTTTTTAATCCACTCTCTGTCTTTGTCAATGTGCCTGAATGTATTTATTTTAGCTGGAGACTAAAAGAGTGAGTGGCACACAGTAGTGCACCAGCCACAATCTTCAGATATGGTAATCAAATCTGTCTTTTTCCTATAGCACTGGCTTATCAACACACACACACGCACATACATTCACACATTGTTACATCCACCACTGAACAACACAAACAAAAAGCCCTTTTTGATAAAAGCCACCAGCCTAAACACTCGCTCTATTCTCCTCTTGCAGTTGCGGAGCTCAACACCCATTCAAATTCCCTTTTTCTCTCTTCCTCCCCGACTTGTCCTGTTGTGTCGGAGGCTTTGTGTGAGGCCTATTGTGGCCAGAGGAGCGGCAGTGCACAGATAGCATCTGCTAGTTGTAGGAAGAGGAGGAGGAGGATGAAGGGGAAGCAGGGGACACAGAGAATGACTATATGAGCATGGCACAAGGTTTCTGAAGTTCATCTTTGTGTAAGACTCTCAAAAATGAAAAGTCACACACAAACTAATGGAGGAAATAAAGTGAGTGATGACAGGGATAACATGGGCCTATATCACTAAATGTTTACAGTGATGCTCATTAAGTCCCTACAATAATACAAACTAAAGTGGTACTGAAGTTAAAATCACACTCGGGCCAAACAGATTACTGTAGCTGAACATTAAGAGCATTTTTAAATGGTATGATCATTAAAAAAAATAGCTCAGATTATAACATAATGGCACACATATAGCTGTAATATTACTTTTATAATAACACATCAATAATAAGTGAAAAGATGTCTTCAGCATTGGCTTGTATTATTATTGCTCTCAATGCTGTAGCAATTACACTTATTGTTTAGCCCTAAAACACAAAATGCTAATCACAGAGGCCCTGTCAATAAAGGTCTGTAAAGAAAAAACATGTGTCTCAATGCAGGCTGACGGAAGAAGGAAGGACAAGAGGGAGATGACAGAAACATAGGATACATGAAACATAATTGAAAGGGAAGGAAAGGAAATCCAAAATGACCGAGTGGCTGATAAAGGAAAGGAAATAAAAATGGTTGAAAGAAAAGAAGGGGACAAGAAGAAAAAGACATGGACAAGAACATAGAGAGGTAGAGAGGGATAAAAAAAGTCTGGTAAAGGCCAATATTGGAGTCTAACAATGCATGCAGGAGAAATCATTGGCCTTTCACAAGTATACAAGCTGTGAAACTGTATGACGACGAAAAGATCACAATGAAGCAAGAAAGCACGGAGCTCTGAAGTGTGCCACATACTTAAACACAAAAAATGCACACAACACCCCCCAACACACAGACACACACACACTGGCATGGCCTGTGTTGTTTTAATTGGTTTCTAAGGGCTAGATGTAATGCTCTTCCTGTCCCCTAGGAGAAGGCAGGCAGGAGATGATGGATGATGGAGGGCCACGCAGCATCCAAGGCCAGTACTAGGACACTGCTGCACTACACTGCAAGACAGCACCGTGCGTGCGTGCGTGTAGTTGTGTGTGTGTGTTTGTAGTTGTGTGTGGCTCTGATTTTGAGGATACCACACAAGCCATGCATTGTATGCTGTAGCTTATTTTTTATCTCTGATGTTAAACGTTTTACATCTGAAAATAGGCTTCTCAGAGAGTGTGTGTGTTTGCCTTTGGGAGCCTGAACAAGTGTGCTTGTGCGTGCTTTCTCACACAAACTGTGTCTGCTTGTTGTGAAAGGAGAACTAATTAATCTTAGTGCACAATGTCAGTGCAGAGGAGAAAAATGCAGCACAATAAAAATAGCGCATTAACACCCTAACAGCTAAATGATTGGTCTAAACCCAATCATTCTGAGCCTAAAACATAAATTGCCGTGTTTGGAGAACAGTGCCTAGGTGCCAGAGACATTTCTGGAACGGTACCCAACTGCACACTATTGAACAACGTCAAATGGGCATTAGCACACTTGGAAATGACACCAAATGGGTTCAACGCTTGCTGCTCTGAGAGCTCTGGATAGCTGTGTGTTTAATGTGTATGTTGTGCGGTCACACTCCCTCTCCAGTGGAGTTTCCTTCCCGATCAAACACACATTCTCCAGTCCAAATGAAATGTGCGGCTAATACGCTAGCTTATGGCCACACAGAAGCTAGCGTGCGGCAAAATATAACAAAACGCCTGAATATAGCAGAAAACAAACAGGAAAAGCGGGATTGTAAAAAGTGGAGTAATATTCAATTTGTGTGGTGGATGTGATGCTCTTTGTTGATGAAATGGCAGAAGAAAAGAAAGAGCTTTTCTTTGTCGCCTGCAGATGTTCTTTTAGCATTAAATGTCACATTTTAAATGTCAAAGGTAGAGAGGAGAGGTAAGGCTGGCAGTGTGGGGTGGAGATAACGCCTCCACCAGTTATATCTCTCCCTTCTATCCTTCTTTGTCTCTTCGATGTTCTCAAACCTGCAGTATGTTTCTCCTCCTGTGGTTTTTGAAGCTCTATACGCCTGCTTCTTTGACTGCCACCAACATCTTGCCCTGAGGCCAGGATTTACCCCTCAATATGCATGCAGGAGCACATGCTTGCGCACACACACTCATCCCCACCTCACCTCTTCAACCCCCCCATCTCTCTCATACACGCACACAAAACCCAATTGCCTCTGTACGCTTGTTTCAAAGAGATAACTGAAGCGAGCAAGAAGAGAGAGAGAGAGCATTAGCGAACGGATTCATCTATGTGCCAGTGCCCCAATTATCCAATATCTCCATTACGCATTCAGAGAGACGAACCCGTGTCATACAGGAAATGTTCTGAGGGCTCCAGCCATACAAGTCTGCATCGGTGAAATGGGCATGCATTTTAAACCATACATATATTTCACACTTATTTAAATAGAGAGGAATGTCCCTCGTTTTGACTCAGATGATTGTTCGTCTGATGTGAGATAAAATTAAATTAGCAGAAAAGGGCAAAAAAATTGTTGAAAGCTGAAGGAAAACCAATGAGAGGAAAGGAAAGACCAATGAGAACGAGTGAAAGGCTTGAACGTTTAGACAAGTCTCGCACAGCGGTGCGTGGCTCTTTGTGTGTGTGCATGTGTGTGTCTGTCCCAGTGGAGAGCTGTAGTGACAGTGACCCAGGTCACAGTCAGACGAGGACCACCTCCACGGTTACCCGGTGGCAACAGATGGGTACGCCACGGTGTTTAGAAGCCTTAGCTCGCCAAGCCTGTCAGATGCACGCGTGCACGCACACATTCTGCGCCCATGGTGGCACACAATTAGCAGCACACTTCCACACTCTGTTTCTTTGTTGCCCTCCTGCAAACACACACACAACAGACAAACACCCTCTCTGCCTACTCAGGTGTGTTTGTGTGTGTGTGTGTGTGTGCAGCCATCATCTCTAATCATGTCTGTGTGTTCAGTCTTGGTGTGTGTGAACTGCCTCCTCCTGGCCGACCCATCTGTGTTGCGGTTGCCGTCATGGTGATGGCTTCTAAGTTGTCTATCCTTCCGACCACCTCCCCTCTACCTTCACTTGCTGAGGCCAAACAATGACGCAGCACAGGTAGGGATTTCTGAACTTTTGTTTTAGTAAACTTTTAATTACTAATGAGTTGATTTTTGCAAAGCTTAGATTCGTGTCAAAAGGCACGTTTTTAGTTCCACAGTTTGTCCAACAAGTAGTTAATATAACCTTGTCACAAAGGGCATTCTGTCACTTGAACCCCCTCCCTTTTTACTCCTGCCCTGAAAAATCCTTGACTTGTTTGTTGTTTACGAGGTCGAGTTGCTGAGCAACGCACACCAAATAACAGCTGAAGTGTCTGCTTTAACTTTAACATACAGTAGGTAAGAGAAGGGTTTTTCTATAGCTTGGATTTAGCAGGTAAATGTAATGTTGATTTAAGAGTGGGCAGTACCCTGGTCCCACAGACCTTGGGGTGTTAATGTCTTGAGACGGCGTCAGCTAAATTCTTCTGGCAATAAGAGGTTCTACTTTTATTTATGTATCTAGCTGAAACATGTACATATAAAATCAATTTCTGCTCTTTTTTTTAACCCTATATGTAAACTCTGGATGAAAAAAGCAATATTGCCCTGGAAAGCTCCATGTTTTTGTAATAAATCAACTGCACTTAACACTTTTAATCCAATTTAATATTAGCATGTGTGTACTTGCAGGGACTCATGTGCAGCCAGGAATGTGTTACCTTGCTGGGCTTCAGGAGCATACTGAGCTGATATATGGAGTTATGTGCTGAGCCGCATGTGTTGCTACGATCATGGCTTACCTTGATGATCTTGGGGTGCGCACAGCGGCTGTTTCCTGTGGTGGCGTGCATCCAAGTGCTCTCTAGAGGAGTACACTCCTGCCTCATGGAGCACTTCTTCTCCTGTACGCACCAGCCGCACTCAAACCTGGGGTTCGCCTTCAGACACATCCCGCAGCTGTCCCTCAGGGCGTAGCACTTGTATAGGTGGGCTGGTGAGGAAAAGAAGAAGAAAGGGACAGGAAATGAAGGGGGGGACGAAGCCAATGAGAGAATAAAGTAACTTCACCATTCTAACTAAGTGCACATTCTAACAGCCTGAGTTGTGGAAAGGTTTAAAGATCAACCAAATAGGTCCATTGCAAGTTTTTCAACTTTTGCAAAAAAATTCAGAAACTTCTCCAATGTCACCAAGTCAAGATACTATTTCCCAAAGGCCTGAGGATTGGTGCTGCAAATCTTTTTTTTCTCTCTCTCTGCTATTCCATCCCCAAATCCCATTGGTCATGGAGCAGCTTTAAAGCAACCCTGTACCAATTACTGTCTGTTAAACGACATTAACATATCAGTATTTTAAGTCAGTATTGCTCACTCTACACCAGATGATTATCGTGATTGAGAAATGGGGAAGGGGCTGGTGGTGAAGAGAGATAGATGGAGGGGGGCTGTGGGTCGCCTCCAAGTTGCACTTTAGGAGATTTACACTTGAGATGTACACAATGCAGAGACACTGATGCGTGCCGCTGATATTGTGCGATGTCAATAACTGCTGCGTCTAACAGATGCCATTTAGAAACACTTTGTCTCTGGGAGAGCCACTGACTGTCAAAGCATCCTATGTTGGCTCTATGAATATAAACACCCCATTATAGGGGATAACAGTGGGGTCCCTATGTTCATACACACATGTTTGGTATAGGTTACAAACACATACATATTACCAGAGTCAGCAGCCAGAGAAATATGTGAAATTTGAGACTTTAACAGCCTGCATTTAGACTACAGGGAGTGACATCAGTAAGTGGAACAAAGTGACTCTGTGGTGTTATCTTACATTACTGACAAAATGGCAATGAGCACAACTTCACAGGCTTTAGAGATGTAACATCTTCTAAACTGAAATAATACACAAAAATCCTTGCTGCGTCTTTGACCATCAAAGATTAACAAACAGGCCGAGAAAATGCAGTTCCCTCTGTACAAACTCTTTGTGTCATCAACATGAAGTATCGAACGCAGTGGTTGCTGCAGATTATGTTACCTCACAGCTGGAGAATAATGTTACAGACCCCTGCCGTGCTGTACAGGCCACAATAATTATGGCGACAGCATCATAAAGACGGTCCTATCCGTAATTATATCCAACAGACATGATCTCATTGTCTTCTCCAACGGGAGCGAGGTGTGGTTATACAGTGGTGTACAAACTATAATGCTGCTTAAATAGTGGATATATTGTACAAACAGTACTGCACACACTGTTTATAATAATACCTGTCAGCTTAAGTACTTCTGGAACCATCACAATAGGGGTGTAATAAAACGTTTTTCTTGCAAGATAATTTACAGTACAATACAATTCAATGTGTAACAGTGTGCATTGCAGGGAGAAGTTCTAGTATGCCATCTTAACATTGCCAAATGCAATGTAAAAACTGTAAAATGTAAACATTGTTCAACAGATTAAAATGCTCTGTTGCAGACCAAATGTGTCTAAATTGCTCATTGTCACACTGGTTTATCAGTCAGCTAGCTACAGCTGTGAGATGCTACCACTACTTATCTGCTACCTATTAGCAATGACAAAAGAGTCTCGTGGGGTAAAACCAGAGGCTCGACAGACATAATGATGAGTCAATATATCTATTAGTGAACACAAATGACTTTGTGTACAGTACGTGGCCTCTCTTTAAAATGTTGTGAGTGCCAGCATTCGAGTAGGTTCCTCCAGTTGCAAAGTTTAATGTTGATACAACACATGAACAACGTGCAAACAGTTTAATGGAGAACTATTCCAGTACGTCCGTACACAATTACTCACAAATACAGAGTAAATAACAGAGTTAGAACCCTTTACAGACCAAGAATATCAATTGAAACGGTTGTGCTGGCCAAGGAGTTTTAGTCCAATATAAATGATTTACTATGCAGTCGGAGCTGATTTTTCAAAGTCACAAAGCTATTGTACGTATAAGTACCGCATGCAAGTTCTTTTTTCTTTAAGATGCTGCATCATCCATGGTTTAAGCTGACATATACACACAACTTTTGAAATGTGATGGATTATCTACAGTGTCTCATGTTAAAGGTTAAGACACATGAAGAGATACAAAAAATGTATCAATAATGCACAACAGCACATTAACTCACCTTGGATGTTGAACGGGTTGTCGATGACAAAGTTTCCGTTCCAGACCACAGACAAATCCACCGGCAGGTCGCTGATGTCATTGCCCTCATAGGCATACTGAAATAGAAAAAAAACATATGAGCATTCATACTCACTTATTACCTTACAAAAGAATGTCCATACATGAATAACATCAGTGTAAGACATTGTAGGCCTTTTAATTAAGTATTCAATCAATAAAAGACAGACAACTCAAACATTGAGAGCAGGCTCAGTTCAGCTAGTGGCTGCAGTAGTGTCATACACTGCAGTGCTCACACAGCTGAAGGGCCATAAAAATGAATGATGAGAGACAGGCTTTATAGTGATTTTAACACGCAGCACATCCTCCGCTGCCTGGCGGAGCGCAGAGTTGATTAAGAGATTGGAATCCCCATCACTGCATGACTCATTCCATCCCAGTGATGAATGAAAAGCCTTAATATATCTCCAACAATAATATTCTCATCTAATTTCATTTTTGCATCCTGAACTAATAAGAGTTGAAATGTAATTGACTCGTTGACGGCGTAAATGAGTTTTATGGAATTGCTTTAAATGAGACTACAAGCTTCAAAAGCGGCGATGTGATGGCGGTGTGTAAACAGCAGTAATAGCAGAGAAAGAGCTCCTGAGAGAGCCCCACCAAGCTCCTAACTCATCATTTATCAACGACAATTATCACGAGCAAATAAAATGCCGCTTTAGAAGTTACATCCTCTCCCCAATCCCCACCTCACGTACACATAGCAGCCAGACACTGAGGTAAACACACAACCAATGTGAAAACAGCCTCTAATCTGAGACACATTCTGCAAATGAACTAATCCCTTCATTAGCCTTCTTTCATGCAACATTAAACAGACGCTAGATAGCGAGAGAGTGTGAGCTGGTTAGTCTTCAGTTGGTCCATGTTGACCTAATGTCTCTGTCAGTCAAAGGGGGCACAGTCACTCTCACTACCAGTGTTATGGTCACTATCTCTGATGGCCTTGGGCTGAGAGATAGCAGGACTATTCTCTTCTGGTGAAGTGGCGATACAATCCCATGTGTAAAACCTATCCTGAGGCTTTGGGGCCCTCACAGATTGAATCTAGCTACAACTTTGCCACTATGTGATAAACGCCACTCCAATGTGAGATGTATCCTGACTATCTGTAATAATAGAGAATTGGAATGTATTTGAGGGCCGAGAAATGTGCTTAGAGAAGATAAGGAAATGAGAGGACACAGCAATGTTACAATGTGTGAATGGCGGATGAATTCATTCTTTACTTTTTGCTATCGGATGATTTACATTCAGCGGGACCTGAAGGCAGAGATGCTAATATCAAAATGAAGGAATATGTCTCCATGTATCTCAAAACTAGTTCTCTGCTTTTAGGGTTTATTTTTTGGGGGAAATTATTTTCTTTCGGTTTTTTCAGTTACAATTCTGTGCTTTGATTTATTTAGTAGCCATGCACTTTTGAAGAGATGTTTTTTTTACCCCTGAGTAACTCCACCTGAGAGCTGGCCTGCAGAATATCAAACAAATATAACTCACAAAGAAAGTTACTGTAACTCTCACAGAAAGTTACTGTAAATATTATATATTGTAAAGAAAAAAAAGAGTAACTAAGCGAAGAGCAATGGTTAAAGACTGGAAGATGTTTGAAATGGGTGATGGGTTGGAAAGACAGAGGTGGAGTGAGCAGGGGACAAGTGGAGTGTGAGCTGACATTTAAAAAAGGAGGGTGAAAAGAAGGAGGAAGGAAGTGAGTAGGAACAAGAGGTGGAGAGAGGATAGCACTGCAGCGAGGGTGAAGGAGAAATAGGGAGGGCGAGATGGATAGAGAGAGGTGATGGTGTGTTATTCTGTGGACACCATTCATTTACACATGGAATAAGAGGCCGGGGCTGGCCTGTAAGTGCCTGAGCTGGTGGGGGCTAAAGTGAAATTGGCATTTTCAATTTGTTCCCTGACATGTCTGCCTTGGTCTTTTCACACATTCCTCTGCCTCACCCTCTCGCGCGATCCTCCTTTCCAACTCCTTTCCAACCCCTCCTTTTCCTCTTTCTCTCTCTCTCCCTCTCATTATTCCTCCCTTCTACCTGTTTGCAAACCTCCTCCCCCATCAATCTCAGTCAGACTTTCTCCCCCCTACCTCCATCCCCCGGAACGCCCACAGTCAAACAAGGAAATATGGAGCAGATTCCTTTATTGCATATTCCACACATGTCCAGAAAAACAGCACATGTGCACAACATCATAAACTATAAATATGCATTCTGCACACAGGACAGTTTCCAAGAGACGGATGCCAGCGAATGCATCAAAGATGGATCGCAGAGTCTAAACAGGAAATAAAATATGATGAATAAAAACACACGAAAGCGCGGGAAGATAAGACGCTCACACAACAACACGTGTTTTTGATGTCAGCTATTATTTCTCTCCACTGAAGTCCGAGCATATGAACTTCTTCAATCTGTCCTTCTTCCCCATGAGACCACCCAGTCTGCCTGGGAACAAGAGCATTTCCTCACCGGGTGGAGATGGAGAGAACATGTGAGCGTGTCTGAGTGTGTACTGTATATGCACGCGAGACAATGAGGGAGAATGAAAGGAAGAGGGAGAGAAGAGGAACCACACAGGGACACTGCACTGTCACTGAGAACATGTGTAAGTAGAGAGAGAAAATGATGAGACGGATAGGATTGAACAGAGACTGAAAGGCCAGTGAGGCAAGGGGAATAAAGATGGTAAGGTAGGCAAGAAACCTGAGAGACAGCAATACAAAGACGGGCGTTATCAAGCTACGGGAAGATTTATTTTGACTATTGTTTAAGCCAATAAAGGTTTTTAAAAGTAGAAACTACGCAAAAAAAAACGAGGCTTGCTTTGCTATTAGATCAAATTCATACACAGAAAATGCACAGTGCCTTAAAGTTGAAGTAGTCAAAAGCCAAAACAGCAGCAGAAATGAAGGTCCATTATGATATATTTTGCATGAACATTGAATCGAGTGACTGCTCGTTAAGTGAAAAGGCTGTTAATTGTTTGAGTTGGCCAGAACGACAGAATCCAAGCTATGCCAGCTCATAAAATGTTTGACAGTCTCTATAGCACAGGAGGCCACACAAGCTGAAACCAGAGCTGAACGTTCCTCAGGTGGAATGCTTTTGGTAAGGTTTGGCTCTTTGGCAAAACATTTGTTTTTTTAAGTGTGTGCAGGTACAGCATTGAATAAGTTGGTTGTTTTTTCAAGAAGCTGACTTCCAATCATCTTGACTCATACTCCCCATTTTCATATCCCAGAAACAGAGGGAAAGTCTATTCATCATTTAAAAGATATGTATCATGTCAGACAGCAGGAGCTTAATGTGGATTTTCTTTATCTAATACACAGCCAAATATGTGCTTTTCTATTGTATCCATCACTCCTTTTCAGCAATTGTAACTTTCCTTGCTGCTCTGTTATATCCTCTCAGGACCTAAGACAGGCTACAGTAAAAGACACGGGGTCAAGCTTTCTTCCACTTCTATCCCAGCTTCTGTGATGACCAACCAATCATAACATTGGCTTGATCCCCCTCTGGATTACATGAGAGGGGCCAATTCCACTGATAGAGAAATAGATGATGGATGTGTGAGGACCTCTTAACCCCTGCTTTACACCCTGACACGTTCTGCACCACACGCCCGCTGGAGGCCTGGAGGTGCTGACAGCTAAAACAACACTGCCTGCCCTCTGTCCTTTTAAAAAAAATCCATGTTACAGGTATGTTTCTTTGTTTGCACATCCATCCTCAAAGGGGGTGTAGGTGGAGAGGGGGATCTGGGATCTGCTTGGGTATGTACCTTCACTCAACAACAACATGAATATTTAGTTAGGGAGAGGCGTGTATGTGTGTTTAATGGGCAGTAGAGGATGGGGACTGAGCCATAGGAAAGGTTAAGATCCAAAGCTTCTCTTCTCTCATTGCACCAAAGGCTTATTAAACTTTCATACTGAACCAGCATTGTTGCACAATACGCAGTTCAGGGAATACACACATGCACCGGCTTACATGGTTTATTCACTGCACAGCAGATTCCAATATGAAAATGCAAACATTAAGCAGGTTACTCCCTAAAAGGTCACGTTTTGCATGTGTAAAGGAAGGAGAAAATATGAATAGAGCCACAGAAATCACTATGTTTTATATTCAGCCATTTAATCCCAATATTTGAAATTGTATCCAATGATGGTAAGGCTCTTTGTCTACAGCCTTTGACTCCAAGGGAACATGCAAGGCATGCAAGAGATTGAAGAGGAAAGACAAAAGTAAGGTTTGCTAGTGATAAGCATTCATATTCGGTTTAAAAAAATTATGCAAAAAAGAGAGAAAGAGACATACATGTTAAGTTAAACAAAAAAATTGAGAGTTAAAACTACAGATGCCAGCTGGCCAGACCTTTGTCTCTGAAAGCTGAAGAAAAGGAGGTCGGGATGGATGGATGGAGAGGGAGGGGTGAAGGAACGCATGTATGAAGTAACGTCGGGTACCTTCTGTGAGGGTCATGGCCTGATAATTAGTCATTTTGAAAGAGTGTGCAAGCTGGACAGCTAAAAATACGAGAGTAGCCCAGGGCAAGCCCATACCTGGGACAGGATAAGTTACCTTCTTCCTCGTTCCTTTCTCCATAAAGCTTTCTCAAGGTTACAATGCCAGTTATCGGAAATAGTCACCTGACAAAACACAAATATCGATCTAGAGAATTCCAGATTTAAAATTGTTTGTCACAAAAGTCACATTGGAATGGTGCAAAAGTGGACACAGAGTGAATGATGGCCCATATTAAATGTGTTTAGCCAATCTACAGCAAACAGTGTGTGTAAATGTATAGATACACAACAGTTCCCTTTAACACATACACACACAACTTCCAGGCAGATATGGCTTCCTAATCAAGGATCAAGTGGTAATCCTTCCTATAGCTTAGTGAGTGTGTATGTGCGTATTTACTGTATGTGTGGGGTCAGCCGCTGCTCATAATAGGGGCCTGTTAGCCAGTGCTAATCACTAATGCTAACAGGATTGGAGGACATGGCCGGACCCAGTTACCCAGCTTATCTCTTGGACGCACACACACAAACACAAACATGCGTGCATATCCGCTCGCACACATACTTTCTTCATTGATGGAAAGAAGAGAGAGGGGAGAGGGAGAGTGGGGAAACTGCTGGCTTGAGGAAAAAAATAATGCTGCCATCGCCAGTGTTTCTTATTTTTCCAGCCTACGCATTAAGCTAGTGTAAGCTTACTAGACTTCTCCCTGGACAATAGCTTGATTTTTGGTCGTTTGCAGAAACGTCAATATTTTTTAATATCCTCGCCCTTTTTCCCATCTGTCAACTCATGCCATTCTTCTGGTGGCCGTTTTCCCCTCACAAATTCAACCGTTCTGTCACACAACTGCTTTTTGTTGCAAGCCCCAGAGCACCTACATCTATTAACTTACACATAACTGCAAATCTGCTAAAATCTTAGTGGCCTGCTCTAAGAAGCACTTTTAAACAAGTGGTTTAATAAAAGGATTGTCACTGATTGAGCTACTAACGAAAAATTAGATTAAAAAAAATGTACACACTTTTCCCCAGGCTTGGGTCCTTTGGTGTGGAGGTTTTTGCATCTGCCTTCACTACTGGAGCAACAGTGGCTCTTGCTGCTTATGCGACAGAAGCGAGTATTTTTCTATTACAAACAAAGATATTTTGCCACTACTAAAAGGTATTAAACATCACATCTTGTGTGCCGGACTATTGTCAAAAGAACTTTCCATCACAATTATTTGTATTCCTTTATTACGTTTCTGTCAAGTTGAAGTCATAAATGAAAAAGGGATACCAGTACTATTTACACTGACTTCTAGCACCTTTATTTAAGTCTTTGCTAAACTGAATTTGCTTTTCATAAAGCTACTGTTTCTGCAGATGAGTCAATGTTTCAGTCTTTACACATCAATTTGTTACGGGCAATACATAAACCAATAAAACATAATTCTTTCATCCAATTACTACAACACCAATTGTTAGGGCTCTTATGGAATATTAAATATCATAAATCATTGAGGATATGAATCAACTCTGTGGTAGCATACGAGACATTTACAGCAGGTTATCATGCTAACAGACTCAGGCTAATGGGCTTACAAAGGTCTTTCCTCTGCTTCCAACAGCTTCTTATTTCTCATCAGGAGACTCTTGTTTAACAATCACTTTTGAAGCTTGCCCCTCTCATCAATCCATCACACACACTTTGAAGGGTAGAGCACTGTTTTAAGAGAGGGAGGATTTACAGTAAAGGTTACAGATTGCATGGATACAAGGAGGGAGACACAGATGAGAAATAAATGACGAAAGTCAGGTGGAGAAGCTGGCATATGCTGATAGCTGAGCAGCAATTAATTCTTATTTATCCAGGAGAGGAGCGTGGGAGTAGTGCTCTTCACCTGTCAGAGGGGAGGAGAGGCAGCGAGCCAATGACGGGATGGAGATGAAGAGGAAGGAGGAGGAGGTAAAGATGGAGACAGGTAATAACTGGGAGAGACGGAGGGGGCTGATGGTGGAGAACGAAGCAATGCATGGGAGGAAAATGAGGACAGGGAAGAGCCTTCTCTTACTTCCTCCTGACTAATTAGCTGCCTTATAGGACTATGGATAGAAGAGCGTTCAGTGTAAACAGGAACAGACTGTCGACACAAAACACAAAGAAAATCACAATTTCTCACAAGGCAATAATAAAAGCAAAGTAGTGCCCGTAATCTTAATCTAAATGAGGTCAGTGCTGTATGAGGTGTTCCATGATTTGGGAACAAAGTCATGAAAAATCAAACAATCCTCAATCAGCAGCACTTTAAAGGAAATTCCAGTGAATTTCCCATGCATTTTATATAACACACCCACCCACACCCACACACACACCAATTAAAACAGTGTCAGTGTGTGCTGTGGCGGACTGCGGTGGCAGGTCCAGTGTTTATATCTCATTAAGCTGTGCCAGGCCATGCCAGACCGGGCTGTACCATGCTCCGCTGCGCCTCCCCTCCACTGGCCAGCGCCAAGGCCCTCATTAGCCTTGTCTCTGCCACCGTTAGAACTATGTGCATGTGTGAATGTAAGAGTGTGTATTCAAAATGACAAATCTCTTTCTGTATAATTTCCATTTTTAAGTTTTTACAGTCAGTTACATCTTTAACGAATCCCACAAACTCTAGAAAGTCTTTAACAGAGTCAGAGAAGTTTTGAATCTGCACTGTGCTGAATGTCTCATTCCCTCTCTTACACACACACACACATACACAGACACACACACAACGTAGGGGTGTTACACTATTAGACCAGTGTGGTTTGTGTTAACCGCTTTCCCTGCAGACATGTTTGGCCTCCTCCCTAGACCTCTATCAGTCCATTCATCTGTCTATCCATCTTTCTTGCGTGCCGTCCTTCCCTCATTTCCCATCGGGAAAGGGGCATATTCTTTGTCATGCCATCCAAACTCTCGCCCTGCACACTGTCATTTTACCCTTCCTCTTTTCCTCATCCGCCTCTCTTTTTTTCTCCAAACTTCCTTGCCTTTCTTGTACTTTCCTTCCTTATCCTGCTCTCTGTTTCTCCTCCAAATCTGTATCCCCTTCTGCTGTGTGTGTGTGTGTGTGTGTGTGTGTGTGTGTGTGTGTGTGTGTGTGTGTGTGTGTGTGTGTAGCGTCCGTCTCTGTTGCCCGCCTGCAATTCATCATCATTTTATCTGCCTTAATTGGATGCCATCAGGACCCCTGATACTTCCCATTCCTCCTTTAACAAACAGCTGCTCTTCCCGCACACAGAAGGATAACACACAGACACACACACACCTTATCCCAAACTAGATTTTCTCCTCCTGCCCCTGTGTCTGCTTTTCTATTCTCCGTGGTGAAGGAGTGAGAGAAAGAGGGTGATGGAGTGGCTGAGCACTTTATCCGACGGAAGGTAATGGTGTAAGGCCCGTGCAGATATTATCTGTCCTCTCATTCCTGCCCTCCAGGGACGGAACAAGAAAGAGGGATACAGAGGAAGAGAGGAGGGACAATGGAGACACCAAAGTACAAAATGCTATAGGAACAGGGAGGGATAAAGGAACAGAGAGAAAGAGAAAAAGTCTCAAACAGCATCAATTCTCTTCTTTCAACCTGGGCCTTCACACGACGCCCAGCTGCGCTCCGTCAGCCTCCCTGACCTCAGAGTGTGGCCATGTGTGTGTGTGTGCAGGCATTGTGTGTGTACATGTGTTTGTTTGCTCCCATGGCCACCCCGGCGCTCTGAGCTCAACTTCCCAGCCCACAGCTCTGCATCTTCTTTGCACTCTCAACTCAGCCTCTGATTGGCCCACACCCACCAGGAAGCTGCCTTACTCGGGTCAGAAAAGCGGAAAGGACCAACGCAGATAGCAGCTTGTTGTTTTGGTTGCTGCTGACCGGAGTTAACTGCTACCATAAGGCCTGGCGGATGGCTCCGTATGTGTCAGTGGTAATGTGGGCTTGTTTGGCACTAAAGAATATGGAGAGGACTCTTTTATTTATTTTTTTAAATGATCAGCTTCTCTTCTCCAAATAACTTGCTATAGGACATTGGACAATCTGCCGCTTCATCAACTTTCACAGGTTGCAAATGTGTTGAATTATGTTTGGCTTAGCAACCACCTTTGGGAGGGAGAAAGGGAAAGTGTGTGAGCAAACCATATTTTTCAAAATATAAACTTTGTGAAAGTTCAAGACCGCTAGCATCATAGCCAATTAAAAAGCCTCACCCCTAAAATGCATGATTCTTCAAAGTCTCCACACATTGGATATTGTTTGTGGAGCATATTTGTTTCATGTCTCTGCTTGGAGAAACATCATCCTTTCCTTAATAGTGTATTCTTTCTCATGTCTTGTGATAGGCTTCCTCTTTCCCCTTTGGGATCAGTTGGTATGTACAGTAACCTTATACAGAAATACTTTAGCATCAATATCCTCCCCCCCCCCATAAGCAGATATGGAAAGTCAATACCAAACAAGGTTAGTATGGAGCTGATGTTACATTAGCTACCTCATATCATGTGTGTCACATATACAGTAGCTTATTGACAGCCTCCTGTTAGGCGATACTATGTAAGAATATTGAGTTTTTACGGTCACTGGATGGAATAAAGAACGGGAAAGTTTAAACACGATCCGACGGTGGATCTGCTGAATATCCTGTGGATAGTTATCTTCTTTTAGAAAGTGTGATGATATTGTATGAAAGAGAGGAGAAGCGGTTGAGGCCTCAGGGGAGACTTTTGAGCTGATTTTCTCCCTTACACGCTCTCATCCTTTCTTCCCCCCCTCCGTTCGCTCCAATATCACTCTCCTTTTCACTTTTCTCCATTCATCGCACCTGAAATTGTGTACCACATTCCAATTTCCCAAGTCCATCTGGCCTGCTCTCATCTCCATTTCTTGCCGTTAACACTTTCTAGTATTGCGTCTCTTCCTGTGGTTGTTTCCCTATCTTTCTTTCCTTTATGCCTCTATCCTTTTCTATGTCCTCTCCACCTCAAGGTTTTCTTTCCCGTCTTTCTTTCTTGCTTTTCTTCGTTATTACTTCATATAAATGATCTTTGTCTCTGCCCTTGTCCTCGTCTTTCCTGCAACAAGCGAGTGAGCGTATGTCAGTTTGACACAGTGGTAAACACTTATGTGTATCTCGAACACAAGGCTAAACTGTGGATTAGCTACCCTGTCTTTATCACATTGATTGGTCACCACCTCCCCAACAGTGTTCATGCAGTGGGATAATGAAACTGCACAGCCCAACAAACACACGCACAGCTATCCTGGGATCCATAGCCTACGGCACATTGAGGGATTCACATGTGCACACACGCACAGACACTGATTAACCCCCATCCCTGTAGCTGTGTGCCTACAAACCGAGGTAGCAGTGTGTACGCAGCATAACAGATGAAGTCTATTTCTACTGCAGAGTCATACATGATTCATCGAGTTGGTGCTGAACACTGTCAAAGAAGGAACAAACATGGAGCAGAGCGCATGAAAAGTATAGATATGAAGGTCTATAAACGGATAAACTAATATTTAAGAGCCTCATTCTTTTGAAATACTGCTTTCAGAGCTATAATAGGAGCCTCATCCTAATAATTCATGACACATAATTACACTCATAAGCGTAGGCTGGATGAATTTAGCCTTAATGGCAAGTTCATGCAGCTGGCACCTTTTTTATCTACTGAATCTAACTACTGCCTCATGTATGCTCTTTGCACGCGCTGCATCGATATCTGAGCGCGCTGTCAAATTGGCACAGCTAATTTCTAACAAGGGCTAAGCACTGACAGCCCCAGGCTAATTGCTGCTAGCATGTCTGCTTTGTGGACATCAAATGGAGAAATTCAGCTTTTTGGCTGGGGTTGGTCTTTGCAGCTGATTAGCACTGGCCTTGCAGCTACAATAAACAGTCAATAAACAGACATCTCTGCGGAGAGACAACCCTATCGCTAGCTAATTAGCCCTGCCTCACAAACAACTTGCTAGCGCGTGCCAGCACCTGAAGATAGCCAGTCGATACGGACAGAATCAAATGCTGCGCTAGCTGTCACAGCAGCTACTCAGCTATACAGCTAAACAGAGACTGGTAAATAATGGTGTCTGCAAATATCTATATGACTACATACACTTGTGGCTGTTTTGACATGATGTACCATATAGAGAGTTTGTGTGCTACAGCTTATTAGAATTGTAGAGGTTTCTGCTTTATTTTAATCCGTCAAAGATTTTCATCCCTGTGCGACATGTTCTGGTGACACCCTGAACTAAAGCAAAAATGAACAGCAGCAGTGCTCATCTCATGTCAGCTTTGGTACATTGCATTATATGTTGAAGAAATGGACAGGGAAGAGGCAAGCAGCAGAAATGAGTGTATGGGAGGAAAGGAGGGAATAGCAGAAGAAGAAAGTATGACACGACAGAGAGAGGGGGGGCAGAGAGAAAGATGAGCTCTAGAGGCAGAGAGAGGAAAGGAGAGGAAGAGGTATAGAGTGGAGGTGTAAACATGATCAATCCGCTCCCAACTAGGTTCAGAGACAGACTTCCTCTTCACATTTTCAGCCTCAGTGAAGCGCAACGCTAGCTACCTCTTATCTGTCACGCTAGTTTGAAGTCTCAAAACCACACACACACACCACCATATTTCAACACACAGAACAGGCATGGACCTGCATACCTGTAAATCCTCTACACACACACACACTACAAAATCCTATTAAAAAAACTTGTGAAAAAACGTCCTCGAGAACACTTTAATCCAGCACACCAATCCCTACCAGCCACAGCCGCAAATACATTAAAATGATAGAAGCTCAGCACAACTCTTTGATGGCTGACCACTGCAGCTTCACACTCGATATAAATGATTTAAATGATGCATTGTCTGAACAGTAATGATCTGTCATGATTTGAACCAATGCATACAGTACAGACCAAATGGAAACATCTCCCCACAATATAGGCTTATCATAAGTGTGCCTCGATTCAAATGATGTCTCTGTGAACTCTTGCCGTCAATATGTAGCCAACTATCAGTTCAACTAGGGAAGATCAGCAGTGGGTCATTTATCTAGATTGAGACCAAGCCAGGGTCCAAGTGGCGCAGGGCGATCTATCAGTACAATGAGCATGTTAGTATCCAAAGTGGTCATTAGATGTAGGAGGCCATTACTTAAACTCTGACCGAGTCAATGTCCTTACTGCGATCAGGATTTAGTTACGTAGTTGAATTGATTAGGTGAAGAGTAATAGTGCTAAATGCTTTTAGCTTGTACACATTTCAGAGTCTCACTCCGGATCTAGTCTTGTCGCCAAGATCTCCTGTCAAAACTATGATTGACATCTGCTTTTATTTTTAACGGTGTTTCAAAACAAAATGGCATCCATCAAAATCTCCTTATCTCTACCGGAATCCATCAACAGCAACCAAATTATCTTCGTAAACAACACCATCCATTTTGGCTTCCCTCTTTTGTTCCTATAATGACACTACCACCACCACATGCTGTGTTCACTACCATTGCCAGGGCTTTAATGGCATCCATTCACACAACCAGATTACCCATATTTCCTATCTTCCTTCCTTCCTTTCTTACTCACCGCTGTTTTCTGGCACTGGATGGAGGTGCTGTTGAAGCGCAGGGCGGGCACACTGTGCATCTCCCCCTGGATGTGGAAGACACACTCGTAGTTCCTCTGTCCCGACTGGGGCTGGGGCAGGTTCTTGGCGGCTAACGTGATAGGCTTGGTCACCCCCACAGGGATGTAGATCTGCGTTGAGGGAAGGATCTGAGGGCAGTCCTGCAGAAACAACAGAAAAATAAGATGCTTTAGTGTTTTTCTTTCTCTCAGGAATCAGTTATATTAGTAAGAGATTGTCCAATACAGTCAGAAAAGCAAGCAAACAAGGCAGAGTAAGATTAGACAGGGGATGATGAAATTAATCAGGCGCGCAATCCGTGGGTTACATATTTGACTTCAGGCCAGATTTGCCACAAAAGAGTCAGCCTAAAGAGCTGCGATGCACATGTTTTACGGGCTTGTGCAATGCTCCCACTGGCCTTGCACCAGATAGCAATTCTGCACGACAACACACAAGCAACAGAGCTTTTCAAACAAAGTTCACAAAGATTATCTACCCTATAAAACTATTTGCATCATAACAGCGCTGCATTGTTATGGCAGGAAGATAGGCTGGAGTTAATTATGTCCATGTGTGGAGGGGAGTAATGAGCTCATGGTGCGCGTGTGCACATCAGTGATATTGTCCAGAGCTGTCAAGACTCTTGTTTGGATCATCTGGACTCAGCCCATCCACCGGCTCACACCACTGGACTGCACCACCTTGGAGGGCTGAGTGTGTGTCCTTGCATAGATACATATGGAAAAATAAGTTTCTTTATATACAGTTGGGTTAATGTGCCTCTATGCTTGCACACGTTCAACTTTAGTGAGGCAGAATGAGACGGGACAGTCCACTCAGTATATAATGTTTCCTATATGCATGTGTTCATGTGCTGGAAGAAATGAAGTCATTACAGTGTGTTCATGCCATGATTTGGCAGCGATGTAGATCTCGTTAACACTGAGAACGAGGGAGAAAAAGAGAGATGGAAAAAGAGCAGGAGGGCGGGTGACAGTTCTTATACAATATGAGTTAAAGCTTGGGTGGAACTACACCCACCCTGTGACGTACTGTTGGAGCCAAAAGGATAACAAACCAGATCGCTGCTGACAAATCACATATTTTACAACCTAGAGACACCGTTAAGGGATTCGTATAATAAGAGACATGTGGCAGGCAGAGAATGCCAACTTCCTTTCATGTAGTCTTAGGAAAAGGGCCTTGAATGTTGACATGATTCGGACCGATTCTTTTATCCAAAATACACATTTTAGCAGTCTTCAAAGGGGACATATTTTGAACATTTTGAGGATCAGACTTGCATTTTGGGTTTCCTAATAGAACATGTTTAGTCAAGCTTGAATGCTTAAAAAAACGTGTTTTCGGAGCCCCGCACCCAAAAAAAGTACAGTCTGCTTTGATTGCCTTGCAGGAAAAATATAGTGCATATATATAGTGCAGTGAAATACTGAGTTGGGGGGAAGTGACATAGAAAAAGGAGCCAAACCTGAATGGCTGGTTAAATCCCATGTTTTCGGACCAGAGCAGCTCACAAACATCTCATTATGATGTTTTATTTCACAGTTTGTGGGTTAGTAGACACTCCAGAAACCAAATACATGTGCACAAGCAGTGAAAAAGCAAGTTAATAATACAATTATATCCCCTTTGAAACCATACTTAAACGAATGTAACACAATGTATAGGACTGAAGAAGAGCCTGATATTGACAGTGTTGTCCCATCCATTCGCAGGATAGGACGAAAAGGTTGGCAAGTCAGAAAAGCTTGGGATAAGGACACACCCTCTGCTTGGCTTATTGTTGGACATTTTCCTCTAAGCAGATAGCTGGCTCCCTGTCAGTGAATTTTTCTTTCCCCTCTGAGCTGTTGTACATTAGAAGCTACAGCGCGTCCCCGGGGCCCGAACACAATGCCGGAGTTTGTTCATTAGGCTGCTTAGCCTTGGCCTTGTGTGTCTGATCACACACAAACACATGCATACCACATAATGAGAAAGGGGAATACTAAAGTAGGAAGAAGCGGGCTACAGAAGACCTGATGTATAATCAACTAGGAGAAAGGTGGGTGGGTGCGGGGGCTGCTCAATATAATGGAGGGAGGATGAGTATGTAGAGAGGAAGGAGGGGGAATTAAGGGATAGTTGGAGAGAGGAGGAAATGAAGGGAGTGGACTGAGAGAACGGATGTGAAAAGGATTTTTAAAGAAAGGAAAACCAGAGAAGGCCAATTTGATTCAGAACAGAGAAAAAGAGAAACAGGGATGTCAGATAGCTGTAGGAAAGTAAAAATAAAAAGGAAAGGTTTAAAGAAAGTACAAAAGACGGAGAAATAGAACAACCAAGTATGAAGAAAGACATTTAAGAAGATTGCCTGGATCCCTCAGCACCTTTTCTGTCTCTTTACACATCAACTACATCCATCCTTCCATCCGTCCTACAGTCAAAAACGTACCCAAACCCCCTGACAACATCCTATATAATTAACAGCCTGGAGCCTCAGACGACGCTTGAAAACTGATGGAGGGGACCGGCGATGTAGAGAGAGAAAGAGACTGTGAAGAAAGTGGAGATTGATTTTCACTTGTAGCTTTTGAAGTCTGTCCTCAGTGAAAAAAAAGAGCTGTGGGCTTGCATCGTCAAAGGTTCCACGGGTAAAAAAAAGTAAGGTTTCAGCATTGGGCTGCTTAAGCTAACTTGTAGACGCGAGTGTGTCAGAAGTTAGCGTAGCCATTGGCAAAGCGGTTTTATTCAATTCATCTGCATATTGACTTTGTGTTAGCTCAGCTGTCTGATTGTTGCTTCCTTTGTCAGTATCCCTTTACTTCATTCAGTCCTATTGTTAGTCATCTTAAGGTTGATGCACATATGGTATACGTTGGTTCAAGTTCTTTAAGGTTGCCATACCATGAAGCAGAAAACAGATTGTCTAGGAAGTATATAAGAAATGTGTTAAAAGAAGTAACCCTGCCTCTTCCTACATTGAATCAGAACTTTACATTAAAGAATTTAAAGTCTGACTATAATGACGCCAAAAGCCAGAAGCAAGTGAATTAAAGTTTGGATAGTTCATAGAGGAAATGTTGCAAAAGTTCAGAAGTGCAACTGTACGAAGCTCCAAATACGAGATCACACTGCGTACCAGACAGAGCGGAAAGAGCTTCTGGGAAAGAGATGGAGGAAGAGGAGGATTTTGAGGAAATGCAAGAAAGATAAAGGAAATGGTGCTCTGGAGAGGGAAACTATTTCATCAGTATTTGTGACAGGTGCCAAAACAGTTCAAAGCCGGCATTAGGGCTACAAAGTACAGCGTACATTGAAACAATATTTCACCGGGGGGATTCGTTTGAAGCTGGAAGAGACCCTTTTTCTATTTTTTCCCCCTTCTTCCTGACTTCTCAGCTTTCAATTCATCTGTGAAGACGGATGCTGTGGTTTTTCTGGGCCAGATGTGACACTTCAGGAGGACCATCAGGGGATTCTTAGAGGAGTGTGTATTATGTGTGTGAAAAGAAAAATATGTGTTTTTTTATTTGTGTGTATGTGATGCTTAGGTTGGACGATACAATGGCACAGTGATTTACGCTTTTATCTACGCACGATGCAACAGAGCACATCTTTTCTGCACAGAGCAACAGCCTGCCTCATTATATGGTTCACTTTGTCTACTGTAACCAGAAAGATCCTTTCATAGTAAAGTTACATGTGTGCGAGGTGAAAATGAAGCGTGAAGGAATGCACGCCACAGATGGTTTCCCCGCACCAGAACAAGAAAACATCTGCTCTATTTTGAGATATCGATCACTGAACATGTTTGAATTCTGACATCTTCATAGGCATTTTTAACACCAACAGATGTGAATACTGCCAAATATGAAATTCTTTGTTTCTGAGCGCCCCCCATTAACTGTGAAATAAGCTCTTACACCCTGATTAGATTGGACTGTAAAAGTGTGTGTTTGTGTCTGTGTTTTTGAGTATGTGAATGAGTCTATATGTAACGAATTGTGTGTTTTTAATGGCAGAAGCCCAAGTCTCCAACCTCTGCTCGAAGCCAAGTACCCAGAGGGCTTTCCTTACCTCTCTCTGTTTGTTTTCCCTTAAAGGCCGCTGTTAGCTTTGCTGCCTAAGGCTGGTTCCGCTGTTCCCATTTGTTAACAGTTAAGGCATTTATAATAATGTAGAATAAAATTAAGATGTATTGTATATTTTAACCAAAATGTTCTGAATACAAAATAAGATAAAATATTATCTAGAGCCGAAAAACATTATTCCTAACAAAAGTATTGGTACAATGCTTGACCTATATTTTGTGACATTTCACTGGCGACACCCAGATGCCAGTTTTGATTGAACGTTGCCATGAGCTTTCTCAAAGCAGAGCAGCTGTCATTTTAGGTCAAGCCCGTTCTGAAATATTTCTCCCTTCATTTTCAATGCACTCTGATGTGTACCGCACCAACTCATTCCACGACAAATGGGAAGAAAGTATAGGGGGAAAAAATCATAATACAAGCGGGCGGATAAGATAATCTCTTCTCGCAAGTGAGCAAAACACCTTTTAACATTCGCCAAGCGCTGATAATGAGACAGTCAGAAGGCTGGTGTGCATGTGTGTGTGTGTGTGTGTGTGTGTGTGTGTGTGTGTGTGTGTGAGTGCGTGTGTGCGTGCGTGTGTGCAGACATGTAGAAGGTGAGAGATTAGAATCAAGACATACTGTAGATTGAGTTGGGCGGGGGGGGGAGAGCGAGGGCTGGGAGGAGGAAGACAACAGCGATAGCGGGATGATATATAAATAAATAAATGTATTAAAAAGCCAAAAGAGTTCTGAAGGCTTTGGTGTAGCCTGACAAGATATAAATTAATAAAGCTCCAAAAACACTGCGCATATGTAATGAGGCGGGTGTCTGGTCGGTTTTTTTAAACCCCCCAATCTCCCTCGAACACCCCCCCCCCCCCCCCCCCTCTCCCCCCTTCAATTCCATCCATAATTAATTAGCCGCCTCTGTGATGTGGGGACTATAGATCAGGGAGGAGAAAAAATAACACGCTAAATAATGAAGTAAAGCGATATGGGGAGCCCACGGGAGAGATGAGATGGCATGGGTGGCCACAGAGGAGCGGGGGGGGAAGGCACACTGGTACACATAAGAGGGACAGTCAGTGTGTGTGTGTGTGTGTGTGTGTGTGTGTGTGTGTGTGTGTGTGTGTGTGTGTGTGTGTGTGTGTGTGTGTGTGTGTGTGTGTGTGTGTGTGTGTGTGTGTGTGTGTGTGTGTTTCATAGGCTCCTGACAAGGGGGTATATGAAGAGTGTTGAATGTTCCCCCACCGCCTGTCGACATCCCCCACCCGCCCCCCCTTTCAGGCCATGTGACATACGTAGGAAACCAAAGAGCCGTCTGTAACCTTGAACTAGAGGTAAACCGTTACAGTCCACATTAATATTATATTACAATATATGGCACTGGGTGGATCCTTTTATCCAAAGCAACATACATGACGTGGCGTGTCATTCGTTTTAGCTGTTTAAATATCCAATGGGAATGAGGCCTCTCCCCTATGTACTGCCTTTTAGTGAACTCAGATACCATTATAGGCAACCAATATGATTTCATTTAAAATGCAATCACTTAAACTCTTCTTGCAGCAGAATTGTGCTTCTTTCTAGCCTTGATAAAACAAACACACAAACCAAAGGGAGGTTTTTCTTCTTCTACGAGCCATTAGTTGGTCCTTATGGATATCAATTGTAAATATTTACGAAACTACAGAGAAGAAAGCGGGAAGAAAAACTAAAGCTTAACCGTGTGGTGAGAAGAATAGTACAAACAGTGTGGGGAAATAATTGAAAAAAAGTTCAAATGCTACTAAATATTATGACAAACAAAGAAGTTCCCACGCATCAGTGGTCTGGTGTTTATCTGACGGGCACAGAGTCAATTGTAAAATACTTCAAAGATAAATGCAAATGTTTGTATGCCAAGTTCACGAACATGACCTGTATTTTAGCTTGTGTATTTTCCTTCTTATTTTTTATCCGTGCGATTATTTTAACAATGCATATGATTGTTGGATGAGAGTAATCTTTTGAGAAAGAAGCATATATTGTATAGAATTACACAATAGGTACATTTCCATTGTTCTTACATTTTAAACCATATGGACGACTGCTTCCAAATCATTCCTTAATTAATACGAGAAAGGTAATATACTGTAAGGTCATGGCATGTCTTGCATTATAATGTCAAAGCTAGGATCACATACGCTCCTCTCCCATGTACCAGCTGGCCTCCAGCCAAGTGTTTGTTTCAGTGTGTGTGTGTGTGTGTGTGTGTGTGTGTGTGTGTGTGTGTATTTCATTAGGACTCGTACCAGCCACAAAGACAATAAAAGCCTACCCCTTAAAATCAGTTACACTAGAAGGAGTGTGTGTAGGCATGTCTATTTAAAATGTAGGTTAACATCCACAAGACATATAGCATACATCGCTATATGATTAAAAAAAAAAATCTAAATATAACATAATAAGGATGTGTTCCATACATGGAGGCATGTACATGTGTGAACAAAGAGTGTGTGCCCGCAAATGTAAGGCAGGCTCATTAGCTGGCAGAAACCAGAAATATGTTCTGTGGCCAACCAGACACTTTCTGTAGGGGGTGGGGGGGGGGGGGGGGGGGGGGGGGGATAGAGAGAGTGAGAGTGGAACAACTTAATAAGGCAGCAACATGTAGAACAGTGCAAGAGCGAGGGAAGAAAAGGGACTTTGAACCTTGAAAGGGACTGTGAGATTGTCCGCCCACGTCCTTCGTTTCCAAGCAGAATGGTGATGCAGGGAGGAAGAGATGAGGAGAGAAAGAGATGAGGAGGAAATGGGAAAAGTGAGCGAGTGCATAGGAATGAGGACGCCCAGAAAGGAGAGATTGCATTAAATAGAGATGCAGGGGAATGTGTGACATGAAAGTTATTCAGTGCGGATTAGAGCTCAACTGAATCTACCGTATGTTCTTCTTATAAATTACCTACATGCACACACTCAGTCTCGGTGCTCTGATGTACCACCCAGGCACATACATGTTGATTTCATCTCATAATCCCTTATCCTTGACTTACAAGCAAGCTGCCAAACCTACACTGTATCCCCTCGACATAGACGGCACAGTATGCTATAAAACAATAAGAAGCAGGACTGTGTGAATATTTTCTTTTAGAGGGTCTTCTTTTTTTTTCTCCTCCTGGATTTTCATAGAGTGGGTGAGGAGGAGGAGGAGGAGGAGGAGGAGGAGGGGGGGGGGGGGGGACGACTCCTGGCACCCTGTTATCATTCTAACCCAGATATGTCAGCAGCGATCAAACCTTGTGCTTTTCAGCTTTTCAAAGACGAACCTTGATTTCAGAGGTAGATTCGCTCTCCTGTCTGCTGACTATTGGTTCTTTTTTTCTGAATGCATTTCTGCGGCACGGAGATACACTAAAAGTGGACTTTTTTAAATAAAAATAATTAAGACATACACACCAAGGTTTGAAACTAACATTCAGCTTTTAAAAATGAACTCCCTTTATCGATACATACACAATTTATCTTTGAATTGTCCCCCCAGTGTTGAATGGTTGGTAATTAAAGAGTGGAAAGGTTTACTGAGTTTACAATTTAAATTGTGTGCAGACAGCTATCCAACTCGCCATTTGAGAAGAACGGAAACCAGATGAAGAGGCCAGAAACACACTGAGTTGTGCCACTGAGAAAACAAACAACAGAATAGCACAGACGTTTCAGTTTCTCCCTGACCTGTGCCACAATCTATCCCACTGCGCTGAGAAACATAATGCTACATTCACACATCACACACAATCTCTTTAAGAGGCTGCATGTATGAATTGGCAGCCAAAAATATTGTTGTCAAAATGACTCAAAGTTCAAGTTGTAAAATGCCACATCAGTGAATAAATATATTACTGCCAGACTTATTTTTAGGAGAAAACATACAATTCAAGCCATTTTCTCCTTTTTACTTTTTTAAATCACTAGCAAATGAAAATGACTGCCCAAGCATCAGTGTGTCGCCTGCGGCAACAATGCTGCTCGCCACTAGGAGGCAAAAAGGCAAACATAAGAACAGGAATGAATGAATGTTGGTGGGGGAAACATCCCTTTTTCAGAATCTTAAATCAGACTGTATAATAATACACTGATATCCAGCGCTCCACTGCCACCCATGGTCCATCTCCATGTCTCCAAAGCTTGTATGTCACTGACCATCTTGGGTTACCATGGGAGGGCAATTGTGTCAGCTAAATGGAGGATGGAATAAAAATCACTCCAGGCCACTTTACTAAAACAGCACGGTGAAAAGCCCAACATGACAGAGACAGTTAGCTGCTCTTGTGAGATTGGCCATCGCAGCACGTTACAGGTATTTTCCCCCCACTCTCTTTCTGTATGCCTCTCCATCCCAGCAGGCGGTCGCTGTTTCTCAATCACACTCTGTCTCTCTCTCTCTTTCTCTGCTCGGCCCGCATCTTTGAGTTTGTTTTTTCCATCAGCTCACTTTGCAGTGTTATTCTTTGCTCTCCGACTGCCTTTTCTCTCAGTGACTCTGCATCTATTGCTTCCTCTCGCTGACACACACGAGGGGTTGATGGTGAAAATGCAATATTCATCTGTGTTCACCATTAGCTGGGTTGAATGTGAGGGTTCAGGGAATGAAGATTTAATACAGCCTCAATAATTAAACCATTGAGACCTTCCACTGACACACGATCTTGTGCAGGGTCAGCAAACCTCTTTGCATCAACTCATCTTATTTCTGTGTATTTGTGAATCCTTGCTTTGCGTCAGCCCTTCATTAGGCTGATCTTGTATTCATCGCTGCAGCCAGCATGTTGGCAAAGATACTCGCTGCATCAATGGGCCTTGCCGGGTGGCATAAGATTATATCAAGGAGAGAATAACCTAGCAGCGATATTGCACCTTACACTTGCGCTTTTCCAGTGTCTTCCAACTGCTTAACTTTTTCTCAATGTCACATTAGGATTAACACTTTTAAGCCAATTAAACCAAGACAGCGTCCTTCGAATCTGCATAACTCTTAAAGCTGCATTTGCTAAACTCCACCCTCTTCCATAAATATAACTCTGCCGTCCTTGTGTAGTTGTCTACTAAGCATACTTCTTAGGGTATGACAGGCTGCTCTCTCCAGTGTCTCCCAGCCACCCTGCCTGCCTTCTGTTGCCGAGGGATTGATGCGAGGAGGCTTCGGCAGTAAGTGAGGGAGATTTTGTGAAAGCTTCTAAAAAAACACTAGGAAGAGCTGGAAGAGAGGAAGAAAAAAGCAAGATAAGCTGTGGGACGGTAAGGCTAAAAATAGCAACAGAGAGAAGGAGAGATGAAACATCTGCATGCATATGTGATGGACCATGCGTGTGTGTTAGCCTCTGAATACATCTATGTGCGAGTGCACACAGGGGACAAATTCCAAATCTCTCCTGCCTTTTTATTCTCTCCCCCCGATACAAACAGGACGATCGTGTGGGAAGTACAACGCACGCAGGAGTAGAGCGTGACTGAGGGGCTGAATCAAATTAGCCCTACTCAAAAAACACTTTCTCAATCCAACCCATTGTTCTCAACAAATTAGAGGGATGTACAAGAGAGTTTGCCAAAACACCTGATACATTCCACTCGGATTTCCCTGAGGCTGAAATTGATTCTTGGACAGTGTCTGAGAACTTTCCTCAGGAAGTTCACAAAGACGGGGGGGGGGGGGGGGGAGCGTCAGAAGCTGTTTAAAAAAACCTCAAGGAGCAGCGCTACCAAACCAAGGGTTAAACACTGGACGATCACGGCCCGACTAAAATCCATCTAGCAAAGAAAACATGTGGTTATATCACCCTGTCGCCTCCACTTCCTCTCCATGTTCCCTCAATTTCACTTTTCCCCTCCCTTTCCCTTCAACCATGCATTTGGAAATAAATTGCGTCACTCTGGATGTAATCTGCCGCTTGTTACTGCCAAGGTTCCCGCTCGCCTCCTTGCCCTTGTCTTTTTTTTCTTCCCTTCTCTCTGTTTACATCTGGTCTCAATTACAGCACCTCTGTCTGTCTTTGGTTTGTTCTCCTGAAACAAATAAAGCCCTGGAAGGACTGCATTGCTTTTGGAAAGCAGCATGTGGGATATTGCATCTCACCTCCACCCATTTTCTGATTTATTTGTTCCCTCTTCCTAGCATTGTTTATTTTTTATTATTAGACATGGCTTATGCACGTGCTCTCTTAATATTAGGCAGAATCACTAGCTACAAGCTACATGTGCAATGAAGCGGAGGGAGAAAACAAATTGTATAATTATAGAGAGGAAGACAAACAAGTAAGTTGTGTATGTTGATAGACTATGCATGGAAAGGTAAGATAAGTCGAGGAAAAGGATGGTGGAAAAAGGACAGATGGACAAGAATAAAAATCTGTAGATGGTGACGGTGAAAGAGGAGACAGACCTGCCGGAACATTTGGGTGACGGCACCACGTGGGAAGAGAAGGAAAAAAGAAAAGGATGATGAGGTGAGAAGACATGTTTTTCTATCTGATAAAGACACCGGGAGGGAGAGAGGGAAGGTGAAGGAAAGGGAAAGGGTGGATATCATTCAACCACTCGCCCACATGCCCCCACCTCTCGCCCACATGCCCCCTGCAGCCCTGTGCTGCTGGTTGTGCTTTGTCCAGATAAGAACCAGTGACAGTCACACACATTCAAAAAGTAGGAACAAACACACACGTATAGCCGTGTACACATAGTGAGGCCCCTCAAGCGGCCTTGGCCTACAATCTGTGGGATGTCCTTCTGTGGAGTGTGTGCGTGCGTGCGTGTGTTCTGCTTAGTGTCGGAGTACTAGGCAGGGTAAACACAGTGTGCCAGAATGTCACGGTTCGAGGCCTTCACACCTCCATCTAAAAAAAAACGTTCAACCATGGTGTGTGTGTGTGCGAGTGTGAGTGTGAGTGTGTGTGTGTGTGTGTGTGTGTGTGTGTGTGTGTGTGTGTGTGTGTGTCAGGGAGAGAAAGGAAAGAGTAAGCATGTGTTTCTGTGACTGTTTAAGAATGTGTGTGTAGGCTGTGTGCTATAAGTGTATGTGGCTGGTTAAGGGTGTGAGAGAAAGACAGTGTTGGGTAAATATATTCATGCGCCTAGCTCCGAGTGCAGCCTACACCGAGCCTCTCTTATTAATGCACGGTCTAGGGACAATGTGTCATACACTAACATTACATTTGTATAATTGGCAACAAACAGGAGTGTGCTTTGATACACATTATCTGTACTGTGTGCCTTAAGGTGGTATAAATCCGTTGTGTATTAAAACAATGATAAGATTGACTTTATTTGCTTTCAACAGTTTGATAAGTAAATGGTCAACACTGTCAGATGCGTAGGGAAAAAATATTGAGCTATAGAAAATGGTTAGATTAGCTTAGCACAAAATATGGACACATGAAGCTAAACTGGGTCTGTCAAAACACAACAGATTGATCCTAAAAGCACCTCCGAAGCTCATTTCGCAACATGTGTTGTCCTTAACTCTGGGCAAGAAAGCTAATAAGCATATATCAAACAATTTTCAACTTGTGTGTGTTAAATTCATGGAGAAGAGAGAAGGGAATGAGTAGGAGGGTGACATCAGTCCACCAATGGTGCATCCATGCAGACGGGACAGAAGGAAGGCGAGGAGTGGAAGGTGTTGAATTTATAAAAGAGTGAAAAATTCATCACTGGAGCCACACATTCCATGGCATACAGACGCCGGGGACACCGATGAAGAAGCTACTAAGGCTGAAGAGATGTACAGAAACACTGTATTACATTCAAAATGAAGTGTAAGACAGCATAATGTCTATAATCGCTACATCCTGACAAAAAATGGTGCTTGGACATGAATACAAAACCATTTAACAACATCTGGAAGAATTTTATATTTTGTATGTGTTGCCCATCGCTCTTAGATTTTCCTTAGTCTGCACCAAAACCCCCAAAAAACAATGGCAGCATTGTCTGTGTGTAAGTCAAAACTGAAAATGAAAAATAAAAGCAGTGAAGCAAAGAAAGAGAGAGGAATAACATAGGGGAAACAACAAAGTGCGACAGCCTAAAGAGTTTAGGGAGGGCAGAAAAAAGAAGCTCTGTGCCCACAAATCTCAATCAAGTTAACCGCTGCCTTGATTGCTCGAGTGAGACTGAGCCTTGCTTCGCAGCAAAACAAACACGTAAGCATGTCTTAACATAGCTGAGCCCAACCACCCAAAACCTTGCCTGGCAGTCATCAAGGCTTTGGCTCAGAATAGCACTTTCTCTTCAGGGGTGTGGAAGGAGAAAGAAGAAGTGGAGAAGGAAAACCGCAGTCATGTTCTTGAGAAAGGAAAAGAGACTATGTGAATAAAGGAACGCACATCTAACCCTTCTCCATCTTTCTTTGTTTATATAATAAAGAAACTCTTACTCCTCTCCTGCAATTTTCCGCCCGGTCGCTCCTTAATTCAAGAATTTGTTTGTTGCGCTATTGGAGGCATTGTTGATTCATGCATATTTGATTTGGAAATGTCACTCATATTTATTTCCTCCCCGCTTCCTCTGTCTATCCATTTTTTGCATTTGCTTTCTTCCCTATCTTGACACAGTCTGTTCACAAAAACAAACAACACTTCCTTGGTTGGCTTGTCTTTGACTTTTTTTCTTACTATTGCTTTGCATGACAATCAAAAGACAAAACAATGTATTCAATACCAGGTTGTTTGATCGAACAAATTTAAGATGGACAAGACGCTGCTGTTTTTGTGAGAGAAGAACATAACATAAAGGAAAGGGGGGAAAAAAAAAAAGTCCTGCCGGGTTGCCATGGTAACATAAGATTCAGATACAGTTGGAGATGAGGCCAAAAAAAACGTACGGATGGAGAAAAGAAAATGATTGATGTGCAGCTGTTAAATGTTTCTCTTATTCAGAATGAGGATGTTTATTGATTTGTATGTACTATTCATTTTTAAAGCTTTAGCACTCATTTTCAGGGTAGTAATGAAATTGAAGAATAAATAAGTGATGCGCACGAAGAACAAGAGTTGATCATGTTCTTACAAGTGAATTGCGCACATTCAAAGGTCAGCTGTTACCCTAAGAACTTTAACATTTGACCAGATGCTCCTAAAATATGTTCTCTTTGCACTGCTGCCTGCCAGATCCAACAGCACTCAGACCACACAGAGTCAGGCACGAGGAGCAGCTACCTTTCAACCCTGCGTGAAAACTTCTATCTGGCCTTTGATCAAAGCCTGACGATGAGTCCTATTTAATCCCGTCTACTGTGTTCTTCTGTGGGAGGGCGCGGCAAAGGTCTGAGTGAAATGTCTGCTATCAGGAGAGCCCATTTCACTCTTATGTTAAACACTGCTATTTGTATTCAGAGATGAGCTACAGCACGGCGAAATGGATCGTTTGAGGTCTAAATTAAGGGTGCAAGCATATGTGCGCACACACACACACACACACACACACACAGAAACGTGCCCCTTATAGCATGCTAACTCAACCTCACTCTATGAGTAGATAAAAAACATGAAGTGGTAAGGAAGAGAGGCACATTTCTGTCCTCTTTCTCCTTTCTTTACCTACAAATAATCCACACATAGAAGGGGAAGCAAAAGAAGGATGAGAAAAAGATGGGGTACATGAGCATTAAAATGGTGAGGGATGGGGTGTAAAGAGAGAGTGAGACGGGAGAGGGGAAGGATAAGTCTAGCCTACAGGATGAGCTGTACTTGTTGGGGCATTGAGAGCGCAACTAATGGATATGGCAGCTACTGTAGGAGAAGGATGATGAATGACTCTGTGGACGTGTGTGTGCATGTGCAAGACACTGTCAGAATGTTTACACTTTTGTGCATGGAGGTGTAGTAGTTGTGTGTGTGTGTGTGTGTATGGTGTGTGTGAGACAGTGAAGATGATGGATTCTCTTGGAGCATGTGGTCGGTGGTTTCTTGGGCAGGAGAGGTGACAGCAGAGATCTCTGTGTCCACACGGCACCCTCAGCCGGTCTGTCTGTCCCTTATTTCCTCCTGCTGCCTCGCTCACACTTCCTCTCTTTCACTCTTTATCTCCATTTCCATCATTCCCTTTGCTTGGCTCTCACTCTTTGTTGTTGCATGTCCTGGTTTTAACCAAGCTTCTACATTGAGACAAACTGTCCTGCACCAGAAATGTCTTTTGGAAAGATCCCTGCAGGAACCGGCATGTGGATAGAGAAAGATCTTATGCTAATAAAAATGTTCTGATATTCTAGAGTCCTGTTTTTTTTTTGTTCACCAATATTGCTACACAGTATATGTTTACTTTCACATCCTGCTTTTCTTCGATTTTCCTTCGCCACTGCAGGCCTTTCCTGTTTATCCATCCGTTGGCCCTCTGGCCTCTCTCAGCTCAGAGTGTGCTAGCCAGCGCTCTCCCCATGTCTTGCAGATGGGCGCACTAATCCGCTAACATTAGCTCCGTGACGCGTGAAGGCTGGCCCAGTGTGTTGTTTTTAGTGGGCACGGATGCTGTGGTTTAGCATGCTAGTGTTTGGGATTCTGCACAGCTCCGGTTGAGGGAAGAGATAAAGAGGAAAGTAATTGGATAAAGGTTGACCAATTAATAAAGGCCGGGGCAACAAGGGGGGAAGAGGGTGGGGGGGGTTTTAATCTGCATAGAGATAACAGGGAGAGTCAGACTACAAACACAAGGAGATAGCGTCGGATTGTGTCTACGCGTGTGTGTATTTCAGCATTTATGTGTGTGAGGCATCAGTCAGATAAAGAACAGGCATGAATGTCAGTCACTTGGGAGTGCAGTGGATTTACATCCATAAGTCCATTGAGAAGATATGCACTTTTCTGTGCCACTTAATATGTCGGAGACGATGTTTGTCGACTATTGGACAGTGAAAGAAACGCACAGCGAAAACACACTATGACCGCGTGTCCATCACTCATATCCTTGCATACACTCCAGCAGTTGACAAACACTAGTTTTGCTTTCCATGGCGCCACTCAGCACGATTGATATTAGCTTTTATGCTAATGCAGTGTTTGGCTATGTAAGAACAAGGCAGTATTTCCATACACAGTCATTCATCTCGGCCTGCTTATGGCCTTATGGGCCGCGACAGAATTATTGCTGCACAGTACACAAGCTGTTGTCGTGGTGCCAAAAGCCACTATTACACATACACACAGACAGCAGACACACACAGCACGGTGATGTGAGGAAACCCTGAGGCGAAAGCCACGGAAGCTGCGAGGGTAAAGGTGTGTGTGCAGCTGAGCGCAATGTGTGCCTAGTTGCTAGAAATTGTGGGAGAAAAAAAAACAAGCTGTCTTTATTTGACCCGGTACGCTATGAAGAAAAAGCAGTTATAAGACAAGGAACTGTTTTGGATTCAGATCTGTTAAGTAACATTCAGCAAAAAATATTTAAAAAAAAATCTCTCTGGCAGCTTTTTGGACTCATCCCACGATTATGTCAAGGGTAATACACATACAACGCATCATGCTGTCAAAAAAGAAAGCAATGTGGACGAAACAGCAGGGTCTTACCTCAGAGATGTTGACCCGTCCCTCCTGGAAAGAGCAGTCATTGGCGTTCTGAGTGCACATGTGGCGATACTTGCACCAGTGGCATGGGAACGAGCCGTTCACACAGGAGAGGCAGCTAGAACAGAGAGAGATGAGAGGAGACGGATAGAGTCAGCAGGGGTCACCTGTTCTCCGACATGAGTCTAAATTATTTATCTTACTGCATCAACGCTTCATTTGACAAACCAGAGCGACAGAAAAAAATCAGGACGGAATGGGTTGGTCTCATAGTGTGACGAAAAAGAATGACTGACTTTGAACCAGTGATATACTTTATGCGTTAGACAAGCGGAAATACTGGTAAGAAGGTCATTTTAGTTTCATCTCATCCATGTATTTTACAACCTAAAAGAAGTAGGTGCACTGAAATAAGCCAGTTGAGGGGCTCGTACCGTAGAGCAGACTTTATTTGGGGATGTTTAGATCAATAATTGTATAGTTTGGAAATGTTACCTTTCGCTCTTATTTTTGTATCTACTTTGTTACCAGCTTTTCAAAGTTCAAGTTCATGAAGTACATCAAATATAAAAGGTGTATTAAAAAAGGGGGATAGAAAAGAATGAGGGAGAAGATTTGCGGTAAAAAGGTACCGACTGTGATATAAAGGATCTTCTATAATGAGTTATAAATGATTAGTCTTAATTCTCAAGCTTCCTTTCTTTGACTACTTCATGTCCACGCATGTCAAATTTTGGACGATTTCCCACCCTGTCTTGAATCCTCTTCTCTCCCCCATCTATCAACTGTCTTAACCCTTTTATCCCCCTCACTTTCTTCATTCATCACTCCCCACTCGCTTGTAACTGTCCATTGCTTGCTGTTCACAATCGGCCTACTCTCTGCATATATTCCCCTCTTCTTGCTCTTCTATACCTCTGCTGTATCATTCTCTCCATCCATTCACCCTGAGCCTTTCTTTCTGTCCCTCCGCCTCTCCCGCTCTATCCATCCCTTTCATTTTCTGCCTTCTCATTTTAAAAAGCTCTCCCCCCTGTTCTTTGTCTAAAGCTCTCTTTCATCCGTGGGGCTAAGAGCGCTCCACCATTTTAAATTCACCTGCTTTAGCTGAGGCGAGGTGCAGATAGACAGGCTGAAAGAGAAAGATGGGAGAAATAAGAGAGGGAAAGGGAGAGGAAGAGATCAAAAGCAGGTGGATTTCCCTGGGAGAGGTTTAGACGCCAGGTATCGTGGGAGAGAGAGGGGGGAGAAAATAGCGTTGCGGGGGGGGGGGGAGTCTCATGGGAGAGGGAGGAAACATTATTAGGTTGGAAGTTGGGAAGTGAGTGTGTGTGTGTGTGTGTGTGTGTGTGACGTGTGTGTGTGTGTGTGTGTGTGTGTGTGTGTGTGTGTGTGTGTGTGTGTGTGCATGTGTGTGTGTGTGTATTAGTATCTACGGGGAACCGTGAAGCCAGACAGGTTCAAGTATGCAGTTTATCAACACAGATTCATGTTATTGGTCCTTGCTCAGCCCTAGAGAAATACTGCGCCACTTGGTTTCTCATTTATGTGCGCAGCATTATCTAATGTAACCATTATGAGCTTACAAATAAAAAAATTTCATTTTATTACTAAGCGAGTTCAGCTTCAAAATGTCTTCTGCGTGACTCATTTAGCCGTTATAGTTTGTCTGAGCATATGGCGTATTGTAAATAGAATAAAAACCCTGCATTTAATACAGTCAAGTCAAGTCATAACAATAAAAGTGTGGGTGGAGGTGCTTAACTTGGAGGCTGATTTTTATTCAACCACATCTGCCAGGTGTGAATTTGCATGTCTGTCTGAACACTTATGAGCACACTCCCTACAAGCTCTCAAGTGTGTTTTAACCCTGTGTAGAAAAAAAACCATCTCATCGGCATGAAAAATTACAGCTTTAAATCTTGAGCTCTGAGATGGAGCCCCCTATACGATTCCATCAAACCCTGACGTGGATTCATTTGGATCAATTAGAGCCGCTCGTTTGTCAGGTGCACATTCTAAGTGATCGTTTCCAGCCCAGACCCCTCCTTTTGAGCAAGATCAGAGGCTGGAGCTTAATTCAATCCCACTGCCGCTTTAATTGACCAATTTAGCATTGTGCTGAGAGAAGCTGTCCATTTAGAATGAGGGATGTGCGGCAAAGGAAATAACAGGCCTCCTAATACCACACAAGAGCAAATAGGAGATTTGTCAATGTTCCCAACAAATGGGGGGAAAGCGATTAGGCTACGCTAGGTTAGGTTAGCATACAGTGCATATACTCAAGCGGCAGAACTGGGGGTTTAGCTCAATGTTCTGAGTTGGTGAGATACAGAAAAAAGGATGTCAATACTAAACAAAAGAGCAGTTGCCATACAAGTGCACACGTGGCAAGCTAGCCAAGCTCATTGTGCAGCATGATGCTTTTGGTTAGCTCGGCCACAATGACTAGTTTAAATGTCAAAGAGTCTTTCTTTGGTTGGGGGCCCACTGGCGGTTCAGAGCTCATCAAAATACAGTACAACACCAACTTAACACAGCAGGACACTAGAGAAAGAAAGAGAGCAGTACAATGTATTGATGTGTAGTTCACATCATAACACCCGTCAAAACATCTGTCGCTAAGCCCTGATAATAATCATTTTTATATGGACTTTTATCTTTTATTCATGTCAAATCAACCTTGTTAGTGTACCAGTGACTTTGAAATAACGAGCAAAATATCAGCAGGTAACCGCTGCCAACTTTATAAGACTTTTATGATTAAGGCCTTTGAAATATTAGACGTTGCCATTATATGTGCCAACCAAGGCCAGCAGTAGGGCCCTGTCTGACAACCCCCTACTGCTCGCTCTTTGGTTCCTCGAAGTAACCATGGCCCCCTGTCACGAGCTGCCTTAGGATCTCACAACCCCTTTCTAGCCTGGGTGCAGACCCTTTAAAAAGGAAAAGCCCACCCAAGGCCAATAGAGGACGTTTGATATTTCTTATTCTCTTGTCCAGAGGTGGGCTCCCTTTTCAGACCCCCCGGTCTCCTCTTATTGCTCCTACCTGTCACTGGCCATCGCCGTTGGCCACTCAGAGGCTTTGAGCTGCTGCAGACACGCTCCCCTTATGGCCACGCTCATCATGCTAATTTAATCCGTTCATATTCAGATGCTAATCAAGCCGCCCTAGCTTTGGAACGTTTTTCTTTTTCAGGACTGACACAATAGGCTATGATTTCCTCCTCTCTCCTCTCCTCGATCAGTTTGGAGTGCTAAATACAATCCGCTGTCCTAGTGAGGTGCGTTTGACACTCCTGCACCGGGAAAATGTGTTATTTATTGGATATTCATTCAAAGGAGGTGGAGGTGAATCATTTATTGGTCCTCAATCGTCTATCCCATCATTAGTGGTTCCCTTTCAAATTTGAGGGGTGTTTTGTAAAGACTAAGGGACTAATGTTTATTAATTCATGCCCAAGTGCAGAAAAAGAGTGCAATTTGAATGTGCCAAGTCAAGAAATTGAAATAAAAACTAATTACATAGTTCTTCTAAATCTTTTTGAACGTAATTTCGTGTTTTTTTTCTTTGAGCCAGATATGTACATTCTTCTCTTTTAGCAGAAAACTGTACACTTTCTTCCAATGCATAATCCTAATTACTCTAAGAGCCTCATCAAAAAATGACCCTGTAACATTAACGGTAGCGAGAAAAGGTGACATCATATGGCCTCATATAGACATTAAAACCTCAAATGTATTGCCAGACTATCTTTCCTATCTTAAATAAACGGGGGGCTGTGGAATGAAAAAAAGCGTATGGAAATATTTAATTAAGGAGCAATCATGGCCGTGGGTGATTTTCTATTTCAATCTCAGCAACCCTTAAACGGAAACAGTGGGAATTCTAATTAGATTAATACCACTATGCAAATTTATGGCATTTTTGAAAAGGCAGGGGCCACGACGTAATTATTTGAGTAAATAAGCGGGAGGGGTGTGTGTTTTTTGGAATGGGGGTTGGGTGTCAATATGTGAGGGTAAACTGTTAGGAAACATGATAGGATAATTCCTGTCGAGCTCATTCCTACCCTTCCAAAAGGTATTGTTAATGTAAGCAGTAAACAGTATACGCAGTACTGTATGAGACGGCAAAAACAGATGCACGGGAATTCACGAAGGTACAGCTGATGGATCTCTCGTTTCAGAGTGTCTTCATCCTCCACTGTGTAAAAGCCTGCAGTATTTTGAGTTTAAGCCCATTAGAGTAAAACTTGGCTCTGTAAAGAATGACCAAGCATACTGGAAACAGGGCCTTGCATGTGGCTGTGCGGGCCTGAAGTCATTACGCCAACGACATTACCAGTCTGATCTCATCAGACGCCACACACTGACGTCCGGAGGGCATGGCGGGCATTCGGGCTGGAGTGCCAGCTCCAAATGGGATTCTTATCTAAGCATCTCTCGTCGCCATCAGAGTCGCTACGGAAGATGCAACGCGCCATATCTGTAACTTCATTAAACGTGTCCATTACATCAGTCCGAGGATGTATTAGATCAGCCCTGGGAGCGGATTTAATCAGAGTTCATTGGGGTAACATCTCCAAATGGGCAACTCTCATGCCTGCGTCACAGCTCATACATTTCTCACACTTGGTTTGTGATATCATTGCCATATTAGAATCTTTAATGTGACATCATATTTCAATACAACCATTATGGGAGTATCTAACTTTTTTTACTTTACTAGGTGTTTCCTATATTAACATGAAGCAATTCTGACTAACAGGTTGTACACCCTTGGCAATAAAAGGCACTGGTAATTAAGAGCAACATCACAAGGTCCTTATGGGACATGAATTAACAGGGAATGGTCATTGTAAACCACCGCACCCATAACCAACTGAGCTAATCATCATTGTTGCGCCAGGGGATTTTCTGTAGGAGGGCAGGGAGACGGGGGGTAGCTGGGTTAGAGGTCACAGTTACGGATTAGGTGTCCAAGACATTCAGGGCTTCAATGAGCTGTAAGTGACAGAGCTGATAGAGGTGTGGCTGTGTGTGTCTCTGTGTGTGTCTCTGTCTGTGTGTGTGTGTGTGTGTGTGTGTGTGTGTGTGTGTGTGTGTGTGTGTGTGTGTGTGTGTGTGTGTGTGTGTGTGTGTGTGTGTGTGTGTGTGCGTGTGTGCGTGTGTGCGTGTGTCTGTGTGTGTGTGTGTCTGTGTGTGTGTCTGTGCGTGTGTGTGTGTGGACAATCCTCGAAGGAGGCTCATCTAACATCCAGAGGGAAGCCAGGATGGAGCTGTGCTGTACCCCAGGGCCCTCCCAGCCATCTGCTGCCCCTCGGCTAATACCCCGGCAGACGTTTCAGCCTCCCCTGGATCAGACGTGGATGGACAGGAGGGGGGAAATCAAGTGGGCCGGGGTGGAGGAGATGAAGGATTCTTTTACCCCGGCAGGGTGCATCAGGCTCGTGGTAAGACTGACCTAGGGGTTCGCCTCGATGGGTGGTGGAGATTTTTAGCAGAGGGTGGATTAAGGGAGAGGCAGTGAACTGCGATTGGGCAAAAAGCTAAGGGCATCTGTGTGAAGGAGACTCTTCCAAAAAAGCACAAGACTCCATTTATTATATTTGAGTTGAAGGTTTATCTTTCTTAAGGTACCAGACTAGGTATACCAGTGCTCCAGAAAAGCTGGATGTATTTGTTTTATCAAGTGGGGAAGAGACATAAATGTGGTTAGAGAGTGATTGGGAGGTATTACAGCAGACCGTCGCATAATGAATTAATCATTGAAGTATCATTAGTGTGTGTCGTGGGTTATGATAATAAGACTAGAATTACCATCTCATATCCCAATCGTTTCTCATATACAGCGCGTTCGATTTTTCACTCCGATGGAAACACGAGCCTCCTGTGGAGGTCGGAGGGGGGTGGGATATTTGTGTGGATGTCTAACTGTATCCCTCATGGACTGTAACACGAGACAGCCCATAGGGAGAAGTGACAGGGAGAATAATATCTTTAAGGAAGAAGAAGGAACAGACTAAGAGAAGCAAATGACTGATAAATGTACTTACGACTGGTGGACGCTGCAGTTGTAGAAAACAAAATCAACGCTGGCGAACTTCTTGCCCGTCTCCTTTGACTTCAGATAGAGCTTCACCACTCGCTTGTCACCTGCACCAAACAGATATATGGAAATAAGTATATTAAGAATACTTTTGTCTTAATCTTAACAGTTAATAAATAATAATAAGCTACATTAATTACTGAACAACTCCATAATCAATCACAGTTTATACATTTGCGAAATTGGATTTATAATAAAAATAAATGATCCATCGACACGTCACACTTTGAATTCCACTTGTGTGACCTGAACATATAACACGCACACACAAAGAAACACTGTAGCTTAGCAACACAGCGCTCATGTCACACCCACAGTAGGGTGGCATTAAAAATAGCAGCACCAATCAGAGTTTGGATGCCAGAGATGAGAACACATAATGGGGCATAATGAAAAACTACAGATGTCTCTTTGAGGAAACTTAGAGCGCACTATCTGACAAGTTTTCAGTGCTTTGACTGCGGATACCAAACAAGTTTTTCTCATTTGTAGCTTGACAGGAATGGACATGAAACAGGTGCATAATCTCTGGAAAATAAGATGCAGATATTTATAAATATAACGATAAACCACCCTGAAGTCACTGCTTTGAAAAAAAGCTAGGAGCATAACCAGTGTCGTTTAGAAAAGAAAAAAACAAATAAAATGAAACTGACAACTGTGCATAATGCATGATAATGGGAATTCAAAAACCGTTCTATTTTCAGTACATAAATGTAGACTCATGTTAGGGCCACTGAAAGGAAATGGGTAAGCGTTATTGGTGGTGACAAGGTATTCTGAATAAAGACACACTAAACATATCATCTAGTAACATTAGCGTTCTGTAGCTTTCTCCCATGCTATCGTACAAAGAGACCCCTGAGGAGGTGACGCATCAGCTTCATACAGTATGGAGGAAGGAAGATGGGGGGGATGACATAAGTATCAAAAGTGTCAAATGGAATACAGAGTACCAACATAAAAAGAGTTTATTACTAAATTCCTCAAATATATAACTTCACATATCTAAACCCGCCCGCTAACTGCCACCACCCAGTGATCTCACTACCCCGATGACTTCATCGCCCTTCCTGTACCGACCTTTGTTCCTGGTGATCGGGATGATTTCCCGGATGGAGGGAGACAGGCAGAAAATGTGACCACCCTGGATCTGTCCCTCCGTCTCCACAAAGTCCTCGAAGGAGCAGTTGACCCCCGCTGAGAGATCAGGCACGTTATGAGCCTGGAGGACCAGCTAGAGAGGGAAAAGAGAGGGACAATCAGTACAAGATCAATGGAAGGACATGGTGTACATGGATTGTTATAAGATATGACATGAGGGTTAATGGGTGTTGGGGAATGGGGGAGGTGGAGAGAAGCGTGGTTATGAGTATATGTGACAGCAGCGGGAATAAAGGAGAGTGTGTGCGTCAGTCGGAGCAGCTATTACAGCAAGGTTAATGTGTTCGTGTTAATGTGCAGAAAGAAAGTGAGGCAAACTGTAATCACTCAAAACGATGTGGTTACTTTGAGGAGCCGCTGACAGAATGAGAGCTCTTACTCACATGAATAAATGCACACACACGAATTTGATGACAAGACAAAGAATCCACAAAAAGTTACAGATGCATCCGTGGTGTAAGATGTTGTGACTTTTGAATGACTTTTCATTTTTACACTTGCGTAAAGACAAAGATACTCTCATATGTATAGTTTGTTTTAACTGGTATAGTTTTTGTTGGGAAACAAACTACGTTTTTGAATCAAGACAATGCAATTTAACATGATTTTGGATCACTGTTTTTGCTGTAGACATCGTGCAAAAAACCTTGAGACAAAACGTTCAAGGTTAAATTATTATTTCATTATCTAAAATTGTATTCTTCTGTAAATGTTCAAATCATTTTCTGTAAATCATTGCCATTTAGCAGATGTCTTTCTTACAGTTAGATATTTAAGCAGATGAAAATGAATCAAAACAAGAACGTCTTTTGTGAGAAAACTTCATAGAATGTCCCAAAGCCCTTTTTTGCACACTAATCTTAACTCACAGGGTTTTCATGACCTAATTTCACAGGGTTTATTCCACTGTTGATGTTGTTTCATCAGTTTGGAAGGTACCACAGTCATTTTCACAAACAGTTGAGACATACCTGGACTTCAGACATGGTGACAGAGATATTTCTTGGCTGAACGGTAAGCTCCACACACTGCCTCTGGTCTGAAGCAAACCTCTGGGGCTCTCCGGCTCGCTCACACCGGTCCTTGCGTGAACATCTAAGGAGCGGCAGATGAAGAGAGAAAAGAGAGAAAGGAAAGGTGACAGGACACAAATGATGAGATGGATAAAAAGAGAGGTAGACAGGCAGAAGAGTGAGACAAGAGGGGAGGAGAGGAGAGAGGGAGAATGTGAGCAACTGTTATCATATTAAGATGACAAACATGCACAGCCATCACGTCACACAGAAATGGGAGCAATAACGGAAGACAAATAGGCTAATAGCTTCCCCCAGCCATTACTGCAGGCCTTTACATCATTACCTTATTGGCCCTGACATTTGTGCAAGACTGCTAAGCTAAATGAACCTCCAGCCCCCTCATCTCTTCAGTTTACAGCCCCACCCAATCAAACTTCTAGGGAGATATACAGGCAATCATTAAAGTTTCCCTAAACCGTAAAAATGATACAACTCCTACCAGCCACATATCAACGGGGTCAGCAATTTCCCCAGTTTGTTACGAGCCAAGTGATCGTGCTAAAAAATCGCAATACAGCCCCATATGGCAGCGGTTTTACTATTATCTATTAGCTATTCATAATGCATTAGCTATCATTTCACCTTCGCACTAATAACAACTGGTCCCTTTGGTGAGAGATAAGTGCTGATGCTGCGTTCTGCGAGGCCTCAACAATAAGAGGGAGGCGGGTGGAAAAAATGCTAACTGCCTCTTCTGAACAGCAGCCCCTCATCCCCTCGTTTAGTTAGCCTTCGCTCAAGCTCAGCAAGAAAAAGCTGTCACCAAGCGCTCCCCCGGGAGAACTCGCACACAAACACACCTACACACACTGTACAGGCATGAGTAGAAATGCATAAAGGAATGTACACGTTTTCTCATTTTAGACCTGTTTTCCTTTTACTGCTCCTCTAGTGTGTGACTGTGAATATGTTTTGAATAAGGTGTGCTCATTTGTCTAAGAACACCTGTGTGTGTGTGTGTGTGTGTGTGTGTGTGTGTGTGTGTGTGTGTGTGTGTGTGTGTGTGTGTGTGTGTGTGTGTGTGTGTGTGTGTATTCCCCTTTCAATTCCAGCATTGATTTAAACTACGTTGCTCTTAATAAGATATGGCTAAAAGGACCATTGGGCTGAAACGAGGCTTATACACACTTTGGCTAATAAATACCAATGTGTCCCTAGAGATCTCGGACGGATTTGGCAACAATGTCAGGAAAGACATGAGTAAGCTGCATTTAAGACAGATGTGCTCAAACAGAAGAATATCACCGGATCAAGTCCATCATCCTGTAAATGTGCGTGTAATTTGAAGGATGTGTGTTTGTGTGCTAAAATGGAGGAACACAGGTGGTGGTGTGTGTGTGTGTGTGTGTGTGTGTGTGTGTGTGTGTGTGTGTGTGTGTGTGTGTGTGTGTGTGTGTGTGTGTGTGTGTGTGTGTGTGTGTGTGTGTGCCTTGAGGAAAGGCAGGTTGGTGATATGTTTCACAAGTTTAATTAAGGCACAGAGATGGCATTACGCCCAATGCTTGAGGTGTTCCAACTGTGGTTTACCATCCTGTCACCATTCAATAACAGGTAACTGCTCTCACTCTCCCGTGTGCATATAAACACACCCTCAAGTCAAAGGGAGAGATTACATACAGAACCAGTGTTACTATATATCACTAAACTTGTTAGCGATTAGATTTGTTTTCTAAACATAACTACAAACCATTGCTCTCAGGGTTACAAAATGTTATCTTAAATAGTAATCTTAAAACAAACATAAGACCTAGTCAGCATACCAAACACGAACACTGGAAGTGACTAATCCTAAACCTGTTGCCAAAAAGTTCCCACTTAAGTATTATGTTCACTAAAAACAAGCTGTGTTAGTGATGCAGCCTGCCAAGCTGTGTTGTCATGTATATGCTATTAAAAGGGTTTAGCTTTGTTTAGTTGACACACTTCAGCAGGATAAGTCCGCCCGAGCAGCTTTCAAGCTGTGTGAGTTTTCTTCAATTAATCATAAATATGTGACTAATTAAAAGGTGTTAGAGGCATTTTACTTTAGTTATTACAGGGTGTTAAAAATAGTTCAAGGTCAACACAGGCCACATTCAAAGCACCAACTGGCTGTCTACTGCATGTGTGTGCAGTGTTCAGATTCTCTATACAGTCTGTCCAGGTTTTTACTGACAACCATTTACATGAAGAAAGATTAACTTGTTTTGTGTATATTAGAATAGAATAGAAAATAGAATTGGGAGGAATGAAACCCTCTTTTAATGGTCACACATGCAGAGCACACAGCACACACAGTGAAATGTGTTCTCTGCTTTTAACCCATCCTAGTACCAGGAGTCTAGTCAATCAACACTTTGAGGTAAAGAGAAAGGGTCAGCTCTTTAAATGCTGTTGATTTAACATTACATCAACAATCACATTGTATTACAACTCATTCAATGTTGAAGTTTTAATCTCTCAGTCAAAGTAATTGACCTAAATTGGAAATTCTGAATATTATGGTATCTATAAGATTCAGCAAGTGACACATATGTCTTAGCAAGATGTCAAAATGCACAACTAATATCACTACTGAAAAACATTTTTAATGAAAGCTCCGAGGTCTGACCAAGAAAGTATCCAGTGTCTTTTTGTAATGCTTATTTCTGTCCTACAGTTAAAAACAACATCAGTACAAACTTTAATAGTTTTTTTTCAGTAAATAGTTACTTGAAAAAAAAAAACATGAAAAACAGATCCTAGATTTAATTGTGGGGTGGATGTTCTCTTCAAACAACAGGCATTGGAGTATATGTGGTGACAAAACACTCCTGATCTTATGTGTCAGCTTTCAGGTGGGTGCTCCCTCTCTAGCATGATCAACTGACACACAACTAAAAGCAATTATCTACTACACAATGCCATGCAGGGGTTCCAAGGTGAAGAGTGTTACTGTGTGCATGAAGTGTGTGGGGTACTTACACATTGTGGAGGACACACCATCCACAGTGAGGGTCTCTGGAGCCCAAACACTCCCCACAAGTGGTGTACTGCTCGCAGCTTTCCACTGGGACTCTAACCACCTAGGGGGAGAGAGAGAGAGAAAGGGGGAGAGAGAGAGAAAGAGGGAGGTGATGAAGAAATAATTAGTATCCTTGATGTAATCAAACTCGTAAAATGAACAGTACCGTATACGCGGCTGGATGGAGATGAGCATTTGACAGCTTATCAGACTGATACAATTCAGCAAACAGAGTGTGTTAGTGTCAGTGTGTACATTCCTAAGATTGAAAGAGAGCTAATCTGTGGAAAGGGTGTGCGAGTGTAAGCGCGCGTGTGTGTGTGTGTGTGTGTGTGTGTGTGTGTGTGTGTGTGTGTGTGTGTCAGTTTGTGCATGTGTGTGTTCTGGTGAGAGATTCCAGTCCAGCGGTGTGTGACAGCCTCCAGTGAAGCGTGTACAGAGGAGTTCTTGCAATGCATGCTGGTACACCTGACAGGTGGCAGTGGCAACTGTGCTGTGATTGACAGGTGACCTCAAAAACCAATGGGAGGCAGAGGAGCAGACGGACTGACCTGCAGTATGCGGATGTGTGTTCGTGTACGTGTGTGTGTGTGTGTACGTGTACGTGTGTGTGTGTGTGTGTGTGTACGTGTGTGTGTGTATATGTGTGTGTGTGTGTGTGCACATGTATAAGAGGCACAACTCGGATCAAGTGTATGTACAGGGCCTGCACAACAAGACCTTAGTGCATATGTGTGTGTGTGTGTGTGTGTGTGTGTGTGTGTGTGTGTGTGTGTCATGCACAGCTATACTGAATGTTAGAGCTTGGTGATAGGCTGCAGATGTTGCCTAAGAAACAAGATCAAGTCTTTAAGTTACCCTCGACTCCTGCTCAAAGGTGATGACAGACGGTTCACAACATGGCACCAATGGGTCTCAAAGGGTGTGTGTGTGTGTGTGTGTGTGTGTGTGTGTGTGTGTGTGTGTGTGTGTGAGACTTGACGGTGTGTTAAGTGTGTGACAGACAGATTGCTAGCATATGCGCAGAATGCTTGTGCGCGTTAGATAAGGAGCTTGTTTTTGCACGTGTGTGTGCACATGTGCTGAGTGTCAGTGCCGCACTCAACTTTTCTTTACTGACGGGCCCCAAGTCGATGAGTCGCTTGATCTCTGTTTCATGGTGTGTGTGTGTGTGTGTGTGTGTGTGTGTGTGTGTGTGTGTGTGTGTGTGTGTGTGTGTGTGTGTGTGTGTATCAAATTGCAACAGCAGGCTTGTTTTAAATCATGCAGCTGAGAGTAGGCCGGCTGGTCAGTAAGTAACAGCATTTAACAACCCTACCCTTGGGTAACGCTATTATAGCGTGGACACACACACAGATTTTAACATGAGAGCCCCATCCAAGTGGTATGTGGGGACTTAAGTAGTGACTGGCCCAGTGGGGGTTGACTTTCTTATGAGGTAGGGATGAGAGGTTTAGAGACAGAGAGATGTATGGAGGTATAAGAGAGGGGGAACAAAATGTATAGCAGGAGAGAGCAGAGGCCTTAGGTAAGAGATAAAGCTGGTTAACTGCAGCATGGAAACCAGGCAGACAAAGGAACGCAGCTCTGAAATATTAAACTGGGGCCGGGATTCCTCCGTGAGCTTTAAGTACAACACAGATATGAGACAGATATGACATAGTGGAACTCATTTATGCTCTGAAATGTCTTGTATCAGACTGGCTGTGGGCTTTTTAATGGAACAATACTGCTCTAGCAGAGGGCAGACATACAAAAACACTTGACACTGTGTGCCAATAAGCCCCCTTTTCTTTCGTGTTTCCATTTCTCCTGTTTCCCCCACTATACATTTGGTTATTTCGATTACTCCTATGCTCCTTCTGCTTCTTTCTCCGCCTCGCAATTTTCAAAGATTCATCCTTCTCTAAGCATCCCATTCAGTCACTCTAAAGACCTCGGTACAGTAGCTTTCTAGTTGGCTTGCTGCCCAGAGACAAAAAGACAGATGAAATGATGCAAATGAGCAATGGTAGGGACCAGAGGGACGTGGTCATCTACTGGAAGAGAGAAAGAGAGGTGTAATGGAAGACACACACGGGGCGAATGGGCGAGGACATTGTGCTGAGTAGATGGGATATGGTGGCAGACGGCTCCTATGTGTCATTGTCACAACGAGTGTGAGTATAGTTTTCATCTGAAAGGAGAGCTGAAAGAAGGATGGAACAAGGGATTGGTGTGTCTTGGATAATAAAAGGATGACAGAGGCGAAAAATGAGTGTGAATGAATGAGCAGATAATAGATGGGTGGATGAGGCGAAATGGGCTATAGTTGAGGATATGTGATTGGACACCTCGGAGAATAAATCATCACAGGGTGTCCTTCAAAGAGTTTATGATTTAACAAAAAAAAAAGGGAAAGAAGGAGCAAGAATGGCCTTTTCCTTATGTTATCCCAGACGCAAAGCAATTCCCCCTCTTCTCTTCATAAATCATTATGACTTTGATTCAGGACAATGGTCCACATAAATCATGCTAACACTAAGGGTACTTGGTGAGCTATAGCATAACCCGTATCACTGCCCCGTGTAATGATAGATATGGTCTATTGTTCACCATTGTTTCTGTTCTGGTAGCAGTGAAGTCACTATGGGCTTTAGTCAGTGGGAGTGGCAGACAGCTGTTGATGTGGTGGTTGGCTATGATGGTTGTTTTTCCCAGTGGGGATATTAAATGCTTTATTGGTACCGGGAATGTACTTGTATAAACCGCATGTAGATCCAAAAAAATGTGTGCCTGCATGGAGAACAGTGCTTACCCACAGACACACACACACACACACTTGCCGTTTCCCCCTCTCCGTCTCCCTCGATGGCTCTTTTAATGAAAGCCAATTCCCCACAGTGTGCCACATTACTCCTTTAAATGACCTTATAAACCAAGGCCTCCATCTCCCCTCTCTTGCCATCTCCTTATTTACAATAGCATCCAGCGCTGTAACTCAATTCTCCTTCCTCGCTCTCTCCCCGTTTTGTCAGCCCTGTACCCTGACCATACCCTCAATGCCATGACATCTCCTTTCTGCAATAAACTTTCCACCTTTTCCTCTCCAATCTCTTTTTACAGAGCGCTATCACCTGCTTTTAAACATCCAGCTAACAGGCTTTGCGGCAGTCACCCCCAAAAACCCAATGGACTTGTAAAGCTTTCAGCACGGCTTTTCATTGGCTGATAAATCTACAGACATAAAAAGGAACAGCCTTGTTACGGCTTCTTTTTTTAACATTCAAATACAGGGAGAGTCTATAGTAGAGTAAAAGAGGAGGGGGGCGTAGTGGAGATGTCAACCAGAAGAGAGCCTCTTCTTTGTGTTGCACTGTCTGGGAGCCGAGAGGAAGAAGTCTGTTTATTTTCAGTTATTTTTAGATTTCTGCACAAGACTATGCATCATAAATAAGCAAAGCATGTGCCTCATTGAACAACTACCATTGAACCTCCTGCCTTTCAAACATAACGTCATATAGTACTTATCCAACAGCTCAGTATTGGAGGGGGAAACGTCACATGTTCAGATTCCAGAGGGTGATTTGGAGAAATCACATAAACGTGTGGCTCTTTTATGAGTCCTCTCCTTTCATCAGAATCTAACTCTGTAATTATAACTAGCAGTGGTTGAGAAATTGAAAGAAAGAGTCTAATTAAAACTAAAAAGTCCCTTAACCACTCACTGACCGAAAGGGCAGAGAGCGAGAGGAGGAGGTTATCCCCTGTCATGGTCCCACCATCGCGTTGTCTCTGCAAATTAACATTAACTAATCTCAACTACCATCAAATCATCTCCCAGCTTCAAATGCTTTAATCTGCGCTGGCAGAGAACAGCTTTGTGGATGAAAACAAATCTATATGTAACAACATGCGCAAGAACGACAGTAAATATCACGGAGAAATGTGTAACCATAGATACAACTGGACTGTGTTTTGGCGGTCAATACTGTCCTGAGACTTGAATTCATGTTGCCACCTGCTGCTTTGGCATCGGTGTGTCAGGCCTACAATTCGATCACTAGACATGGGAGTTAGACCCACCCCTAGTCGTGGTCCGGCTATCCCTTTAGGCATAGTGCGAAAACATGTCTCTCACCATGATGTCTGTGTAAAAGACCTAGTCCTTCCAGAGCTGGAATACGTGCTCAGGGGGGGGTTGTATCAAAGCCTGGGTTAGCATGTGTGCATTGACTGGATTGTAAGGGGCTTAGGAGATCAATGACTGGCTGGGAGCTCAATGTGTTGACTGATTGGAGTTAAGCAGCAAGGCAAACAAGACTCGGGAAGCCGGGCAACGAAAAGAAAGGCGAGGTGCCGAAGGACCGGCAAAGGGAGGGAGGATGGGTAAAGGTTGTGTCGTAAGAGAAAAGAAAAGTGAGGAGCAGCAATCATATCATTTTGTTCCATCGGAAAATAATCTGCCGTCACATTAAATTTGCTGAACGGTGCCCTTATAGTAAATCGCTGTCACACTGCAGAGATGTTATTGACAGATATGGCCATTGTGGTCAACTCAAATTGTTTGCTGCAGAACTGCTTTAGTGAATTACGTCTTGATGTGTCACAGTAGAAGGAAAATGGTGCCCACTGTGATAGCTGTAAACTCTTGTTTTCTCCCTCGCTGCAGTGTTATTTGCGCCTACTGCCCTTGCTGCCTCCCAAGCTATCTTTATCTCTCTCATATTGTGTTTTGTCAGCCATTTCTCCCTCCCAATCACCTTTTTTTTCAATTTCATATTTTTTATTTATCTTTTTTTATCCTCTTTCTCCTGCACTGGGTGTAATTTTTCATCTGCTCCATTGTTTTTCCTCTTCTGAAATACTGTTTTGATCTCTTCTTCTATACTCCATCCCCGTAAAAACAGCAAGAGGCTGATCAAACAGCTTATTTATTTGTCCTTTGTGTGTGCACAAATCGTGAGTTCAAGGCCAATAAAGTTGTCAACTCAAATTCCTTTTTGACTTCTATGAGGTGCACAGAGACACACAATGTATACACCACAAGCCTGCATTGCATCTGTAGGAGTGCTCCCAACATCTGAGCAAAATCTATGGACGTTAATTGTCTCCAAAAGCTGAAGCAAAACCAACCTTGGAAATTAACTTCACAAGACCAAATCATTGGTTTCTTTTTTGAAAATAAATAACAGGATATCCAAAATGACTGCAAAAGTTGGGACTGGCCACACAAACAGAATAAAGATTTAAAAAACTGTGGTTAAAAAAGACAAACAAAACTTTAAAGAGTAAAAATACAAAGCCTCATCACTCATCAGATAGACATATCCATTAACTCTTTCAGAGAGCTAATCTCAGCTATTAGTCAATACACTCTCTCACTCTTTGTGTGGCCATTTGTCCATAATACTGTGTCCCTTGAGAGAGAGACTGATAGAAAGAGAGAGAGCAGTAGAAGAAAACTTAGACAGAGACAAAGCACGAGGCAGAGATTGAAGAACCTCCAGAAAACAAAGAATAGGAACAATGAGACTGTAGAGAGAGAGAGACAGAGGGAGAGAAAGAGGTAAATGTGACCAGCTAAGGTAGACAGGCCTAGGGGTCTTCTAATTAAGTGAGGATGGGAGAGGCCGGCGGCCTGGTAAATGACTCTGTCACTTTAGTAAATGGACTTGGTAAGGAGTGAGGAGCCACACAGCTGGCATTTCCATTAGCACTTCCAGGTGACCCACCACCATATACACAGACACAGAGAAGAAGAAGAGGAGAGAAAGAGGGAAAAGCAGGAGACAAATGCTGCTTTTCCTTATTTTCTCTCACAGGAGTCACCGTGTGGAAGTCATGCCTGGTAGGTGTATGGTGATGTGGAAAGAATAATATGCTAATACTGTATTCATGTTGTCCTTTGAAATCACTTTGAGGGAGCTTAAAAAGAGGTTTTTAAATATTGCAAATCCTCATACTTCCTAACTGGGTCTGGCGAGGCCTGCTTTGCCTTTAAGAAATAACTTCACGAAAATCCCAAACTATTCCCAGTGCTGTCAGGCATGAGCAACACCGTTAAACCAACTGGTGGTTAAGGCACAAGACTGAATACAGTAACGTGCGCCTCAAAGATGCTCTGCAGGTCATACTAGCTTCTGATTGGCCTGATCCAATGACAATCAGTCAGAGCCCATGCTTGCGCCCCAATCAGTGTCAAGCAACAGGAGCACCGATTGTACTGCCGATTGATTGTGATTGAGAAGAAAGGGGAGGAGGGGTAGATGGAGGGAGAGAGAAACCATTAACCTCCCTATCCATCTCACCCTCTTTTCTAACCCTATCAGTCCGCTCTATCACAGCATCCTTTGGGAAAAGATGTCGGAGTAAAACAGAGAGAGATGAGAGAAAGACAGAGCTATCTAGTGACAGCTAGACTTCCATTAGGACTGATAGCATCACGCCAAAGACAAGTGTCTGAGCACACTTTTCTGATGGGGCACGCACACATTCAATCAACCACAAGTGAGAATGATACAACGGAAAGAGGGAAGTGAGAGAAAAGGCAGGGAACACAATTAAGTGAAATAGAGAGAGAGAAGGAAGTGAAGCTTGAGAAATTAAAAGGAATGGACACTATCACTCTCTAGAAATGATGGAATATATCTGCCACTGTTTTGGAATTAGCCTCACTTTTCTCTACGCTTTCATTCTTCTCTCTTACCAATTTGACTTATTTATACCTAAAGTGAATGTTCTGTAGAAGTGTATTGCTTTTACAAAGAAAGGACAAAAGGTTTATAAATGTAGGAATCTACATCAATTTGAGTGAGCACTAACATGTCATTAACAGTGTTGTGTTTGAGTATGTTAGGACAGCATGTCAGTCCTGTGCTGAGGAAGGTGCTTTAATGGTGTGAACTCTTGTAATTGAGTGCCATATACCTACATGGCTACACCGCCACCCCCACCACTACTTCTCCCTTCTCATCACTGTACTCCCGTCTTCGCCTCGCTGCACCAGGTCTATTAACATTTACATAACAATGACCACCTCCTTGCTCACAGTATGTGAGTGTGTGTGTGTGTGCGAGTGTGTGCAGGACACGCAAGAGCTAATTCAAGATTTACACTGTCAAGCCGGTGTGTGGAAAAGATGAACTAGAGTCATGCTTATACATCTTAATGAGCAGGTTGGACGCTTAGTGGGATCAGTAGCTAAACAAGAATGACAAATATATATTTAAAAAAATGTATGAAACTTGGTGAAAAAGTTCCTTTTCTTCAGGCATTTAAAGCAAATCACATTTCCTCACAGTTACACGTACGATCTAAATGATGAAACAAAGTGTCAGCCAACAATGGCTGATGATGTTCAAATGCTGCATTATGCACTTGTTAACTTCAGCAGGCCGGAGTTTGATAAATTATGGAAAATTAATCTTTGAGCTGCTTAGAACTGACTGATTAGCTGTATCCAGTTCACTAAAATGTCAGTCTTGATTGATACAACCAGCTGCTTGTTATGTGTGTTGATGTCAGTCTGTGCTAATGTGTTTGCTAACGAGATTGGCAGCGAACCACACACACACACACACACACACACACACACACACACACACACACACACACACACACACACACACACACACACACACACACCACACACACACACACACACACACACACACACACACACACACACACACACACACACACACACACACACACACACACACACACACACACACACACACACACACACACACACACACACACACACACACACACACACACACACACACACACACACACACACACACACACACACACACACACACACACACACACACACACACACACACACACAGGATTGATGTTTGATATTACTTGATGAGGCCTTGTTGAGAGAGCCAACAACACGATGCAGAGTATTGTTTGCTATTGTAGGGACTCACAGAACTCAAGAACTCTGTATTTGTGAGCATGAATACAGATTCCTTGGAGGGATGAGAGTCTCCGTGAAATGTGGACGGGGAAATCTCTTTCAGATGATGAATGGAAAGTCAGACAATGATGTTAGCCCACACATACACACTCGAACCCAAATAAATGTTTGGGTGCTGAGTTTGTGTCCAAGACCGGCAGATGTGGTTGATTTGAACACATGAAACATCACCTAAATTAAATGCAAAAGTGGCATACATGCTTTTATATGCTCACACATGCACACACTCGCCCACTAACAACAACAAAGGTTGCCTCATCCATACACAGAATACATAATTTCTCTCCTCTTTATCAAGCCCTCCAAGTCCTGCTCGTGTGTTTCTGAGATGTTCCCCTTTCCCACACCAGAGGGGATGAATATTCATGCGTTCAGCAATTAGCCAGCACCACACTCCAAACCGCTATCATATGCATGGCTGCCATCAAAGACACAATGATGTGCGTGTCCGTGTGTGTATGACACTGCAAGACGGGTACAAAGTGAGCAAGAATGGCAGCTGTGGCATCAAATTCTGTCAGAACTTTCTATCTTTTTGGCTACGAAACAAAAAGAAGAAATTATTTGATGATGGGAAGTCTCGACTGAGCCAAGACACCTTGTGATGATTTCCTACTGTGGCAGTTTTTGCACAAACAAGAAATGCTCCAAAAAGTCAGTGTTGACTGAGGGTGACATTCTTCCAAGTGAAGCTTTTCGTACTTTATTGTGAAAAGAAAATGACTTTGGCCAATAATTGGCACCTAAGTTACTAAACCGATAGTATTTCTTCATGGCGATAATGACACCGTTAGGAGATAGGAAATGGGTGTGTGTGTGTGTCTATGTACAGCATAAAGCTTGGAGTTGACTTAATGAATTTGTAAAAAAAAAATCAGCTGGTGCAGACTTTAACATGTGTGGATTACACACACAGTCAGATGTGCAAACGTGATAAAAACAAGCACACTAACAGAATAACATTAGCTACAGACAGAATATAAATTATTCAAATGTCCTACAATAACATACTGTCTCATGAAATGCACACACATACACACAAACAGCAGGCCGTCCTCTCCTGCTGTCATAACCTCCATTGATAATAATGACAGTGATGAATTTAGCTGGAACAGAGCGAGTCATAAATCACTGGGCCTCGCCCCTAACTCTGACTCACTGCCCGGGCCTTCATTTGTGTGCAAGAGTGAGTCGGTGTGTGTGCGTGGGTGAGAAAGGGGCAGAAGGGAGGACTTGTCGTGGGCTACGCATCAGTGGATATGTCCAGTGACACCTTAATGTGCTTGGCTTGTCTGTGGAACCCCCGCAGGCAGCCAGCTACACACACACACACACACACACACACACACACCCACACCCACACCCACACCCACACACAGAGACAGAGATGTCTCATTGCGGGATGAAAGTCGTGCTGTGTGTATCTATTTCATGAGAAAATTGGGAAAAGGGAAGATGGTTGCATTCCTCATTCATCTTACTGGTGTGTGTTTTGTGTTTGTGTGTATGTGTGTGTGGTACAGTTGCACCCTGATACAGCTCAAAACCAGTCTCCTACCGCCATCAATTACACCATTTTCCATCTCTGCCTGCTTTAAGAAACAGACCAAGTGTGTGTTTGTGTGTGTGAGAGAGGGGGGGGGGAGAAAAGAGGGACACGGCAGCAATAGTGAGAGATCATTAAAAACATGGGAATGGGATCAGTAAAAGGCAGTTGAGATGGGAAGACTCAATTTGGGCTTAGATGGAAACATGGGAGCGTGTGTGTGTGTGTGTGTGTGTGTGTGTGTGTGTGTGTGTGTGTGTGTGTGTGTGTGTGTCAGTCTAGGCATGGATTTATAAAAGTAGGGAGGAGGGGGGCAAGGCGGGATAGATGGAGGGCAGAGGGATAAAGATGAGGGTAGGAAGGAGGGCGAGAGAAGGGAATTGCCCCCTCTAGTCATTAGCGCTGGAACGAGGGTTTAGCTAGGAGGTCTGGCAACCGCAGCCCCCCGCTCTGCTTAACCCGAGCCTGCTAACCATTAATGGGGATCAAACACACAGCGAGATGAAGGTGAATGTGTGTAAGAGGGAGAGTGTGTGTGAACGTGAAGGGGGGAAGTTTGAAGAAAAGGGCATTATGGGAGGTTGATAGAGACGGAACATCCTTGAGTGTTAACGGTTGAGGGTGTGTGTGTGTGTGTGTGTGTGTGTGTGTGTGTGTGTGTGTGTGTCCTTTGCTCCTAAATGCTCTAGCTGCCAAGATAAAGTGGAGCAGGCGGCAAAGTCACAAGGACACTTACACAAAAACTGTGAATACCTCCACTTTCATCTCCACATATCGGCTACTCCACAGTCTGAACCCTATAGTGAGCACGACATTAGCAGTCTTCAGAACTCACAATTGACTCAAAATTCATTGAACTTTATACTCATTAAAAAAAGTTACATTTTACTGACAACACAAGGCAAGAGTCCTTAGTGTAACAGCTAATGCTATTTACAACTGATACTGAAGCCACATACTGATGTACAGGGAGACGCAACCATAAAGTATTATTGATTATGTAAAATTCAAGAGGATGACATTGACTGAACTGAGACTCATGAAAACCTTATCCAGTCTTGCAGTGCTGTATTAACTGTTCAAATGTATAGCATAAGACATACACTTCTGTGTTTTTATAATTCAGTATTTGGGATTAAAATAATAATAATAATAACTGGGTTTTTTGTCGCATGTGTAAATCACACTTTCAAAACACCACAATCGATACAATTGCACTTATTCTCTGCTGTTCTTCACATTGACAGGTTTAATGACTTATAAGGACAGGAGTCACTTGGCACTTACTTATACGATTTTTTTATAATTTTCTTACCGAAACTCCGGTATCATATTGGTATTTCAAACATCACCCTGTCCTTTCTTAGGAAGTAGTTTATTTTCGAATATGACTAAAATATTACAGATTAGCAATTTAATTACAGCAGCTCCAGTCATGGACCAGCGGCGTTTGTAAAAAAAATAGGGAAAAGGGAAAGAAGATTTAATTTTCTGGCCAGGCTTTGGTTAAGCCAGCTACACAATAGACTCGCCTTGCCTGGAACACTTTCCACAAACCAGACCTCAGACACATCCCTCACCCTTTTTAATCCGACCATCTTTCCCCCAAAGCTCATTTTAGATCTATTAAATACGGACATATTCGCATCATGTACAAACCCACGTTCCTTTCTCCCCTCCTCCCTCCATCTCTGCTTCCTTCACTCAGCTCACTAATGAGACAGAAAAACAAGGGGAGCAGCTGGGCCTCGGGAGCAACAGTGATGCGACGCGCTCTCCTCCGCCTCCCCTTCCTCCCCCGTCACCAACTCCCCATCAAAGTAGACACAACTCTCACCAGCAGTGTGGCTGGTAATGACCACGGGCACACACACACACACACCACATGTGACCTATAACACACCCTGTATGTCTGTGTGGGTAATGTCTTGATTATAAGTGAACCATGATATGGTGTGTGTGTGTGTGTGTGTGTGTGTGTGTGTATCCACCAACATATTATATATAAATGGTAACATATATAAATGGAGCCCTATGTGATAACTAGGCCTTGTTAGTCCTGCACCTGTGGTTGGTGCTGTGTTGAGGCACAATGGATATGAAAGCTAATGATGGCTACATACATACACCCACCATTACAACACATATACTGTGTGTGCCTCCCTCATGTAAGAAATTCATAAATGTAATCACATGTTCCACTTGTTATGCAGACATTGGGTACAACCATGCAACTATTGCTGTATTCTATGTACGCATTGTTGCATTTTTGCGTGCTTCAAATTGTGCATCTCAAACACTGAGCTCACCTGTTTGTCGGTCAGCGTGTAGATGTGCTGCTGGTCCGGGCTGAACAGCATGTCTCTCAGTAAGGGATTTCCTGCCTTGCTCACAGTCACCTTCTCGTAGAGCACCGCTGGACGGCTGGGATTCACAGAGTTCACCAAGATCTAAAAGGAAACATAGGAGGTAACAGTTAAAATAATTATCTAACACTCAATATTCTCAATAATAGATACAAGAATCACTTAATTCTGTGTTAATAGCAGTACTGAATATGGTATCAGTATTGTGAACATGGACATGGGGTAATTGCATGGATAGGAACATTATTTACTAGGTGTTATTTCAACTGTAGAAGAAAAACACTCTAAAGAAAACATTTTTAAAACTGAAACAATTAAAGGTAGTGATGTAAATGAAAAAACATTGTGATCCTGAAAGCCGAGAAAGAATAAGAGTGAGCCACTATCTTTGCATTTCAATGAAAATGTAATCATACAATACACCTGTAGACAAATGTAACCATTTATCTCACAGTGCAATTAAGTAAGCCTGAGCAAACACACATACACACACGCAAACGCGGACCCTCACATTTTCTTTGTAAGCTTTTAGCGAATAATTTGCCCAGATATGGAAAGTAATGGTGCTGATATGAGATGGGAGATTGGCTGGCTGGGGATGGCTGAGAGCCAAAGTCATCTCGGCAGCAAATGAAAAGCACAGAGCGACGGGGGGGTGGGCAAGTATCAGCTCTCCATTACTGAGCTTTGTCGACTCGCACTGCTATCAGCCCACAGTGACAAGGGAAGGGACAGCAGGCAATGACTAGCTGCAAAATGATACCGAACACCCACACACACACACACACACACACATAAAAGCAGACAAATAGGTTCACACTTAGATAGATGAAAAATGATAAGATGGGAACACACACACACACACACACAGCGATTGATACGCATATGATAAAATGTGTTTTGATAGATATGTACATGCGTGCGCTCACACAGAGAAGGAGGTGCACATGTGGACGCTAAGCGCACACACTTTGCGATAAAAAAATGTATTTACAATCTCACCAAAAGAAGACTATCCCATTATCTTTCACTGCATGTGTGTGTGTGCGAGAGAGAGCGAGAGAGAGAGAAAGCTCATAAGGCTGTGATGAAGCACTGGAGATGAGAGAAAATATGGATGTTATTATCTAGATAATGGGCTCGTAAATAAAGGATACATTTCATTCAAGGATGGCTCGCACACACCAACACATGTGGCAATATAGTTTTTAAACACAGACAACCCGAATCAGGATGAAATGCGCCTGACACACACAAACGCATAAAAATCGTTTTTATTTAGTGGTTTCCCGTTATCATTTTCAGTATTTCTCGCACACAAAAAAGCTATTCCATTTGGCAGCAACATCTATCTCCAGACCAGAAGCCCAAGTCCAGGTCATTGGCGAAGGACCAGTCCCCTTCTAGACTGGTTTTGTTCACAGAATAATAGAGAGAATAAAAGTCTGTCTTTCTGTCAGACTTCATATCTTTGGTTTGTATCCATCTGCTATCTCTCTGTGCATCTTCCAGCCCTAAAATGTCAAATGTACAAACGACTGTCTCTTTACAGTTTTTCTCACTTTGTCCATTCATTCCACTATGAATTTAGGGACTCAAACACTCTTTGTTACTCTCTTTATTCTCTCACAACGCATTCCCTTTATCTGAGTATGAAGATCATATGCACTGCTCACATTTAAGAATAAAAATATGAGAGGGGAAAGTGTGATAGGTGAGAAAGAGAGAAAACAGAAGAGTGGGCAAGTAAGAGTAGGTGACGTGTGAAAACAACAGGTAATACATTGTCTCAAATCAGTTTATTCCACCGGCACTGCAGCCAAGGCTGGCCGGAGGATATGGAAACCAGGAGGCAGAACAAAGGACTATGGAACATATAAACTGAACAGATGGATGGATGAGAAACATTTGTCTAATTCAATCAAACTGAGCTACTGCGCCTGGGAAACAAGCACTACAATCTAATAATCAGGTTAAGAGGGCTAGCTGTACGTTGAGGAGGGTTAAGAGCTTCTACTAGAAGTGTACATATGTGTGTACAATCATGTTTGTGTATATAAAAGCATGCCTGTGCATATGACTGTCAGTTTACACTTTCTACAAGCACCTGTAGTGTAGTAACATGCACACGCATATACATTCACAGGTTTATGTTTACATACGAATATATCTATATGCACAGCTCAATGTGAATGTGTATGTTTGTGTGTGTCAAGAAATCAATGCAATAGTCAGTGATGATTGGAGCTGTGCTGCTGCTGTCTTCTCTGTATTGCTTAGCTTTCCACTAAGTGGTTGATGGATGGATTCATCGAATGATACTGTGTTCAAGGAAAAAGCCCATCTCTACTCTGTTGTCAACATGTATAATGTAACATTAACAGACTTTAAACACATTAGGGGCACTTTCTTAAGGAAGGACGCAAAGAAGCATTGAGAAAGGGAGGAGAGGACGAAGACAAAGCAGAGGAGTTAGGAGAGAGAAATAATGAATAGCCAAATCCATGTGTAAGCATATGAATGATTGCAGATTTCTAAAAATGGCTCTGATGTAAAACTTCAAACTTGACTAAATACTCAAAAATGCTAATCTAAGATCTTCAATGACCTAAAACTGCTTTCCTTCCTGGATTATTAATTTGCTTCAACTATTTTCTCTGGAGAGAAGTGGCTTTAAAATCTTTAAAAAAAACAACCACAATCTAAGGCGGGAAAATGAGTGAAAGAAGTTGTTGAATAACTTATAGTGCATTCCTATAAAGTGGCCCTTTTTTAACATCCCTCAACATCTGCAGGATTTGTAATATAATCCATGATTTTCCCTGTCGGCAACATGCTTCTTCATATTCAGAACCATGCATAATTCCTGTCTGAGAAAAATAAAATGCACCATCACCACATTTAAACCATCATCCAACCTGTCTTCCCTTTCCTCCCTCTCCTTCTTCTACAGTATCCTTGTATTTGTATCTGTTCCCTGTGCATTAACACCTCCCTAAACCCGCCAATCTACCCCAAATCCCCTAATGCCAGGTTTTATCTGTGCCAGGCAGGCCTGGTTAGCTCTGATAGACACACGGGATAGCTAGCTGGCGATAGGGAGGGGGAGAGAGTTTCCCGATAAGACAGTGGCACGTCAATGAGAACGTTGGCTGTCATAGCCGCTAGTGACAACTGATGGAGCTTGTGCACATGAAAGTGAGAGACTTAGAGGGAGAGAAAGATCATCCATTTTGTGTATTTTGTTGCATGGATGTACTATGGGAAGAAGGGATAACGGGAACAAGAATAAAATAAAGTAAAGGGAGCAAGGGAATGATGAAGATTTGAAGGAGCTGAGAAAGATGGAAGAGCAAAGAAAGAAACCTATTGTGTAGAAATATTGACTAAATACTCAAAAATGCTAATCTAAGATCTTCAATGACCTAAAACTGCTTTCCTTCCTGGATTATTAATTTGCTTCAACTATTTTCTATACGCAGTACATTTAAAATAAGTAAAAGGAAGAAAAAGAGGGAAATGTAGGACTTCAAAGACTCTGAAAAAGAATAAACCCATGGAACGAAAAAGAATGAAAGTATCCAGGTGTTGCAGGTCTGACTGAAAGACATCATGCACCAGCCTATCATATAGCTGCAGTAATTACTTTTGACATTACAAAGCAGATATGACTTGGTTCACTAAGAGCATGTGAGGAACGCACACACAAACACATATAACATACACTAACATTATAGAGGGGCAAAGTTGACATAACTAGGTCTACCCATGCATAAATGGTAACAGGCCCCACATTCCTGACTTTGAAGTGAAAGGGGGCCCCTGTGTGTATGTGTGTATGTGTGTATGTGTGTATGTGTGTATGTGTGTATGTGTTTAAGGGGCCCTATTGAAGTAGGGAATTCAGTGTGGCCCTCTCAAGAACAAAAGGAAATGAAGAAAAGCACCAAGAGGGTCATGAACAGAGGAGAGAAAAGTGTCCGGGCTCGACAGCCATTGGCCTGTGGGAAGGAGCCATGAAGTGGGTGAAGGAGTGAACAACAGATGAGAATATTCTGTATTAAAGGACTCAAGTACCTGGGTGATCTTGTGCATTGTAATGTATGACATGGCTGTAGTAAGCTAGGTCTTACGGTTGTTAATGTTACCAATTTCCATGTTCATTTCAATTTGGGGATATCAATATTTTCATCCACCAACAAGCCTCATAAATCATGATCATTTCTGTGATTTCTAACACATTTCCTTTTATACTGCTGTTAAATATTCTGAGAAAGTTATCAAAAGTCGCTACTAAATGTGGTGAGAGATGTTTCAACTGCTGTTGCCAAGTACTAGAATGAACTCAATGACCCTCAGCGTTAAAGTCAATGTAAGCTCTTCAAGTTCTTGAAGTGATCTGAAAAGAATTTGAAATTAGATTTCATGAAATATAGGAAAACTCCATCCAATAATTAAGATTGTGTAATCAAAAAGCTCAAAAGCTATAGTGTTATCAGAGAAAATATAATCTTAGCTGAAATACTCGCATTTTGCCTTTACCCTGACCTTACAGACATCCTACATTTTGTGTCTGCAATATATTCACAACTCATACAGCAGTCCATCATATTGGGTTCGGAGGAGACTACCTAATGACAGCTCCATGTAAACGTCTCCCATATCCTCTGTGTCCCTCTTTAAGCTGTGTCTTCTATCTGCAGCCGGGGCGTTCAGATAAAAGGCAGAAATCACTCACTTCCTATCGCACGGTGAGCGTGGCATAACTTGAGCGCAGCAAGGCACAAAACAAATCCATCAATTGTTCTGGATTTTGCCATTAGAAACATTCGAGAAAATACTTTTTGGAAATCACTGAATGTTTTTTGTTTAAAGGCTATTTTCAGTTCCTTACAGAAATGTTATAGAACAGGGCCTCTAGCACTGAATATACTCTCAAACGCACACATGCACAGTATAGTGAGTAGACAGTACACTTAATTATGTCATGGTGCTGCTATTTATTGTTAGTGAGAAGAGAGCCCTGGATACATGAAAACATTTGATGGAAAAAGTTGTTTTATCGAGCAAAAAAACACATTTTTCCCCCTATAGCTCCAAGGTTGTGTGTGTGTGTATGTGTTTGAGTGAGTTAGAAGCTAGGAGCAGATGGAGCATCACACGTGAGTGAGTGATTGCCCCGATATCTCTATAGGACAAATCCCTCACCACCAGCACCACAATCCCAGACACATGCATACACAGTATATACAGCCAACACATAGTATGGCTCAGAGTAAACCTGTACCATATGTGGGTCAGACAGCCTTTCCTTCAACAGCTCCAAGACAGACAAAGAGCTATGGTGACAATGATAGAGGAGGCGTTCACTCAAACAAACACTAACACACATACACACACACAGTGGAATGTCACTGTGGCTGTTATCAAAACACAGTGTGTGTCTGGAGCGGGTTATTTTAAGGTCTGGGAAGGAGAGCAGATGCAATCATGAATTTTGCTCATTTTTTATTCAAGTCGAAAAGAGCTTTATTGGTGTGACATTTGACTGAATTAGCTTGAATGCATTTTGCTTGCTTGTCATGGCCATTTCTACTGATCATAATTCCATTGTTGAGGTTTACTAGAATAGATTTACATTGTTCAATGTTCCAAAATCGCATTGGTTTCTCATACAGCATCTCTGTATAGTATGTGTATTCACTCTCTGTCCTAAACGCCTTGTTGGAGCTCCTGCCCCCCCCCTCCCCTCCCTATGAGCCCACTGTGCTCTGATGTGTGTTTATGTGTTAAAATGGCGTTTGTTAGCAACCAGAAAAGACACCAGTAATGACAAACAGATGAGAATGCTGCGTGGGGTCTGGACTGGGTGCCGTGTTGGCGGGACGTTGCGGGGCTCGCTGCTCCGCCCTTTGAGACTTGAGGAGCCGACAGTGTGAGCTGTATTACTGGTGTCGTTTCCTGGTTGCTGCGTGGGGTCTGCAAGACAGCGAGACACGGCAAAACTCAGCCTGAGCACACGCACGTGAGTGTGTGGCGAACTGTGAGTGAGTGGAGATCCACGCAGTTGCGGCTGAGAAAAGCTCTATGCTGATAGTTGTGTTTGATAGTGACGCCAGCAAGGGATGCTGGTGTGTGAGGAGCTCCACGGATTGGTCCATTTGGACCAATTGGTCCATTGGGTCGTCGTTACGTCACTTGCTTCCCGGGGGAAAAATATGGAAAAAGAAAAATCTCCAACGAGGCGTTCTGGGGCAGCATGGACAGGACTTTTCTGTGTTAGAGTTTTACTCGCTACAGGGTGTACTTTGAGGGTTTGTGACTCTGCAGACCGTTTACATGCAGAAAAAGCTACATAACACACAAGGGGACGGGTAATAACCGGAAAAGCATGACATGGGACCTTTAAAGAAACACAAAATTATCGTTTGAATATCATTTACATATCCCGTGTTACATTGAATTATTGTTTTTTTTGCAAGCCTCCACATTGAACAAAAAAAAATGAAAAATAGAAAAGTCTAGTCCAATTAACAAATTATTTTAGACAAATCCATTTAATCATCTAGCTCACCTGCGCAGTGTGACAATATGTATGTAGAAGTGTTTAATATTTGTTGGGTAAGTAGTATGTATACAACTGGATACATTACATTTAATACCACACAGGTTTTGTGAGAGTTTGTAAAAGGATGTTTTTCATATAGTTTTGCTCTTTACGGTAACATGAGGCGAGTCTACAAATGATCATTCTGTGGGTGAAGAATTCCTTTATGATTACTAATTTGTTTATGTCTATTTATATAAGTAGATATGTAAACACACCATAGAGTAAATAACCTTGAAGAAGAAAAGAAAGGGAATGAAGAGAGTGAGTCGCACAACAAATCACCTCTACGGTTATTTTTCCACACATTACTGACACTAATGTCATGGAGGCGCCTGTAGTTGGAAGCACAAAGAATTATGGGTTTTCAAGCGCTCGTCTATCATTATCACTCCACCATTAAAAGACCATTCTCTAAAAGTCATCTATTTTTATCTTTCTGATGTTTCTACACAAGATGTGTTCCTACTGCCGTCAATCTAATGTTCATTTGAGGTGAGATTTTGCTTGTCAGGAAGAATTTCATGAGCACTTTATTCCTCTTGCAACACAAGTGACAGAATATATTTGTAAATGAAGCCCATTTTGAAGCTTCACCTGACAGCTTTAATCAAAGATCTTGAATCTGACATCAAGCACTCATCAATGACTTTAAATATGTTTCTGTGTTATCCGGAGTATTCTGTCATATCAAGTTGCTTCCTTTGCCTACTCTTATTGACTGGCTTTGGTATTCAGCCACATGTCTACACCATGGTTATTCATGTGTGAGCTTGTGGCCTTTCACCAGCAGAGCTTAGAAAAGGTCACCACACACACACACACACACACACACACACACACACACAGGCAATGAAAAAACTAAAAACAAAGAAAAGGAACAAAGCCCCCCTGAAGCGCGCGCATGCATGCAATATACTGTAAACACGGTGAAAGTAAGTGAGCTGGTTTAACAGCAAATTAAACCCATTCATCACTGTTGAGGCCTTTTAATCCTCATGCTCGCTGAAATTAAAAGACCTTGTCATTGCTCTATCCCTGTATCTCTTACCCATGTCTCGCTCCTCAGCCTTCCACTGCGATGCATTTCTCTCCGTTTCCCTCATTCATCTCCTGAGTATTCACCTTTTTTCCCTGCTCTCCACTTTTCCCTCCAAATTAAATGCCTTTCGCTTGCAGTCGTCAGATAAGTGTGCGTAGCGAGTCGCTAGACAAGGCGCGGCGGCGGCGGCATTTCATCTTCCGACCATCGCTAAATCACGCTAACTCAATCATCTGCATGGAGTTACACACACACGCAAGGCTGCGGGTGTGAAAGCAGTGCATGGAGAGAGGTGCTTTACTCTGACTGATTTTATCAGCTGTCTTGCAAACGGGGGAAGAAATTGCACCACAACATTATCATATACAATAAGATGAGACTCGAAGATAGAGCTTTTCAATTGAATGCCTTTTTAGTGTCGCCATTCAAATGAGAAAAGACCTCCTCTTACATTGAGGCGCAACACAAATCCCTTATGGGATATCTCAACCGAGACAATATTACACATTTACATCAAAGACTGCTGAGAAGATATTTATGTTAAAGACATAACGTGCATGCATTTAAAGATGTAATATTGATACGGCTATGGCTGCTTGCTCAGAAGAATAGCAACCTGGCGCGTGATCTCCCGCTCTGGCGTCTTTGGGCCACTGCTAACCCTTATAGCCAGTTAGGAAACATCGAGAGCTAACAAGCTGCTGGCCTTATCAGACAGGAAGGTGGGAAACTAAACAAAGATTGGGATATGTGCTAAATGCAATGAGGGGGGACCGATGCTATCGTCTACGGAGTGTGTATGTGGCTTTGAAGAGAAGTGGAGCACAATTAAACACAGGAAGAGATCGGCTGGGGAGTCGAGTGTTTGTGTTGGAGTGGGGGAGGGCGTGTTTGTGTGAGTGAAAGTGTGTGTGCATACAAAGGGTGTTTCTCAATCGCGAGTAAAGCTGCTTCAGAGCCACTATTTCAAGCATACTACGTCATCGAGTGCCGCCGAAGTACTGTTCCAATCTCCAGCATACTTGGAAATCTACCGAGCCCGGCGTACTCCGTTTGGAGAAATATCGAGTCTGCACATGAGTAGACTTCGCGGTCTTAAAATCCCCACAATGCTTTGCGCACGGACCAATTTCCCCAAATCTGTGGCGGAAGATGTAAGGCGGGGCCTCTCATATGACGCACACCTGCACACTTGCTAGCTGTTCCACACTTCGTTTTCCGAATGCCAGGAAGTATTCTTGACTCGCTTCTGAAGCAAGATGCTCGGCAGACATGTGCTACCAAGCAAGCGTACTCGCGATTGAGAAGCACCCAAAGTGTGCAAGGCTTGTCTATCAATTTGAAGCAGAATGCTTGCTGCGGTGAATTTGCGCAATTGTGTGTAGTTCATCTAAATCAGTCACATTTAATAGGCATCAATTAATAGAAATGAAGAACGTAAACACACTCCCACTCCTGATGCGACACTACGCAGCGCCGCTTGACCCAGCATTTACCGACTAGATCAGCCATTCACTAGAATTGCAGCGAATGGGACCTAATCGTCAGCTGTAATTACCAAGGTAGGTATGTGTGCGAGTGTGTGTGTGTGTGTGTGTGTGTGTGTGCGAGTGTGTGTGTGTGCGTCTTCCTGTGGGAGAGCCAAAGTGATTACATGGCCACTGGTGCCTCTAATAGCCTCTTTTAGGGAGAGAGAGCGGGAGAGATGAGTGATTTCCATCTTTCTTGGGAAGGACCAGAATTATGGCGGAGGAATATGGTGGTTAAGATGTGGGTCTGTTTTGACTGCACCGTCATGTTAGAGAGTGTGTGGGTGTGTGCAGATGTTTGTAATAGATGTAACACAAGAGGCTAATGGGAGCTAGGCCAAAACCACACCTCAGCGTAATGCGTGCCAAACCATTCCTGGCCACAAATACCTACCCCTTCTCCCCCTTTTTCATTTCTCCATCTTGGCCTCTGCTCGTTTTATTTAACCCCCTCTAAAAGCATTTCAGTGTTTTCCTCAGTTTCAACTTCTTTCCCTTCCTCTTTATTTTTGTTTTGACACTGTCCTTAACACCTAATCCCACTCTTTTTCTTGAGGTTCTCGCTCTTTTTCTCATAAGTATCTTCCTCTTTCCAAAACACAAGCAAAAAAAGACCTTACTCAGCTCTGACACACACCACAAAGACCCGTAAAGGGAAAGAACCCTCACTAAAGGGGAACAGAAAGAGAAAAATGACGTTAACAAATGTCAAGATGAGCACAGAAACCAGCGAACCAGAACATTATCAAGTTGGTGACACAAAATATGTTTTAAATTAAGAATAAGGTATCAATAGGAAGCCTGGTGGGTTAAACAAGAGGAGACGGAGGGAGTAAAGACAGAACACACACACACACACGCACACACATAATGTCTGGCAGTTGTAAAAAATGAGGAATGCAGATGCTGTTTGAAATGAGATTTTATAGCGTGGTTTAGAGGGATTTAAAGCAGTGGTTGGCACCGAGTGTGTGTGCGTGTGTGCGTGTGTGTCAATCATTGAGTGGCACTTTTAAAAGAATATCCTTTAAGTTTGGAGTTCCAGCAACCATTTACAAACTATTTAACAACTCCTATTTATTTTCTTGATCTTTAGTTTTTCTCTCATTTAGTGTTTAAAGTCAGGAAATTAAGTAAAAAAAAGCGTAAATTGACCAATATCTTGAATATTTTAACTAATATTCCATTTAAAACGACACCTTTGTGGAGCTGAAAACAGAAAGTGTTCTGTGATTTATTTTGTTTGATATATGTGTTATAGCGCACAAGAAAGTATGTACAGAGGACCTGCAGGTAGCTGAAGAGCAACAGTTAGCCTGCTGAATGAAAGCAACATCCAAGTCAGTATTTATAGCTGTCTGGGCTTTTTTCCATGTATTCTATACCATGCCATTTACTTTTTCTTGTTAAATTAAAGTGATAGTATCAAAACAGCTCGAGACCTACAGTTGATTACTCAATTATTACACTTTTTGACACTATTATACTTGATCATTTGAATTCATAGGATATCAGTAGAGCTCATTTTGTGATGGTTATCGCAATAGTAATTTTGTTGATATCACCAAACTGTCTTTTCAGTGTGTGAGTTGTATAACAGTATATAGTGTCAGGGGGGTAGAAAAAGAGCGTGGGGGAAAAACAAAGTTTTGGATTTGAGTCAAAAACACCAAAATAAGTGTCTTGTTATCGAGTTTTGGAGTGATGCATTGTTTGATCTGGAGGTCCGGGGGGGTTCCAGCTGTTGGCTTAACACGGCTGGACTCTATTTATGTTTGTCCAGGAGGCAGAACTCTGTTTTTCTTGGCAGGAAGCTACAATGTAATGCCTTCTGCTGAGAGTTGAGGAGAAAGACGTACAGATGGATGAGGTTTACGTTTATGATGTACCGAATCTGGACAGGAAGAGGGGGCGGGTTGCTTTTTTGCACATGACTCCAAGTAAACTTGAGGTGGTTCATTTGTGTGCATTCAGCTCTTTACACAATCTGAAAAATAAGAAGAGCAGTGAAGTAAAGGCAGTTTCCAGTATCTGTTGATAAACAAAAAATGGTTTAGAGAGCAGAGTTTGTTTTTTCCTGCGCACATATGCAACCAATAAGAAGTTTAATGTATTGCTTTTTCACTTCCTTTAGTGGAAGTTGCCAAGTTCTCTTCTCCACCCATGCAAAGAGATCCGGTCTGAAACCAAAACCTGACCTTGCAGTATGCCAAGACAAAATATCACTGTTTTTCTTTCCTTGCCCAGTTTCACCCCCTCATCCCTCATTCCCCAGGTGAAACTTGTTTCTGCCCAGATTACTAACTCTTCTTTGGGGGGGGGGAGCCCAGAGGAAAGTCCCTGGCTAGGGTTCTGGCCCGTTTGCGGGGAATCCACCTCTGAAACAGAGGAGAACTGGGAAAAATGCCACTAACAGGAACATAAACGAGAGTTGGAACAGTGTGGCTTTCCCGCCTCCCGGAAACTATTTCAACACTCTTTCTTCCACCGCTTCATCTCTGTGATGTTTATTCAGCATTCTTCTCTTCCTTACAGTTTTATATCTCACTCCATCTCACAGCTCAGTTCCCATTTCGCTTCCTCTCTCTCTCCCTCCCTCTGCCCGCTCATTCCACTCTCCCAGTGTGCTGTAATGGTCCGCAGGGACGGTCTTGGCTGCTGCCGACCAAATACAACGAGCATGACTGATTTAAGAGCCAAAGAACGGGCCTGGACAGAGGGAGGGAGAGTATGTGTGTCTGTGAGAGAGTTAAACTAAGGGAGGGAAAGTGACAAGTCCAGTACGAGCTGAAGTGAAACAATTAAACAACTGAAGCTGAGCGGCTGCAGTCGTCTAAATAAAAAGCACAGACTGAGAGACCACACATAAATGTACTAAATGCTACACTGTGCATTCCCGTGTGTGTGTGTGTGTGTGTGTGTGTGTGTGTGTGCGTGTGTGTGTGTGTGCGTGTGTGCGTGCGTGTGTGTGTGCGTGTGTGCGTGCGTGTGTGTGTGCGTGTGTGTGTGCGTGTGTGCGCGTGCGTGTGTGTGTGCGTGCGTGGAAAAGGGACAGCTGTGGCGTATAGATGGTGACATTTAGCAGATGTGACTTCCCTGTGTGCACACCGAGACATGACCTAGTCCCAGGTGCTTTTTAATCCCTTAGTCGTGGTATTACTCATTAAATGACTCCAATGAAAAGGAGGGGAATATGATCCTTTTTGACATTTGAACCTAAACCCCCTCGATTTCGAAATAGTAAAAATAATACAATAATTTCTCAACTTCTGACCTTCCCTTTTTTGGGTTTTAAGTCAACTCAGCATCTCCTGTGTTCATAAGTTTTGACACTGATATAAGAAGTGACAAAGTCAAAACAAAAATGCGACCATTTACAGGTAACACATAAGTTAACACATTTTCTGTTGCAAGTTTGTCAATTTGTAAACTTAGTCCCAGGATATTCTTTCCTGTAGTGCCCGGAGGTGGATACAAGTGTGAAATGATTTATTGTCTCCCGTCCATTGAGGTTAATACTCAAAACACGGAAGCAGACATTGTCCAGCTGCCAATAAGGTGAGCTGAGTAATAAATCATACAGCCACTACTTTTGAGTCCATGAAAATGTCCACAGGTAAAATGAACCACACAGAGGGTAGATTTCAAGCCTATGGGCCCAGATGGGTAGACATGTCGTTGGCTTCTATATGTAGGGTGCAAGTTTGGCATGCTGCACTCACATAACATCTATTAATACCTCCACTGTTCAACTGGGGGCCACTTTACACTGCCGTATATAACCGCAGGGTCAAAGAGGGCATACATTGACTATGTTGGTGTACAGTATGCACACATATAGGCTCCTGTGCATATATACATGCAACTCTCGTCTTGCAAAAGAGTTGGCATACGGACACACACACATATACACACACACTGTAGGCATGCTGTAGCAGTGTCAGAGCAGCTGGTACGACCAGGTGGAGGACAGATGCCCCGCCTCTGGTTTGGCCTGTGGCCACGGTAACACAATGGGGCCCGTACCGATAGCTGTAGTCTCTGGGGACGCGGTGGGGGTGGGTTAGGTTGACACCCAAAGCTATCCAGATGATACGGCCCACCCACGTTCAACCACATTCCTGCCAAATTATGACAATTAGAAGCAGAAATCAACGGGCTGTATGTTTCTGTGGGTTCATCTAGAGCTCAGCCACAGTAACAATGGCGACACCCAAATCAGCGGGGACATAACCCATAAAACCAGGAAGTGATTGTTTTTGCAATCTTAAGATGATGTTTTCATGAGTCTTTTGTTTTAAATAGCGGTAGTTTCCCACATTGAGGAACTGTGTTTATGTGCTTTACAGTTACACCAAACCATAACTAAAATATGATGTTGTAATGTGTTGAAAGAGCTGAGCAATCCCACAGGCAAAGAGTACAAACGGAGAGAAGGGCAGCGATGGGAAAAAAATAACGAGACCAAGCAAAGATAAAAGGAGGAATGATGGAGAAGAAAAGCTGAGTGATGAACGTGAGACCTTTTTGAAATCAGAGGCTGCTGGCTGACAATTACTAACAGATAACGTGTGTGTGGTTTATCTTTTTGAGTCAGAAAGAGACAAAGGCAAACGCAGAGAGAAGGAGAGAGCATAGTTTGTCTGAAGTGGCGGCCAGCTGGGTCAAATCTCATTCCTCTATGTCAGCAAGGGAGGACATGAAGGAGAGGGAAGGGGAAAGAGATCCAGCGGGGAAGGAAATAGGCAAAAAAAGATGATAGAAAGAAAACAACAGAAGACAAGAAAGGGAGACGAAGACAGTGACCATTAGTCATTTATTATCAGGAAGAGGGTTAGGACAAGATTTGAGTCTAGCCAGGAACAGACAGGAAGGAAGGAGGAAGTGACATGAAAGATAAATCTGTGCTTTTCTTTTCCTGACCAGGAAGTCTGTCTGTCTCATCAGTCTCTTCATTAGTCAACTTGGACTTAGAAAAACAAACCAAAACGAGAAGGTAAGGGGAGAATAACTCTCACACATACATCAAAACCTTGGCTGTCTTTAATTTTGCCTTGGGGTGTGCTGGGGCAAGAGAATTAAGAGCATTCAATACTTATATATACCTAAAAAAACATAACAACATGGACTCAAACGCATACATGCTTGAGTTTAAACTATGACACAGGCATCAGGATACTGTGCGCCACCATCAGCATTTAAGGAAATGCCTCCAGTGTCTGTGTGTGTTTATGCGTGCAGGCTCTGACACTGTCGCTAGGCATTCAATCTCATCCTCTTCCTCTTCCCTCTGCTTTCTAACCCTCTCTCTCAGTCTCCTCCTGCAGGGCACTGTGCTTAAAATAAAGTTTAAATCAACTCTAGTGAGTTAAACAAAATGGAGGTTGCAGCGTGTGAAAATTGT
>NW_022987654.1:2554789-2587289 GCF_902827165.1 Trematomus bernacchii | reverse complement strand
CATCCGGTGTCTGCTGCGCTATTCTGTACTGTATCCCTGGAGAGGAGAGGGGAGAAAATATTCCTCCTGCAACACTATTACTGTAATTCTTTTCACATTTTTCTGGCAATGGTAATGGTTTGTCAGCTGAATAGCGAAAACCCACTGCCGTATTGCTGTAGAGTCAAGACATGTGTAGACAGCTTTTGACTGATAATAATGGAAGCCAAGAGGTGGGGGGACACTTTCTTTAGATTACACTATTCTTGTCATATTACACATACCTATTTTTTGAAGTTTTCACTCCCGAATTAGGAACATTTACATTAAGTATAATTATTTTTCATAAGGCAGAATTCTATAGTGTGGTTGTAAGCAGATGTAACATCAAAGCAACAGAGAGTGTAGACTGGATGCTGTTTGTGGTAACAGTGTTGTGCATGGTTGAGCATGTCCTCACGAACACCGAGCTCATCTGCAAGCGCACAAACATGAAGACGGAATGAACATGCTGAGGAAGTTAATGAGGGAGTGTGCTGTCTTTGCAGTTTCATCTCTCTCCCTCACATTTCTGTCTCTTGCTCCAAACACACACATGCGCACACACACACACACACAGGGGTAAACATGACCTACAAGCCCACTTATTTCCAACCCCAGTTGAAACTGCATTCCCAGCGCTGCTGCTGCTGTATGCAGCTCTAATGTTCAGCAACGTTGCCGCAACCCTGTTTCAATGTTGTGACTGTGTTCAAATCCCTTGCCTGCACCACGAACATCAATGCTCTCTCTCTCTCTGCCTTCCTCTTCCTCACTATCGCCAGCCGTAGCTGCCCTGACTACTGTTGCCATGGCAACCAAGGAGTAGGCCCGCCACTGGGGGATTTGGAGACAACTTGAAGTAAAGACCCCTATGTTATTGGAGCTTTATTATTGGGTGTGTGCTTGTGTGTGCTCGGGTGTGACTGTGTTTATTGTTGTGTGCTCAAAACCTTCTGATATCTTCAGCACAATAATAAAACGGGTCCCTCACGAGGGCATCGTGGAGTCAAAAGCCATACCCTCACCAAGGCACGGGGGGACAAATACAATTTAGAGGGAACAATGAAAGCCAAAGGTATACTCGTATTTAACATCAGACCTGTCATTGATTCACCTACAAGGGGATACCATAGAGGGGCAATGGAGTGAGAGAAAGAACAGAAAACAGGATGGTAAGGAAAACGGGGAAAACTGAGGGAGAAGCCCATGCACTCGTCGCTATCTCCCCCTCCCTCTCTTAAACACACCCTCTGCTGGCCCTATCCATTCCAAGGTTATCAGTAATCCAATAGGTTTGCCTGGAAGCAGGCCGTTTTCCTGAGACACAGCCAATATCCTGAAAGCAGAAACATCCGGAAGAGATTCCTAGCAAGTGACACAGTGTTCCCTCTCTTCCTGCCTTTCTATATGACAGGATGAAGGGGCTTTCATCTGTTGTGCCCACTTCTTTTTTGGTCTCTTTTGTTGTTTTATATTCAGTTTTGAGTGCATACTGACACACTGTATGAATGTGGACTTGTTAGATATTAAATATATAGGGACTTCTACGCATAAAGGGATGATGGCTCCGACACTGAAGGGAAATAATGTCTTAAAACCCCCAAACTGCCACACTACAACAATTATATTTAATACACACACACACACACACTCAAACACACACAAGGTTGGAGTGAAAGTGCGGTGGTGTTATTTCTGGGCCAATAGTTCCATGCCAGTGACCCATAAATAGACAGTACAAGGCTCTTATGGATGATAACACATAGCTGGCAGTCCTTAGGCTGCAGCTTGGAGCAAAGGGTTAGCATCTAACAGTGGGGTGTGGCTGCATGGACTTGAGCTCAGTTCTCAATGACAAATAATTAAATCTCCACAGAAATCCATTGAAATCCACTGAAGAGTATGTTTAGCTTGTTTATTCTGCAAGAAAGTGGTCCATAAAGTATTGAGATGATGCTTTGACAGGCCATATGATGACCACTACTGCAATATACATTAGTATCTTTGGTTACTGCACATGCAAACACTATCTGCTGCTGCAGTTCATGCAGTGTGGTGCATGTCTTTGTATGTATGTGTACATGTTCTCTTGTTTCCTGCCTGTTTCTCCTATGGTGTGTGCCTGTGTACTTGGATTCGTTAATGAGTGTCCGTGTGTGTGTGTGTGTGTGTGTGTGTGTGTGTGTGTGTGTGTGTGTGTGTCCGTGTGTGTGTCCGTGTGTGTGTCCGTGTGTGTGTCCGTGTGTGTGTGCCCGTGTGTGTGTGTCCGTGTGTGTGCCCGTGTGTGTGTGTGTGTGTGTCCGTGTGTGTGCCCGTGTGTGTGTGTGTGTGTGTGTGTGTGTGTGTGTGTGTGTGTGTGTGTGTGTGTGTGTGCAGCCTCTCTCTGGGGACCCTGTTTGCTGTGCTTTAATTAGCTTAATCCAACAGCAACACATGGACGGAGGAGTGGAGAAGGCTGTGAGGATGGTTGGAGGGTGAGGTGGCAGAGAGGGAAGGGTAGACAGAGGAGAATATGTCTCCCCCTGTCATTTGTTACTCATCCTCCAACGGACACACCGCACACACACGCACAAACGACCCCTCCATCTTGACTGTTGGCAGGGTCAGTAGCTGGCCAGACCATTGTAAAACCCACAGGGAGGAGGGAACTGTCTCCAAAATGGCCACATGTGCTGTCAGAGGCCAACTGAACCATATCCAGGGAGACACTGCATTCAAACAGTAGCCAAGCTAAATGACCAATTAAATATAATAGTGAGGGCTTAATTGGTGTTAGACAATCTAGAATGGCACTGTGCAATTAAGGTTATAGAGAAGGTATAGATGAGACCTTCGGGAGATGATGTGTAGCTTGTAGGCCTATACAAATTCAGCAACCCAAACCATTATTTGTGACCAAGACATTTTATGTGAAAGATGGTTTGGAGAGACTAGGGGGGAGGGGGGTGTAAAGTAGGTAGGTGAAGTGAGAATAAGATGGGAGGAGAAAATAGAATGAGTTGGGACATAGTGCGAGGGGAGCACGGGAGGGAGTGAAAGAGAGGACTGGAAGAGGGAGGGAAAGAAGGAAGATGCACAAACAAATGCTAGCCTTGGGAATAGATGCAATCAGCTCAGTCAGTCAGCTAATGACTAATTCCACGGAGAAAATAGAGGAGCAGAGAGAGAGTAGCAATGGTAAAAACAGAGGGGCTTGGTGAAAGAGACAAGAACTGAAGTGGGAACAAGAGACAGACAGGGAGAAGAGAGAAAGATGCCTACATGACTAATTAAAGACTCCATCAGTTTGAAACATTTGAGCCATAGGAAAGGATGGATAAATATTTTACCGTGAAGAGGAAATTATGAGCTTGCTCTGTCTCTAAGAGTTAGGAGACTCTTGAAGGAGGAAAGGGAAGAATGCAGGGAAATAGAAAAGAGAGAGGCGGTGAAAAAGAAATAACCCTCTGCGAGGAAAGTGAATAACACTCTGTGCCCAGTGAGCCACCTCTTAAATGCCTAATTCTTCATTTTTAAGGGCTTAGCAGATGGAAATGGTAAAGCCACAAGGTCAGCTGCACCAATAATGGAGCCATTAGCTGGTGCTTTGCTAGCTCGGCTAACGCTAAAAACAAGAACTTAAGCCACTGCTGGAGCAACTTCTTAATTAGCACTAAATGAAATCCCAACTCAATAATTAGAGTGAACTTGCTGCCCTGCACACAAAGAACTAATAACAAACCAGCCAAAGGAAACTCAAGTGAGTTCACTTTAGTCAACCGTTACGGTAAAAGATTAGCCAGAGGGTATTAGACCAGCATGGGGGATTGGCTTTCCGCTTGGCTATCACCAACTCTTATGCTAACAGGATTAGCCACAGGGTCAGTGCAATATGGCTAGCAGTGGTCAGAAGGCAAACAGGCTAAAGGCAGACAGGCTTGGGGCAAGTTAACAAGCTAGCTAACAGCTTCAGGCTGAAGCTTCTCCCTCTGGGGGAGTAGGGCGGAGAGGGTAATTAGTTAGACGGCGGGAGACGCCACCATGCTGTGGGAGAAGGATGAACACAGGGCGTTGTTGCATCTCAACTTGTTTGCGTGTGTGTATCTCAAGGGTGTGTGTGATGATGTGTGTGTGTGTGTGTGTGTGTGTGTGTGTGTGTGTGTGTGTGTGCGTGCGTGTGCGTGTGCCCAGCTCAAACCCTGCAGCCCTGAAATGCTACCAGAGCATATGATAGCCATGTGATGACACACTCTTATCAAATGAAAAAAATGATTCCAGTAATCACATTTTCTGTTAACAAATAACGCTGTATGCAAATGTATGCGGGTGAACACAAATGTCTATTTGTTTCTGTACGCACAAACATTAAATCATCTTAACGTCACTAAACCAGAGGAACTAATCAAAAACAATCTATTAGGAATCTATTAGCTTGGCAATGGGTAATCTGATAAGCTCGCTGAAGTCGCTTCCCATAGGAGAGTGTGCATGAGAATCTCGTGCTGTCTGCATTCTTCACAGTAGATTAGTTAATTTGATAGTAACTCACATATTTACACACATTTACACTCTGCGTTTGGTATAACGAAGATGAAGAAGCTCCTCACATCCTGTCGTTTATAGAGATTTAAGGGAATGATCGCAGAGATGTGTCTTGTTTAACTATGTGTCCTACTATGCAAGTGTAACTCTCTGTTCCTCATTCCTGCCACTTTATGACTTAAAGGGTTATGAAGCTTCCATGTGTGGTTGGTAATAGCTTGTGGAGAAGCTGTATAGCCATTTAAAGACAGCCCTTTTGAAGCCAAGGCATGTACTGTGAGCTGCTGGGCTTAATTGGAAGGAAATTAGTGTGCTAGACGTTTTTTGTTAGCGTGTGTGTACGCCTGTTTGTAAGATACAGCCACTGTGGGCCAAAGGTAATCTATGCCCGCTGTGACACTGATGCCTAACCCTCTGGACACCGTGCCGCCGTCCAACGTGCCCCAGCTTGTGTCCAAGTGTGTATGTACCTGCATGAATGCGCTCATTTTGGCTTGTTAGCTTGAGATATGACATCCCTTCTGGTGTCAACATATGTGTGTGTATGTGTGTGCCTGTTTAGCCAGAAGTGTGCATGCCCATGGAGCCTTGGCATTGCGCCATCCACCAGGTGTGATTTTGGCAAAAATCAATAGTCATGGATACAGCTTTTCTAGGACTCTGGATCCTCGATTCATACATTTTCTCTTTACAGGTACATCATACAACACACATTGTAATTTGCTTAATGTTTAATTATTATTAAAAGCCAATACAATACACTTGACAGTGTGACATAAAAACTTGGACTTGGCTGATTAAAAATAAACTTTATATTTCTCAACATGGCATTATACAAAAACGTTTAGAAAAAAGTATAAGAATATAACTTTGCACATATATGAAAATCAGGGATTCTTTGATGTTCTTCCCAAGATGTCTAATGGAGATGACCTAGAAACAGGCTGTCCTCCCTTGGATCATGTGAGCATCCCAGCCTGCATCCAGACTCTTTTAATCTTCCCTTAAAAATGGATTCCAACATGGTGCATTTATTATTCATCTGCCTCGCTCTTACTTTTGCTTGTGTCTCCTTTTTCTCCAAGCTTTCTTTCCTCTCCTACTCACTGTGCCTCATTAACCCCTGGTAGTAGCAAATTAGTATGGGAACTCAGAGGTAGTGAATGAGTGCCGTGCAGCGCGGTCACACGCTGTTGGAACGGCCTGAAGTGCATTAGCGCTGAGATTATCAAGGGCTGAACTGTTCTCATCAATGGCATTAGCTTACAGGAGTGCACTGTAACTTACCCAGCGCTTTAAAAGTGATAAGCATTTAACATTTTGCACTGCATTGGTGAAATTACTCTAATAGTTGACATTTAAGAAGATACATTTGTCAAGATTTGCATTATACTACAATCAAATTGCAGTAATTCATATTGTGCCTTAATGTTGCCAGTGCTTGGTGGACGGGTAGGACATATGGATCATTAGGGTACATGAGGCTCTTGTAGGATAATGGTGTTGAGTCGGAGACACCGGTTTAATGAGACTGCGTGGGGGGATTTGTAGGTAGGAGATCGGTGGGCATAAAATCTTTTAAGAAGGCCCCTCATTACTGTCTACCTTAACAACCAAAGTGATACAACCCATTTTCTGAGGTATGGAAGTATGTGTATATGCAAGGTTGTTACTTTTACACGCAAACTTCTAACATGTATGTGCATTTCCATGTCTGTTCTAAGTGTGTGTATGTGTGTGCTCTGCCCTTCTCTTTAATGAGAGAAAATGATTAGAGAAAAATAGGGATCACTACATCTCATCTCAACGTGCACATACAACGCTCAGCTATTATCAGGGAAGAGAATCTTTGATCACAGACGGAGACAGACAGGCAGAGCGGAAAGAGAATATGTGAGCAGCAGATGAAACGGAGAAAATGAGAGAGAGAGAAAGAACCGGAGCATAGCAGCGACGTGAAGAAGAAATTGGATTATTCCTTTTTATTCATTCATAACTGTAGTTTTACCGTGGCGATTTGAGTTAGACTGAGAGTTATGAATGCCTTTTAAATATTCTTTAAACTTATCATATCCAACAACAAAGTGTCTCTCGCACTTTTAAAAGCAGAATAGTGGCAGCATTCAATGCCTGAAATCACACCTGCATCTTATATTCACTGTGTGAAATTCAGCAATGACAAAATACAGGTTTTGAGTTTGTCTCTGTGTATAAATGTGTGAGAGTCCGCAGGGAGATGCTTCGTTAGCCACACAAAAGGACATGAAAACAGATGGGAGAAAGACTTGGGCTTGCAATGATGGGAGATAATGGATATCCACATGCTTCAGCAGTATGCACACATATGGAGACACACTCATTCTCAAAACCTAACGAAGAGTATCCAGCACACATCTACACACTGTGGTAGCTGCCTCCCGTACAGAACAGACCAGAAACCATGCAACAGTAACCTCTATATATGGGAGCTAGCTGGCCGGCTAGTTTCTTTGATTAAGTTGATTTCATGCTAGGTTGCATGCTAAGAGAGGGTACTTGTGTTGAGGAAGAGAAAGATATACTGTATATGCTTGGCTTGTCACACTCACATTATGGCTTAACGGGGCTATATGTAATCGAAAAACGCCATTTAAAAGCTGTTCTGTCACGATAGAGAAGAAACCGCCGCAGAAGATGACACATTTTGCCGTTAATTTGTGAACATCCTGATAAGATTGGATGAGTGACGGCGCTCTGGGAAAGAGCTAAATTAAGTGGAAAAACACAGTGTGAAATGCAAAGTGTAAATTATCAGTTTTGTCCTAAGCGCCCCGGTCTTTACTTCTATTCCCTCTACCGTATCTGATCCCTTTCATCATTTTCCACATCTCCTTTCCCCCGTCTTTCTCATCCGTTCCGCGTTTGTGTGACCGCATGCAGTTGTGTGAACTAATGACCGAGGACTACCAAACGCCAGCACAAAGCCAGCCTTTGTGCAGCTGCCCGGGCCATACAACTCGTGGCGCGGCTGACTGAGCCAAATGATGACACACACTCAACACACAAACTCCACACACACAGGAACAAAGTCACTCTGCTACACTTTATAATTAGGATTTTGAAGTTTAAAATCTTATCAAGCTGAAAGAAAACGCACATATTGAGAGTGAGAGAACCATTTCTTCCCTCATCACTCATCCATGACTACATCTACTACTCAAATAGTATTGCTGTGTTTGCACACTGTTTGTTTATTCCTTTTTGGGTGGAGGTCCTGTCTGTAAGAGCTGGGAGGTGGACACAGACATTTAAATGCAAAACACAAACACGTGTCCCCACAGATACACACACACTCACACACTCACACACCGACTCAGGGGAGTTTGACAGGGCAGCATTATGCACCAGTAGAATAACAATCATCAGTCAATTAGGCCGTGACATGGTCTCTTGATGGTGACACCGGTGGTCCCAGTGGAATACATCGGTGAATCCACACAGCCATATACACACACACAAACGACAAACTGTCACTTGTTATTAACCCCTAGAATGCCACGTGTCCAGTGTGGAGTCACTCTTAAAAACACAGTGGATGCAAAAGATAACACCAAAAACATTAAGAAATTACCCCAAAAATGGTATCAGATAATAAACTCCACTATGTTTACAATATGCATACAGCATGTTATAAATACTACGATTACAATTTGTAAATGCATTTACTCTCGAGTGCTAAATTAAATTATGTGTTAACCAAAAAAAAAATCTGAATTTAGAGTGAATGAATGTTTAATCTTTGGCTGCTTAGTTAAGGCTGTCATCCTCTCACCTTCTAAGATGGCTGAGCTGATAGAGGTTCATGTTCTTGCTCAAGGACACCTTAACAGGCCCAATGCTAATTAGTTTACGGAAACACTTTGCCTGGTGCAGAGGTCAATAACGTTATCTTTTGGTTCTAAGACATTTACACTAAACAACAGGCGCTTTGCTGCCCTCAGCAACAAACAGTCTTAGAAGCTTTTATTCTGCATTGATTAACTTATTTTCAATTGATACAATAAAATGGTTTAACTTTTCCATCATATTTTGTATTTTGTTACACTAAAAGTCTGATTTTGGAACAGACTGTTCCTGCTGTTGTCAGAAGCCTTGAGATTGCTTCATTGATGCCCCGATCAGATGAATGGAGGCAACTTCCCACCTGATCCTGGCAAGGCCACAATGGGCTCACAGCGGGCATTGGGGGCTCCTACCACCTGGCACACTGGCCACATACACACAGCAGATGGCTCAAATCGACCCCCGATGGAGGGCACAGCTGAGGAATCCCTACATGTGTTTGTGTGTAAATGTGTGCAGTTTTCGAGAACAAGCACTTACAATAGGTATTGGATTATCGACTAGGATCCTCTCTTTTGTGTGGTGTCTTCAGACCACCTATTGAGATTGTGTGAGCAAGTGTGTGTGGGTCCAATGCCCTTTCATTGTCAATGCTCAACAGCGCCTTAAAGTGCAGAAGTGGCCCAGAGAATAACCAGTGTCCCTTGAATGTCCATCTGCTGACTGCTTCACAGCGCGGACAGAGGCGGATTTAGTTAGATCTACTTTAGATGGGAAGAACAGGATATAAAGACCTATGTAAAGTTGGCGTGCTGGAAGATGAACAAGTTACAAACGACAGGTTGAGCCAAGTAGACAGAGATAATGAAACAGTCAAAAGGAATGGAGGCTTTTAATCCTAAATATTAAGTACAGCGGATGGCCAGCACACCGCTGTGTCCTTGACCGCAGCGGTATCCAGATGACCGCAGGAATTAGTTAATCACACCGGTGGACGTCACCTCTCTCCATCACTTCCTTCCCTCCTCTTGCTCCTCTCCCTATCTGCTCCATCTTTATATCTCCCTTCCTCTCCCTGTATCTCTCCTATCTTTGCCCCATGAAAACAGGACTCATTAGTAAAAGCTGTGTGTGTGTGTGTGTGTGTGTGTGTGTGTGTGTGTGTGTGTGTGTGTGTGTGTGTGTGTGTGTGTGTGTGTGTGTGTGTGTGTGTGTGTGTGTGTGTGTGTGTGTGTGTGTGTGTGTGTGTGTGTGTGTGTGGCCAACAAACCACAGAGGGACTTCATTAGCGCATTAAACGTGTTGTTTGTGCCACCGTCTTGTTGCTCTGGACAACCTTGAGCGTTAGAGCTGGTTAAAAATAGAGTGAGTGTTAACACAAGATATCAAAGCACTTCAATGTCGGATAAGGAGATGCTTCAGGTAAGCTAATGTTACTTAAAACAGAAACATCTTCCAGGACCTTGATGAAGAAAAGTTGCATTTGGCACACACAGGTGGTTTATTTTTATCTATACAGCCGTGATAATTGAACTTCTCCTAAATGGGTGCTTTGGATTTTTGAAATTCTGTGTATCCTTCCACTCTCAATGTAAGACAGAAAAACACACTAGAAAGCGCCCTTCCTTTTAGTACAGTCATCAATCCCACCAATATCCTCTCAGTTTCTAACCCCCTCTCCCTCTTGCACCCAAAGGCAAGGCTATATAAGCAGCAGTCAATGCTAGGGCTCTCCAGAGGAAAGTGTAAGAACAGGAAAACACTTCATCAGGCATCATGGTCTGCATGCACTCCCACAAACTGTCAAAGCTAAAATCACACTCATGTAGAAAGCTGATGACTCAAATATATTAGATTAATAAGACAAAAAGCACACATTAGAAACACCACTTTTGAAATAACCAGCCCACAAAAACAAGGAGGGTGAACGGCTGCCGGATGGATCAGTGAGAAAGAATCTGTTATCACGCGTTGCTTATTCAGTTGCTCTTTTTCCATTTTTTCATCATCTGTTTCTTTATTTCTTTGACTTTTTTTCTCTCCCCCTTACTGTCATTATATTTTTCCTGGCAGAGCTGCGTCTCTGTGTGAATACGTGTGTGTGTGCTTGAATGTCAGGTTTTAGATATTGTTCCTTCTACGTTAGTTTGAATATTTTCCAAGAGCAGATTTCTTGTTGATTTGGGTTTTTGTGTCTGAAACAGAAGGCAGCCAAAAGAACTGCAGGCTTTTTGGCTCCGCTTTTACACACACACACACACACTCACACAAAAATAACATACCTACACAACCTGCTGTGGCATTGCTTTCCCAGGTGCACAACAGCACAGAAGAAAAGGCAAGTGACGATAGCTAAATAAAGGGACTACTGCCAAGCTAAGTAAATGGGTGTCACTTTGACAAATGCACAGCGCTGAATCTTAGTCAACACTGTATTGTTTGTTGTCTCTCGCTCCCTTATAAACACACATAAATCCATCCATCACGAGCGTACACACATTATTATGCATACTGTGAGTGACAAACACACACTGCGTGCATACACAAACGCATTTAAAGCACACAGGCTGATTATACATTCATAATATTGAATGGATGACAGGTCTTGAGCAGTGCGGCGGGAAACGGAGTGAATTCTAATGAGCCACCATTTACACACACACACACACACACACACACACACACACACACACACACACACACACACACACACACACACACACACACACACCACACACACACACACACACACACACACACACACACACACACACACACACACACACACACACACACACACACACACACACACACACACACACACACACACACACACACACACACACACACACACAAACACACACACACACACACACACACACACACACACACACACACACACACACACACACACACACACACACACACACACACACACACACACACACACACACACACACACTAGTGTTGTCATAATGTGAGACAGTACAGCTTAAATGAAATCGCCATGTCAACCAAGAGTACATCCGACCCAATTCTCTCTCTGTAACATTAATGTGCAGTTTCCAAGGTTTAATCTAAGAACCATTCCTCTGTTGCCCTCCAAAAAATGTATCTGAAAGTGGGACTCCAACATAACACAGATATTACAAAAATCGATCCATCTACCTTAGCTCTATTCCTCGACCAACCTGAATTATTCCACAGCTGACCAGAACAGAAAAGCCATTCACCTGTCAACGCTGTTGGATTGATTGAAGGCCAGCTCTTAAAATGAGAGGCGATGCAGTACGTGGCGTGGAGATACAGCAGTAACGTTTTATGTGTGACGTGACTCACATGCGAATCAATGAGAGGAGTAGCCACAGACTCGCTCTAAATTGCTTGTTAAACAAATAGGTTTTAAAGAGGCACTTGAATCTCCTGTTGAAGGTGTCCACTACCGAGAAAAATGGAGTTGACGGCGTTTAATCTTGGCGTAAAAAAGTGCCTGCTAAGTGCTTAGCGTTAAAGCACAATGATTAAGGTGCAAGCACACAGTTCATTAGGAGAACAATAACCAACACTGGCTGAAAAGCTGCTTGCCATTCAAAACCGAAAAAATTAATTGTTTCCATCTTTCTCTGAATGTCCTTGAAATTACAAGCACCAAAGAATAAAGTTTGTCCTTCACCTGACTTATAGGCAATTTCTCTTCAATTACAGTGCTCAAAAGCAAACAAAAAAACAACCAATATCTAATTTAATTGGAATGGAAAATGAGAAACGTACCTTCTTAAGTTTTCCATTCCGCGTGCCAACAAAAGCCACGGTGTTCCCATGGTAATCGTACGCTGCTACGGAGGTCATGCCATCCTCTTTGTCGATGAAGAGGGGGATGCCCTCGATGGTGCTGGTTCCCCCCAGAGGCTGGTTGAAGTCCTGACCGCAGAAGTTATCGTCTATCTGCAGTGGCTGGAGGAAGGAAGAAAAGACAACTATCAGACAAGAGGGCAGACAAGACAATTTACAGCAATCAGGTTGTTCTTTAATCAGAAAAAAACACAAATGCTAGTAGTGAAAGATGCTTTCTTTCATGGTCGGGTGTGTTAATGAGGTTTTCGTGTGTAAAATGTATATTAAGATGTTTTGTATTCCCCCAAAAAATGTATTGTGTCCTTTTTTGTCTTAGTTAACTATAAATAATGACCTTTTAGTATTTGAAAAGGGAGCAGGCAGTGAAACATAACAAAAGTCTAGAAAAGTGTGGCATCTGACTTCACCGCTTTTACTTGACCTCTCTACATGTTAAGCAGCTATTCAAACAGTCATAAACAAACCCTTTTCTCTCCCTAACTAAATCCCACCGTAAAAACCTTTAACATATTGTAATGTGTTCAGTCACGGTGGTGACATGGCGGTAGGGCTGGTGACCATGTGACAATATCTAGAGCATACCCATGTCACGAGGGGCCCGTCGCCCCAGGCAGTCCACTGACCCACATGATGCCTTAACCAGCCGCCACACACACACACTGCATATTTGGTTGCCTACGAAGTAGGGTTAAAGTGCCATAGACAATGAATTGTTTATTAAACTAACATATTTTGTTCTTTTGTTCATAAATTGACAAGAAGTGCGAAGTCACGGAAAACAAGTGATTCTTCAATGACACAACAAGTCTTATCTTTTTTCAGCCTTTCTAAATTTGAGAATTTTCCATGGCTTTAATCTTTGGGTTTTTCACAAAATTAGCATTTTAAAGACTTAGAATTGATCAACATTTATGAGGGATTATAAAAATGATAGCTACCATCCCAAGGTTTGATCATTAAAACCTTTGCGTGATAATAAAAAAATTACTTTTTGGATGCTGCTCTGGCAATATAGCAGGCCTGAGTGAGTGTCAGACTGGAGGTTGCTGACTGACTGCTAAAGTGTGGTACTGAATGGCGTCAGTGTGTGTCAACCAGAGCCAACAGACGCAAGTGTGTGCAAGTACACACACACACACACACACACACACACACACTTAGGGAGTGTGTAAATGGCGGTGTAATCCACAGTATTATCACTACATCATCTGATTGATCCACACGGGAGAAAAGATAACACACCCCCCACACACACGGTCTCTCTCTCTCTCTTTCCCGATCTACCTAAATTGCCTGCAGCTCTGCACATGTCAATAAGCCGTTATTCTGCCTTTTTCTACTTTCTCACTCTTTCTCTTCTTCTCCTTCCAGCTGATACAGTAACTGAGCAAACATCAATATCCCTTCTCTGTCCTTTTTTACCTCCGTCCTTCCATCTCTTCACGCCTAATCGCCCTGCATCACTCTCTTCATCACTCCCTCCTCGGCAGGTCTCCCCCTCTGCCTCTCTTTCTTCTGTCCCTCACAAACCCTCAGTGTGTACCTTATATTCACCTAAGAATGTAAATGTGTGTGTGTGCAGGGTGGTATGGCTATCAACTGGAGTGAACAAAGAGCTTGCTTTTCTTTTCTTCCTTTGCAAAGGGATGTCACAAGGTAAAGAAAAGAAGAAGAAAACCAGAAGACGTTATAATTGAAGCCTCTGTATGTGTGTTTGTGTTTAAGACAGTGAAAGACAGGAACACTCACAGCTATTACCTGAAACAACTTTCTTTTGTAACAACTAATGGCTTGGGGGCAATTTCTTTCCTCGGAACAAAGGGGGCCGACAGTCAACACACCGACAAAGACACTCATGCGAGGACTTGTAAACCTATGTACCCATACACAGACCGAGACACTCATTCAACCAAAGCATTCAGTGTATTTGCTGTGTCTACACACTAAGATTTAGCTACAAGCAACAAAACAATTCCCATCGTCTTCATTTGACATACAACTAGGGGCTACAATTTAAACCATATAGACATGAGAGAGAAATCCATCAATCCTGGCTAGAGTCAGCCTCCAACACACACACACACACACGCACACACACACACACACACACGCACACACACACACACGCAGCAATCCAATGCCGTCGGAGACCAAGGAAAACAAGTTAAAAGGGTTAATCCATCTTCTATGGAAGAGACTCACTGTCAGAAATACTGTATACAGTAGCCCCAAGAGTCCATAAAGGTTAAGACACACACTATGCACACACTTAGACACACATAGTAGCATGTAGAGGTTTCTCTGGGGCACTGGAGGTTAAAGGTGGTATAGCATTGCCACAGGTCTGGAAGCTTTAAACAGCATAGATCAGCATGGAATAAAAGGCGTGTCCCTTGAGGTTGGAAAGCATTTTAATGGAGGCTACATTCTTAGGTTGGTTTCGGCAATTTAAGACACTGAAAGATCCCCACGTGAATTTGAGCTGATTTTTCAGTATGGAAAGAATATTTCCCTCTGCGGTCTCAGCAGGGTTATTGGCTAGAGACCGTGTTTAACGCTCTGCAGTGTTTTCAAAGTCGCACGACTCCGCCGGGGATGAAAGAGTTAAGCCAACAACCTTCCACTGACTTTGGCAGCACGGTCTTAGAAATGCAGAAGAGGAGGTTTCTTGTTTTGATTTTCACAGGTTGCATGTGGTGCTGAATGAATTTGCAGTTCACAGGGGCTTTGTCTGTTCTTCTAAAGATCCCCACCAAAAAAGGAAGTATGAGTGAGTGTCGAAACTGAAACAGGAGATAATGATGCTACTTTTCTACCACTATTCTAACCCCTTTTAATCTATGCTTTCACATAGAAGAGGATATTAAATAAATAAGAAATATATTTTTCATTGGCATGTGAAGGTTGCACCCAATAATTATGTTCATTATCTATCAATCAATTGTCTTGCTCAATTTTTCTATTAAAAAAGACTAAAAAACTGAAACAACCCTAACCCAAAAAAACCCTAACCCAAAAAAAAAAAAGAGTTGTCGATAAATATTCTGTTCAACCCGATAAATAAGCTAATTGTTTGATCTATTCCACGTATACAGACTGGATGCACAACCCTTTCTCTCTACTCTTTAATGGGTGTCTTGAAAAGGGTCAAATACAGGAAGACAGTGAAGCATTATACTATTTGTGTGTGTATACAGTACATGTGAGCTGTCAGCTGATATTCAAGGTCACAAATAAATGGTTAACTTAGATACTGCTGATACAATATATGAAGATTGCATACAAAGAAACCCACACATATATTATAAATATATAAACCCAGAGGGGTCTTTGGAAACAGCTAGAGGTCACGCATGTTGCCGTATAACAGCCACAACTGTGGTGGTTTCCCCTGGGTGGAGCTGCTCCAGCCACTTCACACGGCAAACGATGAAATATAGGCATTCATATGGCACCAAACACACGCTCTGCCCGCAATAACACTGACTGACTACAGATGTGTGCTGGCTGGCCCGGGCTAAAGGAAATGGTTGAATAATCATTCCCTTATGATTGCTATTTCTTCAACGTATCAAGTCAAGAAAATATGTCTGGGCAGACATTACGCAGACCTCAAGTGGAATTTGTCAATAGTAACCTCCATTCAGAAAATCCAATGGAAACGGCAGAATACAATATGGGCTTATGCACAGGAGCATGGTGTTGTTTGAAAACACTGCTGTGAATTATGGCTATTAAGGTGGAAAGAAAACATGTATGGCAAACACAAAAAAGCTTGTTCATTTGGCAACATGAATTCATTGGGCAGTATGTTGCATTAACAGGCGTTATGATTATCTGTAAAAACATGTTTTTGCTAAAAAGAAATACACAACAAAAAATATGTTTTTATAAACTGAAGAGCTGGGAAGGAGTGAACGAGAAAGAGGGAGGGGGGGGGGGGGAACTGGCTGTTAGTAATGCTGACGGCATGATTTCAAGACAAGCCTGCAATTCATCTGTGTAGTTGTGTGTGTTTGTCCATGCATCTGTGTGTATGTGTCAGAGAGAAAGCAGAAAAGAAGCCTCTCTCCTTACTAGTCATAGCTGTCTCATCAAGTCAGAAACCTGCATTTCCTACCATGTGTATGTATGTGCGTGTGTATGTGCGTGTGTATGTGCGTGTGTATGTGCATTTGCGTGTGCATTTGCGTGTGTGAGAGAACAGGAGAGAAGTGAAAGAGCAGTGGACTACAAGAAATGAAAAACAATCTGGAATAAACTGCAGGAGTTGTTTCTGTAGAGCCTTCCCACCTTGTTTTCATATCAGGTGATAAAGGTTTTCAACAGTCAGCAGTCGCACACACAAATAGACACACATACACACACTCACAGTACCAGGCATTTTTACGAATGCTGTTGCCTTTTACCTGACATTAGTCTATGCGTCGGTGTGTGCACGTGGCTGGCTCAAAGCGTATCGAGCGATTCTGGGTGAAGGCAGCTCATAAATAATCCAGAAAACTCAGCAGGGGCTTTGAACTTGTGGAGTCATTGCTAGAGTTTCTTCAAGAAGAATAAACAAATGAAGTGATGCGCATTCTGTGATTGTGTACTGCAAGCATACAAAGGCACTCACATGTGCTGCTTTATAAAGCAGAAGAGCACCCTAGCCTCTCATTGTATCCATAGTTCAAAATTCATAATGCATGGCTTGTATGAGTAAGTGTGTTTTGGTGGTCAAAGTTAGTCAACATCACTGTCAGAAAATAATGTAGGTCCTGCTCTCATACACTAATGTTAAACCTGAAGCGCCACACACACACACACACACACACACACACACACACACACACACACACACACACACACACACACACACACACACACACACACACACACACACACACACACACACACACACCACACACACACACACACACACACACACACACACACACACACACACACACACACACACACACACACACACACACACACACACACACACACACACACACCACACACACCACACACACACACACACACAACACACACACACACACCACACACACACACACACACACACACACACACACACACACACACACACACACACACACACACACACACACACACACACACACACACACACACACACACACACACACACACACACACACACACACACACACACACACACACACACTTCTCACTGACATCTCTTTCATGTAGAGGACTGACACTAAGGCCTAACAGCTATGACTCACAACTGTTGGAAACTTGCAACAAACCAAGACGGTTGTAAAGAAATCATTAACACACCACACATACTTACAATATATCAATGTTTGTCTTTGACTCATCTTTTAAATTATATAAATAAATCCTCAATGATGCTGTGGGCCTTTTATTAATACCATTAATTGTGTAACAAAATGATGTGGTAAAAATAACATTACCGCCAATGTGAATGCAAGCCTAACATTACACTTCCGAGATTGAGTCAACTTGATGATTAATACAGGTAATTCATATACAGCTATATTGGAAGAATACTGTCTCTTTTTTGTGACATGTATCACAGTAATAGAGTGATGTTTCAGTAAAGGGAATTGTACATTTCAGTCGATTTTGTATTTTTTTATTATTAGGTCAGTAGATTTAATCAATTTAATTTAAAACACATCAGTGCTCTATGCCAACAACACCCTGACCCCAAGGATAAGTCTCTGTAAAGAAAACACGGTGAAAACATGGTGTCTGAAAAACAAGCACAAATCCACATCACATCTTCTCTATGTTTAGGATAACAAGATGTAAAAGTCCCATAAGGCTCATCACCAACGTCAGCTCTGACGCTACCGGCTCCAAGGGGACAGTGGCTCTGATTGGCTGTATCTCATAGGTGTTTTTGCAGGATACATTAATAACATCTCGAGGGGAAAGAGTTTTATATTCTACCTACAGTGTATCTACAGGCTGATGATTCAAAGCTTAAGACTATACAGGTTTAAAGGGGAAAACACTTTCTGAGGTAGTCCAAACTATTTAGTTGTGTTCTACAGAGATGCTGTTTTTTAGAACATGTTACTGGATCCTACTTAATCAATATTTTACAAAGAGATATGACTGCACCTCTTCCATATTCATAGGTTGCAAGGTACTCATTTCTATGTTGAGTGTACTCAGACAGACAGTGAACCTTCAAGGAGTTGGCACCTATTCAGAAAGCCGCTTCCAAAAGCTGTCACCACATGTTAAGACTGCAGTCCAACTGAATGTGAGAGACAGTGGAGGAACATACTGTATATACATTAAATGGAGTATGCAAAGGAATATACATTCCCATAAATGCATGCAAATAAGCATACAGTATTGTGAAAATAAACCAATGCAAATATAAGCTAACAGCCTGACACTTAGAAGGCTTGTGATCAAAGGAGCATCAGTTCAAATCCCCACACCAGCTGGGAAATGTGGGAGGGGAAAGTGAATGAGTAGCACACTCCTTCCCTCCATCATCAACCACCACAGGTGCCTTTAAGCAAAGTGCTTAACCTCCGACTGTTCTGATGGAGATGCTCAGTGACCAGCGGTGGAGGACAGGTTCAGCAGATATAAAGGTGTCAGCAAAAGATATTTAAAGAAATTCAAGTGGCTACTCTCAAACTAAAATCCAACAAATTAGCCTGTCAGTAAGAAAATGACAGTTTAGAAATATACCTAACTTTTTGGGTATTTTTTATTTCTTAAATAAATATTCAGGGATACTTTAACTCATTCTTCATTTTCATCAGCTCTTTTTTTTAATTTTGTTTTATGTAAACTGTATTATTTATGTTGCTGTAAATAGTGGTCATCAGTGTTGCAATAATCATTGGATACATTCTGACATAAAATGAAGGTAAACAAAAATTAAATGTATTAAAGCTATTCATTAGGGGCACCATTTCCCTGCTCTTAGGCAACAACATGAAGAATATTCACTTGGCAACCAGGGTGTTGTTGGAACAGCGCAAAAAAAATGCATGTATGACCGGTAGAATATTATAAAAAGTAGACCTGTGCCGACTTCATTCATTCAGCCCATCTTCATGGGAACCAAACATTAAAGCTTAGGCATTTAAAAGAAACGTGAAGCAAAGAAACACACAGAGACTATTAGCATGCACAATACAGGCACAACCCCTGCCCCACATTCTCTGATACTCCTGATAATGATGTATGCAACACCACCCACACACAGTACAGATCAATACATAATTACACTGACAATTAGTATCATTAGAGGGGTGCTAGAGATGGGGATTTGTTGAGCTAAACACTCCTCAGAGAAAGAGAGAGAGGTCAGAAAACAGAGAGAATTAAGCAGCTCACACACGGTCTGCATGGGGTCTTTCCAAAAGGTTTTCCATTGTACTTTAATAATGAGGATGAGAGCGACACTCGAGCACAGAGTGGGTGTGACAGTGTTAGCTCACACAAACCACTGCCATTTAATCCAAAATATATCCTGTATGAAATTAAATAACTCCGGCATTTCAAATCAAATCGTCAAATATTAACTGAAACACGACCCATTAATACCAGTAACGTTTTCGACAACCAGATGATCAGTGTCTCTAAGCTCAACTCATTTAGTCTGTCAATTAACTCTGCTCGTCAACCCTGGCTCAATTAATCAGGTCTAATTACTTAAATACATTTGCTGGCACATCCTTTTAGATTAGGTCTGCAGAAATGGGACTGTGTTTTACAAAGGCCATAAGTGAGTTACGTTCATTAGATGATATTCCTAATGATGGATTTAATAGGGTTTGTTGGACAATTGTACGTTGTCTTTTCTGTAACAACGTAATGAAAACTGCTCAGTTTGCTTAATGTGGTGCAGATTGTTCTCTGGAACGCCTAACACTAAATCAATTTTTGTCAAATAATTAAATATTAGTGGTTTAAAGAACATAATCATAAAACTAAATGTAATAACCAATAGAAGAAGACTCGTTGTCTGTTCTATTGCATCCTATTCAGTGAAGCTGTATCATATTCTCCTATGTGCCATTATCAGCCATAGGTAAAATAATGGGTTATAACATTTGCATGTGTTTGCTATAATCAGTCCCCAGGGTGCACCTCACCACGGGACGTTACTTATTCTGATATCCATGCTCCTCTCAGCAGATGCCCTGACTAGACAAAATACACACACAGTACACTGACAACTCAAAGCTCCAGCAGCAGCAACTTTTTATACATGAATCTCAAAATCTGGACAAAATAAAATCATCCATCAAACAAATTCCAAGGAAAGACGCATCACAGCACCGCCCACACAAGATATGACTTGTGAACACAGTGTGAAAATACTAAATCACTGAGCAAGAAAAAAAGCCATAAATCAAAATGAGTATGATGCAAATGTGATCACTTGTATATTGATTTCAGCAGAAAATGTTACCTTTGACACTGATGGTCAAGCAGCAGCCTGGGTATGCAGCATGAAAAAAATGAATGCTGGCAAGTGACGCTTTTTTTCTTTAGCTAGGATTGATCTGCAATTGATTGATGCATTGGGTTATGACAAAGTTCAAACCTCGCCATCCATCTGGTGATCAAGAGAAAGCAGCTTGACATTTTGAATTGTCTTTAGGTCAGATATGCGCCTCGTGTAGAGACGAGGACCAATGGGGCTTTCAATGGGAAAGGAATGTCTAAACTAAGATGTTTTTTTCCTTACGCCCCAATTTAAAATCCACCAAAACTTAGTATGTGGTGGTTTTAGATCTTATACCAATATATTTGTTTTTCTAGACGAGTAGTTAAAGGGGACCTATCATGCAAAATGCACTTTTGTACGTCTTTTATACATGAATATGTGTCCCCGGTGTTCCAGGGAACTCACCAAGTGTCAGAAAACACAACCCTCTCTATTTTCCTCCATACCCAAATCTCTAAAAAAGGGGCTGCAACGGATCTGATAAAAACTGATCCAGATTTGAACACTGTCCTGACGTCAGGACAGTGGTGCTACGGCTATTGGGCTAACTCCACCAATCAGGAGGAGACAGCCACGGCCATTGCCGTTCGAAAGCGCTGGAGACGCTGTAGTACATATGCCAGGCCTGTAGATGGTGCTGTTCTCACAGAATCTGCCCTTGCTAAAACAGAGCTAACTTTTTTCAAATTGAGCGAAATGAGGCATGGCTAAAATGCATGATCTGTTTGGTATTTTGAAAAAAAAAAAGTATAAATATGCCTTATATAGGTATGGTCCTATACTATATTATTCAAATATAGCATGATAGGTCCACTTTAAAGTAACCTTTAAGCCTATACAACTAGTTAGGCTAAAGCTAGTATGTTTAATAGCTTTTCATTTCCCTGTATAGACAAAATACATCCTGTATCACAGCGGTTTGTATCATTTCCATGTGAAAAAGTTATTTCAATGAAACTGAATGTGGACGGCCGGACTCTAGTCTGAACAAGAAGATATAAAAAAGGCAAACAAAATAATGCTGGTCAATTAGAACCTGCCCTTTCTATAGTCTTCTCTAATAAACTGAAAGGTTACAGCTGGCTAGTTTAATGTGTTGCTTGCTGTGGAGAAAAGCTGCAGGAAATCACCATTTAATGTGATGCCTTTAGTGAGCAAGAAAATATATTCTGCAAAGTGACCCCTGAGCAAAAAGATTCCCTGACATTCTCTAACCGGAGGACACCTCTATAAATTCAGTGATATTTCATACACCACGTTGTGTTCCTGAGTCCTCCTCATTATAGCACCTACTCTTGAGATATACACGCCTTGTCAGATGAGCCACATCACACACACACACACACAGCTGACGTGACAGAGAGCGGTGCTGCTGAGGAGGACAGTGCGATGGCCAGGTGACGGACACCGATATTATTTGTGCAGCAGCCAGCGTTCAATCATCCTCTTCTCTCCCCCCCTCCATCTCTTTCCCCTCCTTCTGTCATCCACCCTTTTTTCCAGCCGCTGTTCTTGGCAGTGGTGGCGAAAAGATTTCTGGGGCTATCACTCTTCCTCTCGTCCTCCTCTTCTCTCGGTCGGTGAATCACTGCCTCTCCTCTGAGCACGCCCTGGCTGTGAAAGGCTCGCTGCTCTCTCCGTTTTTTCGTTCTCTCAGTATCTCCTTTTTCATCTACACAGATTGGAAAACGACTGCTTTTGTCAAGTCCAAAAAAAGAGAAATCAGAAAGAGAGAAATCTGCAGAAAAACGGCTGGAAATCAGATTTGAAGCTTGTTCAAAGATGTTTTGAAATCTGATTCAAATCTATTCCCAGAGTTGATCAGTCTTTTTAGTCAAATACAAATTCTAACGCCATTACTCAAAAACCAACATCACATATTTGACGTTTAATCCAAAACACAGTTAACCAGCCGTCACTGCAGCACAAAGTAGGGCAGTTTCGGTAAGCGTACATATGCATGCCTTGAGTAGTCATTTACCAGAGCCACCAATGCTGACGGGTTGAAAATGCCTTAACACACAAATGTAGGCATGATCAGGGCATTGCTTACAGTAACGATCAGGTTGGAGAAACGTGCAAATGTGCCTGCATTCTGGACAGAGACAACAACATTGCTGTTTTTGTGTTCACCTTTTTGCACTTTCTTTCACAATCCCTTCCCTTTTCCCTTCAAGCATGTTCCTTGGCTCGCTCTGTTATCTTCACACTCACTCTGTCTCTCTCATCTCCTCAACGCCATCCTTCAAATTCCCTTACTCTCCCCTGTACATTGCTTTGGCGTATAACTCTTCCTCCCTCTCTCCGACTCTCTCCCGTCCTCTCATTTTGACGGCCGCCCACGTAATGCACCTCCTTTTTCTCTCTCTTGTCCCTCTCTTTTGGTCTCTCATTTACCTCCGGAAACCTCTATACTCTCTTTCTCTCTCTCTCTCTCTCTGTGTGTGTGGAAATGGTTTGTATTGATCCACTCTCATAACGGGGAGAAGGTCAGGGGTTCACTAATAAAGCTCAGGGACAAAACACACACACACAAACAAACTGATGGCCATGGCCACACACACACACACACACACACACACACACACACACATAAATATAGCCAGGAAACAGGGCTGAGGTGACGAATAGTGTTTCCAACAAACACATTTTACAACAGATCTACTTCTCACATGCCTTAACATTTGTATTAACAGAAAAGCTGCCACCTTTTCACTGCGTTCATAAACATATCACCGTAATGACGCCCTGAGGCTAGAAATTATGATCTAGCACATATATGAAGTGCACACAGGGAGCTGACAGAGTGCCAGGCCATCCATCATGGCTGTGTGGCTAACAGCTGTCCAGTCCTCCCTCGCCTTGCCCTCTCCACGGCTCCATGGCAGGGTCAAACTAAACGTATTCACCCTCAACCCTCACGCAACACAGCCTTTCCCACACTGCTCTGTGAAATGCAGTTGAGATTGGCATTCATGAGTTTCTAGCCTAGAGGTTCGAGAAGTTAGTTGGAATTCCTTGAGTGGCTGGGAAAAACCTGGGTGGGGTTCAGCACCAAACGCCGGTAGCTTAAACTTTAGTGAGCATTGAACCAGAAGATTCCCAGTTGATATACCTAGATCAGCTGGAGAAATTCATATGTGGAAAATACTCCCAGTTAGTTGTGTATGTTTGTGCTATACACAAAGTAAACTGCTTCCACTAGTATGCAACATGCAACAGTGGAAAAATGGCATCTATTAGCCGGTACTAACAACTTCTCAATAACAGGTCCCACGATGGGAAATGATATCAGGCATCCGAGGTCAAAATTAGGGTTGCATGGACCACAAAGTGAGGTAAAGGTCAGTGGTGGGCGGCTGACATTGGGTCACTGCTTAGGGCCAAAGTGGCGACGTCATTAACCTGGAGCCAACCCCTCAGGCCTCGCTGCTGTCGGGGGGTCAGCCAATCAGCTTATCTCCAAGGCTATTACATCATCAATGTCAAAAGTTTAAACAAAACAAAAGTTTTATTGAGGCGATGTTTAAGTGATGATGAATTATGAGTGAAAATAATCTTCAGTAGCCATGGTAACAGGCTTGACTGTCAGGAAAGGATGGGGTTGTTGTTTTTTTAAATAACTTGCTGGTTGAATAAAACTTGAGGGGAAGCCAACTTTAATGTTTCTGGTCACACATGTGCTTTTCCTGCTTGAATAAGTAAAGAAACGGTCTTGGAAACGTATCTGAAATGAAAACCTGTATGTCTACTTTGGAGTCTTATCAAAAGCACACACACTGCATGGCGCTTACAGTCCTTTGATGTTGGATAGTCTATCTACTGAGAGTTATCATGACAGCAACACTTTCCTCCCCTCCTGAAAATGCTGATGAGGTAGTCAGCATATCAGCACAATGCAGCAGTTATCTACCTGGCAGGTGCATTTGCGACTACAGTGTTTGACTAGCCAGCACTGCAAGATATCGGATGAAGTTGCACTGGACCACATAAAAAGGTGGAGTCAAATCCTTCGCTGTACTAACCTGCGATTTGTACCACAGCACTCTGCCCCAAGAGCTCCTGCTGCACCGGTGCAAAGGTCTAATTGAAATAAATGAGCCTGCTTTTTTAGCTTTCAGCTATTGTCAGTGTGATGGGCCCAAAGAATGAGAGGACAATAAAAATAATTAGGACAACCACTGAACAGGTAAGAGACTACATCTACAGAGGGGACTCGGCTGGTCATTCACATCACTTACACTACCTCACAAAACACACCTGGGAGACCTACACAGAAAAAGAGTGCTATTCTTACCAAGTATCCAACTCCATTAGTTGCATGCAAGTGTGTGTGTATGTGTGTGTTTGCGCACAAAAGACACCTGTTGGAAAAAAATGGTGTGCACTGACATTTAAAGAAAAAGCTTTAAAAGCAGGTCTATTAATTAAGCTATTTTAAGAGAGCGTGAGATGGAGGAGATGGATTGTTGAATTTAAAGAGCACACATGATGGAAGATGAGGTCGCTGAGACAGGTGGTCATCTAAGAGTGAGACACTTAACACTTAAAGAGGAAACAAAGACATAAGAGGCTTCTAGCAGATGCAGCCTGGAGAGAGTGGGTAAGTACGGGGAAACAGAAGAGAGGCTGTAAGGATGAATATAAGTTCACTACGGATAAATACTAGAGTGTGTGCTGTTGTGTAGTGCCTTAAGGACTCCAGTGTGAGTGCCTGTATGTGCCTGTGTTAGCAGGGGTCCTCTAACGCATGCAGGGCCATGCACTGTGGATCAGTTAGTAAAAGCCCAGTCTAGCTTATGCTATCCCCCAGGATCTCACGCTGCAGTGCACCGCACCATACTGTGTGTATGTGTGTGTGTGCTTGAGTCTTACTCCTGAGTGACATTTCACAAATCCAGGGGACTGGGCTAATGATGTCCCCTGTCTGACTAAATCAAAGCAGCAGAGGTTGTGGGTACAGGGGAAATGGGCAGAAGAAAGTGAAATATAGGACAGCAGGAGAGAAAAAAGAGCTGCTCGGACTTTCTATGAACTAGTACAGACCTGTCGCGTGGCCTCATGAATGGAGCCAGCATTCAATTAGCAGGTGCTCAAAAAAGTGTAGAATGGAGGAATAGGAATATCATCAAGACTAGTCTTTACTATTTGAATGAACAATGTATGCGTACAAGCATACTTTCTGTAGGGTTCTTGAGAAAAGGTGTGCATATAAGCGAAAAAGAATGCGACAAAATGTCTTGTTAGATTGGTTTCTAAGAGGCCAACTAACACTATGCTAAACACGTTCACATGTTATCATAAAAACCTAATATGTGTGTGCTTTAATTGATAAGTTATTGGTTCCCTTTGAGGAAAAGGCTGTGCAGAAAGTGTGTTCTCAACTGAACTCAAAAAGCTCTAAGAACAGATTCAAGCTTACCGAGTTGATGCAGGCGAGCTCCTTGTTGAGCAGCCAGGGTAAGGAGAGTTTGCCGTCTCCCTTGTAGCAGGACTGAATTCTCTCTTTGATCTTCTCCTTTATCCTCCTCAGGGTGAACAGACACAATGCTGACTCTTTGGGTGGTTTGGCCCGATTCTTCTGACCCTGAGAGAAGACTGTGAAGAGGATGTCTTCATTCTCGGAGATCCCCAGGGAGTTGGCCAGCTGCCGGCCCGGCTGAGCCAAGAAGGCATCCTGCACCAGGCGGTACTCTACCCCATCTTTAGTGCAGCCAATGGGAAACTCTACGTAGGAGTAAAACTTGGGGTCGTCCACGCAGAGGCGGACTATTTTGGAAGTGAAGAACTGCTCTCCACTAGCATCTGGGGAAGTCAATTGAGTGTCCAGCTGCATTGTTAGGTAGTAAACAAACTGCTCGCTGCTGAAGCTGTACACATAATAGATGTCGAAAGCAGGGAATTTGGACAAAGTGTCCGAGGGGATCTTCAGTTGAGAGGAGACAAACTCATCCTGGTAGACAAAGCTGAACATGTCGGCATTTTCTTCATTCTCCATCAGCTTGCGGCTAGACAGGGTGGGGAAGTACTCAGATTTGCCATCAATAGGGGTTCCGATGAATAACTTGCTGGTGGTACTGTGGGGGGAGCTTATGATGACCCCGGACATGGTACCGGACTCTGCCACACTGGAGAGGTAGTGCTCCTTGCGGTGGTGGGGCTCGCCGAGTTTAAAGAGGTCGTCCAGACGTAGGAACTGGCAGATCCCCTGAGAAGTGCTGCCACAGGCAATGAGGCGGTTTTGGTCATAGTCTATGAGAAGAAGCTTGTTCACATTTGGGGTCTGAGCCAGATCATGAGGACAGGACTGGACACTGGGCGGAGGGTAGCACTTCTCATTGTCCACAACTGGGCCAGTCATGTGGTTGCGCAGTTTGGTCAGGTTGCTAGACAGCTTAAAAATCCAGTTGACGGCTCCCACATATACTTCTCCAGTTTTGTTGTGGATGGCCAGATGTGTAAGCCCCGACTCAGTGGGAGCAAACTGTTTAAAGGGCGGGGGTTGGGCTCCAGAAAGGGATGAGCTCATGATAAGCAAAGAACCCAAGAGGAGACACAAGTTCCCCTGGCCAAGGGAAGCCGCTGACCGAGATAGGGGACACATATCTGGGCTGTTTAGAGGCTAGGCTTAGGGGGGTGGGGAAGGAGAAAGAGAGGAGGAGAAGGAGGAGAAGTACAAGCTCTGGTACCAAGGGCCAAGTCAGGATTTTCTTCCGTGTTTTACTCTTCTGTCCAGGAATAAAGGAGGACAGCTTCAGGGAGAGAGAGAAGGATGAAGGGAGCGGCAACAAAACTCCTATTGATCGGCTCTCCCGTTCTCAGTGTTGCAAGCCGTCATCAGGAACATCATCCACAGAGGCACGAGGTGGGAGCCCTGGAAGGCAGAAAGAAAAAACACGGTTAGCGTCCAAGGAACATTTCCTATTGATTATGCATCAAGCAGGCAGAGAAGCCTAAAAGGCTCACAAATTGCACAGCCAAAATTAGAAAAGATTCAAGCTGACATTTGCCCTGGTGATAAATAAATAATATCAAATCAAGTCTGGAAGGCAAATGTGTGCCTGCATTTAATTAAGAGTGAAGATAGCAGGAGAGGCATGGGCCTATTATTAAAGGCTCTGCACACATAATGCGAGTCTTGCTGGAATGAGTTATATACTCGCAACATTGAACTCTTTAATATTTCATAACTTTCAACTTGACCGTGGAGGCTTTGAAGGGGGCATGTGTTTGAAAAAGGGCCAAGGGGCACTGTTACATTGACAGCCAGCAATTTATAGCCATAGTCTGCTCGAAGGCTTTCCTGTCAAGGTTTCAACGGTATTCACAGACTATACAGTAGCCTCTTATTGCAATCACGCCTGCCGTTCTGGCATGGTTATGCTTACATCAGGCTTACATCAGGTCACCCCACACACTGCCTTCTCTCAGGGAGCTACGAAAACAATACATCAGGCCAAATATAGCAGAAAGAAATACATAAACCTTTGACACCAGTCAGAAGAACACTCAAAACCTGCATCAGTTGCATATAAGATTAGAGCGATTTCCGACAGTCAATTGAACTGCATCTCAAAAGGCAACCTCATCATCATCATCATCGACTGACTTGTCAAAATGACATTCGGCTTTAGGCCCCGGGCAACAAAAAGTTGGATCTGGATCAAGTTCTGCAGCAACACAGTGTGCGTCATTCGGTAAAGCAATTGAAAAGCAATCAGATAAAATTCCTTGTAAAATGTCACTGAGGTTTACCCTGAAATTGTCAAGATGAGGGATTATCATCAGTACCTGTGTCAAGTGCCCACGCGAATGAGACCACCTTTTTTATTTATTTAAACAGTGCTGTTTTCAATCTGAATGTGGCTCAGAATTGGCCACCTTTCAGTGAACATGGCGCCACTTCCAATCTCACTGCCATCATTGTCCTCCTATACGAGCTATTTCTGATACTAGAAGAGCGGGCACTTGGCAAATACACATTTTCTTAGGTCTGTTTCCCTATTAGCTCCTATGAGCTTATTTCACACTGAACTCCACAGCTGGTATCCCTTGACAACCTGGGATACAGACACAGAGCTGGTATATGAAAGGGCAGTGAAATTATTTATAGGATGGATGTTTTACACAGAAAGGATGGGGAGGAGAAAAAGGGAGAGTATTTGCTCTTTTGGGCGTCTTCCAACGACAACACAATGATGAAGAAGAGCACAGAATCTCGGGCATGTGCCGGTGCTTGACAGGCCAATCATGTTCTGCAATACCGGGACATTAGTTCTCCTGTAAATGCTGATTATGCAAAACAGGACGCAACTCTCCCAGGGACCCCCGCGCTTCAATTTCACCTTGACTATCAAAGTGTCTGCAGGAAGGGTGTTTTATGGCCACGAATTGGAAAGAATGACAAACACTGTAAAGAGATGAAGTGGGGAGGAAAAGGGGGGGAAGGGAGATAAAGAAGGCAAAAACATGATGGAGGAAAATCAAAAGAGGACACAGAGGGGAGAGGCAAAGAGGAATGTTGGCTTTTCCTTTCTTTCCATCCTTATGTTGGTTTCCGCCTCCTGCTCACCATGTGGTGAGCCACAGGAGTAAGGATACCCGTCTATCAATTACCTGGAAACAGGCCAGGGAGTGTGGTCCGGTTACCAAGCTCAGAGGGATGAATGTATGTTTTAAAACCTTTTTTGTTGTATACACCTATCTTTGGGGAAAAGTGAACCCTACAATGCACTTTTGGAAGTCTTCAAAAAATGAAACACCTTTGTAAGAGGCGTCATTAAATTGCACATCAATTTTAGTCACTGCTGCTGCAAATAGTGTGTGTGTGAGAGAGAGAGAGAGAGAGAGAGAGAGAGAGAGAGAGAGAGAGAGAGAGAGAGAGAGAGAGAGAGAGAGAGAGAGAGAGAGAGAGAGATAGAGAGAGAAGAGATAGAGAGAGAGATAATAGTAGAGGAGATAGAGAGAGAGCATATAGAGAGAGAGAGAGAGAGAGAGAGAGAGAGAGAGAGAGAGCAGGAGAAAAGAGAAATAGCAGTGGTAATGTTCATGGAATAGCAAACCATAGCTCAGCTGAGACAACGCTGGCCAGGTTCAGGGAGAGGTGGTGTCATCCAATTTCCACAAATGAAAGGCCTGGAGAAGACGTATAGGAGAGGGAAAAACCAATAGGAGCAGTGCAAGAAGACAAAGTAGAAGTCCAAGAGGAGGAGAAACTGCATAGAAGGGAGACATAGTAGAGAGGAGCAGAAGGGTAGTGATGAGGAGTGGGAGCCAAAACAAAGGTGGTCCTGTGCTTGCATTTTAAAACATGAGCTCTACCTGGGCTTGACAAACACCAGGGTTGGCGGTAACCAATCATTGAGGTTTCTGCGGGCCTGAGCTGCCGTTATCAGATATACCCTCACTCTCCACTTCTAGATTAAAACTACTTGACGCAGATTGTGGCCTCTTCCCACATAAGCAGCTGCAATAAAGTGACTAGACAGCTTATAAAAAAACGAATTTCTTGCTCAACAATACAGTCGCGACGCCCGATGAGAGTGGATGCCAATTTAAAATGTGGGGGCACGTAGGGAGGCTCCTGCCTCATTTTCCTTTTGTCGTTTCCGAGGGAAAGATACAATGAGGCAGAATGAGTGAGCGAGCAAATCAGAGAAGCCTGATAAAAAAACGAGCGAGAACATGAATAAAAAGTCCCTACAGTAATTCCTCTTCATTTAGGAGCAGCCACAGCTTGATGTTAGAGAGTGAGATTCGCACAACAAATTGCATCTGGGGGTCTCTCCGGCTGCTTGTTATCTATTCTGGTAATAAGATGATGACATCACGACACACACTCTAACAAGACAACTTGGAGTTATCCACTAACAGGAGAGCAATCCAAATACAAAAATCAGACAAAATGGGCTCCCCACCTCCCTTTTGTAATCCCTCCACCTCCACCCTGCCATTGAAGAAATGCCCAAATGCTGTAGATATAGTCAATCACTCAGCATCTTATACACTTTGCCCTTTTTTCTTATATTTCTCAATTTTCCCTCTACCTCCTTATCCCTCTAAACTCTCTTCCCATTTCAATTTCCTCCAGAGCTAGAGGGAAATGGTGGGAAGAGCACAGAAACAAGGTTGCAAGCCATATCTGGCACCATCAAGGAAAAACATGTCAATCATTTTGGGCTGGTACGTGTCTGTGGCTTGGGAATGGGCAGCCGGCATATCACAGTCAGAGCTGTTATCACATCAGGGAAAAGCATTAGAGAGGCCGGGCTGTAAGGGGCCAAGTTGATTGGATTTGATATCGGGACGCGGTATCAATTGACAGGAGTGTATGATGTCCCATTGGGAATTGGAATAAAGGGATTGAAAGAGAGGTAGAAGACATAAAGGAGAGGGAAAGGCTGGCAAGGAGGGGTCCGGCCTTCAACAGCCTTACTTCATTTTGTTTATTTGGTTAAAGATTGGCGGGAATCCGGAGAAGAGATGGGGGTGGAGGTGAGTTACCATCTAACTTGTGAGGAAATTCCAGCAGTGTGCGACTCTTAGGTGCTGTTTACACGGGAACGAAAACGGTTGTATCCGCTACTTTTCTCTTTCGTATAGCCCGTTCGTTCACACGAGGGCGTAACGGAAACGCGGAAACGGACCCCTAAAACGATAATGGGTCCCAAGGTGGATAGATCTGCGGACGGAACGCTCTGGAGGGCCAACGGCTCCGTGTGTACGTCCTATACGATCATTTCCTGATAAAGATGAAGCCATAGCCCCCGCCTCTCGTCCACCTCTGCTGCTCACTGCTGTAGATTTTTGCACTAACATCTGTAGCATAGTCAGTAGCTACTGACCATGCTACAGATGTTAGTGGAAAATCTACAGCTCCTCTACCACAACCATCAGCAACAAGTGGACATGGAGAACTACATGTTGCTAAATCCACCGCGGAGAATAAACAGAAGGGCAACCAGGCAACCAGGCTCGGGGGTCTTCTTCGCTGCTTTTGGTGTATTTTGTGGCGGCCACTTACAGGCCCGGCATATGTACTACAGCGCTTTCGAGCGGTCTCGTGCGGAAGTACAGCGCCACTTACAGGCCCGGCATATGTACTACAGCGTCTCCAGCGCTTTCGAGCAGTCTCGTGTGAACAGAAAACTTTTTTGATATCGTATTCGGTTCGTTTGCATTCCCGTGTAAATGGGGTCTTAGGAGCTGAGCTGGATCAACTCTCCCTCTCTCACACTCTTCTCCAGAGCAGCTCAACCTGTCCCTTCAGATAATGGTTGCTGCTCAGCCACAGAGCTGTGCTGATTTATTGCTGGTGGCATATCAATTACAGCACTCGCCACTGGAGGGGAGAAAGAGGAGGAGAAGGTGGCGAGAGAGGGATGATGATGAGGAAGGAAGAAGGGCAGCACATGGACAAATACTCTACCCTTGCATCACAACATGTTGGTCACATCTGGGATAAGACAAAGAGGTGATGGGGTGGAATTGAGGGGTTTAAGAAAGAAAGAAAGAAAAGAAAATTGAGGAAGATGGATGTGTGTGAGAATGAGGAAATGGCTGTGAGAATGAATGCAAATTCTCAAGACACACACTCTCATATGCCCAAAGTCAATTAATGTAACCCAGCCATAGCATAATCGAGGAGGTGACTGAAAGCAATGTGGTTTAAAATACACACACAGGGCGCACTTCAACCCACACACACAGGCTGCATATCCCCTATGAGCACAAACGGTCTCCATACAAGCACACAAAAAGCATAAATAGATGCGGAAATCATGAGGAATTATGCGCATTGCA
>NW_022987654.1:1507289-1849789 GCF_902827165.1 Trematomus bernacchii | reverse complement strand
TTGACGTTAGTTAATACAGATTGCATGATGAACAAAAGAAAAGAGAAAGAAAAGAAGAAAGTAAGTGAAGAGGTCACCTTATTTGTGATTACTGACACGGCAGAAAGCCCGAGGTGATGCCTGTGCGCTCCCATTGTGCCAGCTGAAGGACTTTTCTCAGGAGCAGCCTGAGGCCAGCAGCACAGTTTATGTTGTGGATGGATTTCTCATTGATTGGTTGTGCTGCCGTAGAGCCTCAGCCCCCCAGCAGCAGCAGCAGCAGCAGCAGCAGCAGTCATATTGGTGTTATTGAGCAGCAGTTAGATATAATCCCATTTACACATGACACGAGGCACGATTAGAACAGATTACACCTAATCCCATCAGATGGAAAGGAGCTCAGCAAACGGAGCCAGTGACATTTAGGTGTGTGCGCGGTGGCTGTGTGCATATGTGTGTTTTTATGCATATGTGCGCATGCGGGGGGGGGGGGGCGATATTAAGATAACAATCAATGACCTTCATTTCTCCCCTCACTGGAATACCTCATCAGTTCAAAGTAATGACTATTGCTTCCTCTCTCCCTCTCCTCTCACTTTTCTGGTCTACTCCTTCTCTCCTCCCTTTACCGGACTCACTCACTCGCCCACTCCGTCTCTTTATCTTGCCGTCTTTTTTCCCCCCACTCTCCTCCCCTTGCCTTCTCTGTTTTCGCTCTGCTACACGGTGGAACGGTGGAAAAGCTTTTTATATCCCACACATCACAGCCCAGTTACAATCAATAGCATTTATGTCTGCTTGAATCGGAGGGTTTGTGAGGAGCACGTGCACCATCCACGTGCGTGTACCACACACACACACACACACACACACACACGCTTATGAACAAGCACGTGTTTCCCACCCGCACACAAACACACACAGGCACACATCTGATCTCATCCATCTTCTCCATAACATAATTAGAATCAGCAGCTCTGAGATGACTCACACTGCTCGAGACGGAGACTAAACTCGGCTTTGATCGGAGGGTGGGGGTCTCCACTCCGCTAAGAAACTGGCAGGCTCACCCCAAAACAGAACAGATTTAAGGTGTCAAAGAAAATCAGCTCAAAGTAAATTCGATTTCACTACACACAGTGTTCTGAGTAAATTGCAATCATCTCAGTCCATATAGATGTGTCTACATCACATTCCAGCACAAAGGAGGTAAGAGGAAAAGAAAAAAGAAGAGAGGAAAGGAGTATGGGAAAGCGAGATCTAGAGAGGAGGAGAAGAGAGAAAACCATAAAATAAACAGATGTTAAGATAGTAGAAAGAAATAGACAAGATGAGAAGATACTAATAAGTGGAAAGGAGTGGAGAATGGAGCGACTGAAGAAGCAGTAAAGAGAAAATGAAGAGATACTATGATAAGGGGGATAAAGACTGGAGGTTGACGGAGAAGGAGGGCAGGGAAAGAAGAGAGGAGGTGTGTAAATGTGTGTGTGTGTGTGTGTGTGTGTGTGTGTGTGTGTGTGTGTGTGTGTGTGTGTGTGTGTGTGTGTGCATGCATGCGTGCTCATGAGAGCGAGCACTTGTGAGTATGTGTTAGTTTATTGATTGTTAACGTGCCTGTTCTCTTTCTGTTGTCATGAGATAAGGCAGAGAAGCATTTTCCCTCCACCTACACACACGCACGGAAACACACGCACGCACGCACGCACGCACGCACGCACACACACACACACACACACACACACACACACACACACACACACACACACACACACACACACACACACACACACACACACACACACACACACACACACACACACACACACACACACACACACACTTGTCCTTAACGTTTTAGAAGTGTAATGATTGATTGCAGAGCAGCAGGTTTGACATTGAGCTCAAAGAACACACGGCAGTGGGTCCTGCCATCTCTGATATCATCTCTGTCTTTCCACATGTATGGCTCCTGGTGTGTTTACTTGTGTGTGTGTTTGTGTGCATGTTCATCCCACCAGGTGTATATAGAATGAGAGCTTAGAGGCCAATGTTCCTGTTGTGCTGATAAATCACCCTACTCAAATATTAACACGTAGGAGTGTGAGTCTACGTATAAGAGGGGAGGGGCCGCAGGGGAGCAGCTAACTTGACTGTGGGATAATAACATTGACGTCACTGTGTAAAACTTGCTGTAGTCAGTATTTGTAAATCAGCGATGCAGGATAATCTTTAGACTTTTGACAGTTTGAAATGACAGCATAAAAGTATTTTCTGGCCGGATTCCACGCAGTTGAATTGTTTTGAAGCGTCCTCTGTGCTCAACATATCCATTTCTGTCTGTCTAATTCTTGATCCTGTGCTCCATCAGGCCTCAAAATGGCTCTATGATCCTCTACAACCGGAAGAAGGTGAAGTACAGGAAAGATGGCTACTGCTGGAAGAAGAGGAAAGACGGGAAGACCACCCGAGAGGATCACATGAAGCTCAAGGTCCAGGGAGTGGAGGTGAGAGGCTGCGGTGGAAAAACAAGTCGATGATCGTGTTTGGCGCTGAGCATGGTTTCACTGCCAATCTCACTTCCTAACTTACTCTCCTTCCCTCCGAGGAGACACACACGTGCAACACAAATGTACACACAAACACACATGCTGAGGCTGCAGGCCAACGTGTTACCTGAGAGCCAGCGGTGCCCCCTTCCTTTCTTTACCTCTCTCCCTGCTCCTGTCTCCCTGCCTCTCTCCCTCTCTCCCCCTCTTTCTGAAGGATAAGAGTGTGTTTGGCTCGAGGCCAGGAATGATGTCAATGCCTCCTTCAGCAGAACAGAGAGGGGTATCGATCCAGTCTCAAGGCAGCGTCTGTGCGTGTGCGAGTGTGTGTCTGTGTGTGTGTTGAAGTCACATCAGCCAGCTCAAAAATTGATTATTCAGCAGGAATATACCAAGAGGTGAGAGGAGTGAGCGCGCATGTGTCAGAAACAGAAAGGATGAGGTAGAGGGGGGAGACAGCGAGGATGCACATGGATGTTTGCAGAGGGCTCAATAGTTTTGCGTTAGGGTGAGCAGAAGACAGGCGAAAGAGACACAGAAGTAAAGGGAATAATTGAGATCAAGTATTCCCATCTGGGTCTCTATTATTCACGACCCCACACTCACATTGACATTCATCCCTCATGCAATTTTCTGCAATTGTGCGTGAACACACACTACACATATACAAAGTGTTTCTCTCTCCGGTAGTCGCTCAGTAATTGTTTGTGTCACGTCTTCCCAGGACCCCCCAAAGCAAGCACAAGCAGGCAGTGTGTAGAAAGCAAGGGACAGGAAAGAGGGAGAGCAGCGAGATAGGCAGAGGGAGTGAAGGAGGATGGGGAGAGGCAGGAAGCAGGAGAGAAAAACATAACCCTGGATGGAGAGCCTGCTCATATCGAATGGAAATATATGGAAATGCACTCTGCCTTTGGCAAAACACACTTTAGATAGAGGGCGGGCTACTTCTGAGAAGAGGCAAAATGGCGTGAAAAATATAAGTGTGCACGAGTGTTCATGAGACAGAAAACAGGACAAGTTGTAAGTGTTGATTATAGTACAGCCTGATTGCAGAGCATCTGTGTGTGCAATTCTGTTTTTACACACAACCAATATATGCGTGTGTGTGTGTCTGAGTGTGTTTGTGTGTGAGCCTTGACTTCAATGCATGTGAAAAAGTGGCAGTGAGAAGGTCCTTCTTTCGTCATTTCATCCTCCCCCTGTCAAACACAACAAACACACGCTTCATTATTACCGGGTATCGAACCTCAATTCTGTAAGCGCATAATAAAAAGAACTTACAGAGAAATGCAGCCTGATTTTAAAGGGGACCTATCATGCCAACTGCACGTTTTGATGTATTTTATACATAAATATGTGTCCCCGGTGTGTCGGGGAACTCACGCAGCGTCAGAAAAATAAAACACTCTCTTTTCCTCCGTACCCACATCTTTTAAAAATGGGGGTACAACCTTTATATATACAGTCTATGGGTACAACGAGTGGATACAGATTTGCTGCCGATATTACGTAATTTCGGATGGTGGACCCACAGAGAGTTGCTATCAGAAACAATGCCTGACGTGTTTTGGATGTAATATGGTATTTGTTTACATTAGCAATCATCGCTAACACTGTACTGGAGAGCACATGTTTTTTAAAAAGCAGGATGAAAAAAAAAAGGAACTCACCTTGTGGTAAACCTGCAAGAGAAAAAGCATTTGAGCTCCATACTGTTTCAGAAATAATCCTTGATGTGGTTTAGAACAGGATGGCGTTTTATCACAGCAGAATTTAACTTTATCTCCGGTAGAATTCTGATCAGGCATTAGCTCCGCCTCCTCTTTTTTTTTTTTCAAGCTAAGGACCCAAAATCTGCGTTTCTCTAAACAGGGCTGGAATAGAGGGATATGAGGGATGTCTAAAATGCATGATCTGTTTGTATTTTGAGCAAAACACATCATAGACATGTTTTTATATATGTTTATATATCTGAGACCTAAAAATAGCATGACAGGTGCACTTTAAATGCTTGGTTAGACTCGTTGTCTTGTGTACTTGTTTTTAAATTAGATATTTACTTTTAAAATCGGAATTCAGCTAAAAAGGAAAAGGGATAGTTTGCATGATTTGAAGTGGGTTTTCTCTTGTAGTTATTCACGTTTATATGCATTTTGCTGATGGTGTTGGTTCAGAAACTTTGTTACAGTACTGGCATTGCTATCAAATCATTTCATACTGCATCACAAAAATATAAACACTATGTAATCATAAATGTGGTCTATGTTCAGACTCTCACAGCCTTATACACTACTTTGTATGTATGTAAGCATCCTCTGCTGGATGGAGTCCCTTCTGAACTTCCTCTTCATCTTGTCCACCTTGACACTCTGTGCTTTCCTCGCTTTCGCCTCCTCTCCTTTGTCCCCTCCACTGTTTCTGATCTCTCTTGCAGTGTCTGTGCGCTGACGACAGTGTGACTTTTTTGTGAATCCCAAGTGGGTTGTGTCTCATCTTGCTGAGGCAGTACATTTCCCAATCTCTTGTGCTGTAATTGTCAAAATCAGATTTATGGTATTTTAGAAAATACATTAGGAAGAAACGCATACAGCATGTTTGCAATTTAGTTTTAGCACCGCAATCAATACAGCCTAAGTGGGTATAACCTGAGTTCTCCTCTCCTGTTCTCTCACTTATTGTCCTCTCCTACTCTCCTCCTTTTCACTTTTTGTCTTGCTTCCTCCCTTTTGCTTTTCTCCTTACCCCCTGCGATCTCCCCTCCTCTCCTTTCTCTAGTGTCTGTATGGCTGCTACGTCCACTCCTCCATCATCCCCACCTTCCATCGTAGATGCTATTGGCTGCTGCAGGTAAGCCCCCCTTTCCCCACCTTGCCTTTGCTCGCACATTCATACACATACTAGAACAAGACTTCAACATTATTTATAGAGTTGTGATACGTTGTCATGTATTTTCAGGTATTTCAGGTATTTCCCGTAACACTGTGACAGCCTTGTTACACTGTGACAGCCTTGTTACATTTATTTCAGCTATGTCAGAGCTTTATTTCCTATTCTACACAAAACTGTGCAACCAGAGTATATATTACCAGTGTTACACCAAGTTTCGTCTTTTAAACTGTCCATTTCCGAAACAGAACACTAAGCTTAACCATAAACCAGCAATAAACATCCTCCTCTAAATTAATGGTGCAGACTTTAGTGAAAATACAATCACAAGGCTTGGGTCATAATAAAACTGGATGTTGTTTGGCAGTTTGGAGTAAACTCTCACACACAGTTGGACCACGAGAATGTACCAAGAACACGTCAGGCCTATAGGTTGCTTTTTATGATAGGAACACACTGTGCAGAATAATAAAAGCATTTATTTGCCAGAAGTTGACCAGAAGTTGACTTCCAGAGCGCAGTGTGGTTTCTAAACCCTGACTCTCGATACTTACAATGAGCATCAAGGACTCCTGTGCTCCTCAATATGTGGTCCTCTCCAAGAAAACACCCTGGAGCTACAAACAACACACACACCAACACACACACATGCACAGGTGTCCCCTGTGTGTAAAGGCATGTTGTTTTTCATAGAGATGTTGGACTCACTCTACTGCTCATGTGAAATACAGCACACACACACACACACACACACACACACACACACACACACACACACACACACACACACACACACATACACACTCACACGCACACATGTCTCTCCCTCTATTGGTCATGCAAGACATGGTCACCCAGACCTCATCATCTTCAGATGACAGGTTACATGATGAATCTTAAAAAATGCATTTACATTTACACTGCCTCTCTCTTCATCTCTCTCTGTTCATTTCAAAGAAAATGTTGAATATCCTGCAATGTTCATTTAAAATAAAAAATAAAATATGGAAATGCACACATATTTATGTATTCCGCGGCAGAATTCCCTGCATAATTTGTCACATGAAATTTACAAGGACATTCCAGCCACCGGCCGTAAATTGAATATGCCCTCTCCCAATATATTTCCCTCTTTTCCGCATGCCCAACTAGTTTGATTCCCGCAGTCTGAAATTACGAAGGGAAATTTGTTTGCTTTATCTCCAAAGTGCCATTTTCTGCTCTTTGCTCCGATATCAAAACACATCAGTGTGAATATGATCATAAATCAGCCTGTGACTGCTGTTGAGCACAGTGTGGTGCTGTAGCTGCCCACTGTGCCATCCTCTTTTGGAGAGAAAAGTGTTCCACCTCAGCAGGTCCTCCCCCTCACCTGAGTCTGTCTACTGAATCTTTCATCAAGAGGAGCTTCTCTCTCTGTCGCACACACACACACACACACACACACACACACACACACACACACACACACACACACACACACACACACACACACACACACACACACAGATGCGCGTGAAAGCACCTGTTGAATCATTCATGAGGTAGAAATTCCATAGGTCTACTGGTGGCCTGCAGTATAGTGAAAACTGCTCTCCCTCTTTTTTGTCTCTCTCTCTGTATATACATCACGCACACACACACACACACATGTGGACACTTTTGCAGCCTCTGCAGGGTCAGAGAGAGAGTGATGAGTGGGCTCGAGCTGTTAAATCTTTTATGGGCAGGTGAAAGAATCTTATCTGACACGCTATGTCCAACCTCTTCCCTGACCTCCACGTTTTCTCCCATTTTCCTTCTCCATATCCCCTCCCTCTGTAAATAGACTCGATTGTGTTATTCTCTCCCTCCCATATGTTGGAAAGAACATGACAATGAATTAATGAATAAAGGCAGTGTATAACTAACACCATGTGCGTGCCTGGTTCCCTGTGTGTGTGTGTGTGTGTGTGTGTGTGTGTGTGTGTGTGTGTGTGTGTGTGTGTGTGTGTGTGTGTGTGTGTGTGTGTGTGTGTGTGTGGTGTGTGTGTGTGTGTGGTGTGTGTGTGTGTGTGTGTGTGTGTGTGTGTGTGTGTGTGTGTGTGTTGTGTGTGTGTGTGTGTGTGTGTGTGTGTGTGTGTGTGTGTGTGTGTGTGTGTGTGTGTGTGTGTGTGTGTGATGTAGAACCCAGACATTGTGCTGGTGCACTACCTGAATGTACCGGCAGTGGACGACAGCGGGAAGCCATGTGGTCCTGTCCTCTGCTCCATCAACACAGACAGGAAGGAGTGGGCCAAGTGGAGCAAGGAAGAGCTCATTGGACAGCTCAAACCCATGTGTGAGTTAGCTCTTCTCGCCAGCCTCCTACTCTCATGTTTCAGCCCTCGCACTTCTCAAACATGAGGACATGAGTCACCTTGGGTCAATAAAAAATACCACCTGTCACGGTGCAGTAAGTCTCCAAATTAATCAGTGAAAAACCAGTGTGGTAAATCTAAAACACAGATATTTTTGGTTCACTGGCTTGATTTTAGGCTTTGTAAACAACTTGGCAGCAGAATTGGTCTCGAGCCATGCCCCTTTATCACAGGAGACAAACAGTGTTTTCATCAGCTCAGGGAAGATAACATAACATTTCTCAAATGCATCAAGGAAAAATGATCAAATCTTGGCAGTGTTAATTAAGCTCAAACCTCTAATTGAGATATTGGCAGATCAAAGATGAATCAGTAAGCCGAAATGCAACAACTGGACTTGCATAAGGGTGTTTTGGGTGTTAACAGGGGTCTTATTTACTTGTAGTTACTAGTAGTTATAGTAAACAACCTTGTCCAATGACAATCCCCCCTACACAAAGACATGTATACCACTCAGCCAGGCTATATAGAGATTTAGATTTTTGGTTTTTGGTTGTTCACATTCAGCACCATGCTGCCACCTAGAGGCAGATACATAAACACCCCCAAAAAACGGAGGAATAGAGGGAAAGAAGACAGAGGTGCCAGAAATATACAGCATGTATTATTCATAAATGAGCATCAGGGAGGAGATACACACCCTAACACACATGCACACACACACTTACCTCATCTCATCCATCTTTTGATCTGGTTTGGAAGGCCAAATAAGGACAGCTGCCCGAAACTAAGTGGCTTGTTGACTTAAGTAGCACCTCACTCCTCAATTTCCCCACTGAATCATATTCCCTCTCGATCTTCTGTCAGTCCCAATTTGTTCACAAAACAACAACTCTCTGCTTTTTTTCATTTCCTAGAACTTAGAACTTGTCTTGATCTTTCTGTGGTTAAAGGGGCGTTTACGGCCATTAGATCTCTGAACTGTTTGTTTTGTCTTTTTAAGAGCTAAATCCCAGAAATATAAATGAATCTATTTTAAAACCAGGAAATCCCTCAGATGCTAGAATTAAAATGTCTTTAATATTATACATTATGTATATATCTGTTATATAAGTTATATACGTTTTTTCAATACTCAAGCATCTCAAGCTGTGTTTTAAAGTATTCAAGAGCTCAGTCTCCAGTTTACATTCTTAACACTGGAGGGCGCCATTACACACTGTCAAAGGTGTGTGAGGTAATGCAACGTTACTATAAGGATTGAGCTTAGCAAATGAAAGGACAGAAAATGAAATGCATTGTCTTTAATTCTGTTTCCTTTGCTTGAATATCTTTTCTAACAGGTGCTGGCAGCAGCCTGCATCAGAAATGTTCCAGTGTCAAGCAGCGCATCATCTCATCCAAGCAGGAGTCGGGGGCAGCAGCAGGAGGTGGAGCGGCAGTGGGAACGGGCGTAGCTGCAGGACAGAGAGCCGAGGAAGCAGATGGCACGGAGGTCCAGAACAGCGATGTGTCAGAGGGCCAGACAGAGCCCAGTCCGGGGGGAGGGGGGAGGAGCAGAGCGGGTGGAGGGGAGAGGAGGAATGGCAGGATAACCAAACCCTCGCTCCTCCCACAGAGCAGCATGGAAGTGTCCTCATCTACCTCCACCAACCAGGTGGAGGTCCCAGACACCACCCAGAGCTCACCACTGTCAATCACCAGCGACATGGCTGATAGCCCCGCCCTCGCCATCGGGGCCGGCTTGTCACAGAGCACTGCTGTGTTCATGTCTGAGGTCACCACGCTGACTGGGGAATCGGTGTACTCCACTGGCCACACCCACCTGCTGGGATCCGCCCATGAGAGCACCACCGCCAACATCCTATTGGCTGTTGCCCCCGAAAACCAGAGGTTCGCTTCGTTTCCGGGTGGCGTGGGCTTAGGAGAGGTGGGAGAGTTGGTTCTCTCCAGCTCTCTAGACACCACTGGAGGAGTCAGCCTTCCTGAGACAACCATGACCTTTGACCCCGACTGCTTCCTTAACAATCCCAAGCAGGGCCAGACGTACGGAGGAGGCGGAGGGAAGGCTGAGGGGTGTAACGGTGACGATGGAGGTCTCCACTGCTCCCCTAACAGCTTTGTCTACAACCAGGCCCTCGTCAACAACATCAAGACAGAACCTGCACCCCTGGAGCCGCCGATGGCCCCCCAGAGTAGCTACGTAGGGGAAGGGACCGGCCTCAGCCCCAGCACCACCCTGGAGCAGATGGACTTCAGTGCTGTGATGTCATCAGCCTGTGTCCCGAGTCTAACCCAGACCTCCCACCACCCGTCCCCAGGCCTCTTCCTCCAGGGCTCCCCGCCGACAGGCCAGCTGCAGACCAACGGCACAGAGGCAGGGCAGGAGTCCGACGAGGCCCAGGCTTACATCAGCCTGCCCACCGTACCAACAGACACTCCGGTAACCAACGGAGACCCGCATGCAAACCTCCACCAAGCCAGCCCAGACCAGCAGGGCCTGTGTGGGAGGAACGGACACGGAGCGGCGGTGGGCTCCTTTCCTCTGACGCCACAGGAAACAAACGTGGACCAGTCAGGCAACAGGGGGCATCGAGAGGTCGGGGGCTTGGAGAAGGCTTCTGAGAACGGAGGGGAGCTGCTACTCAAGCCCGGGGATCCTCACGAGGCCTACACGAGCGTTGACACCGAGCACTACCTGCAACCTACAGATGACAATGGAGGAGGAGAGGAGGGCGGGGGAGGTGGAGGAGGGAGGGGACATCTCTGTAACGGTGTTAGCTTGTCAGGGACCAGCAGTTCAGTGGGGGCCAGTCCTCAGTCTATAGCTGCTGGTGCGAGCATGGAGGGGGCACTCTACAGCTCTTCTCTTCCTCAGCAGGGTGGGGGGGGGTCAGCTACAACAGCTGGGGCAGGGGCGGCCATCAGTCTGGAGGGATTCGAGGCTTCCTTTGGTAGCCAGTTCTCTGATCTCATCAATGACTTCATCTCAGTGGAGGGGGCTGGAGGTGGTGTGGCGGCAGCTGTGACCGGGGTCCTGATGCCCCAGGAGGGGGCAGCGGGGGAGGAGCAGGGCTCAGCAGCAGCCCACCTGCAGGGCTCCGAGGTGCAGCAGGGGGCTCTGGGGCTGCTGCAGGAGACTGGGAGGCTGTTTGGTGTGACAGACTACTCCCCAGAGTGGTCTTATCCAGAGGTTGGTAAACCCAACATGATTATTTTTCATTATTTATTCATCATTGTTCCCTGCTGGAAAATCAGTCGCTCCACCACATGATTGACGGTGGCTTGCACTGATGTTAAACGCTGAAATCACACTCACAGTTTGTACTGAGACCGCCAGCCTGGCTGTGTGGTCATTAAGGACTCTGAATGTTTCAGACTCAGCTGATGAAATTTCAATATTACACTGATTACCCTGGGTGGCTTCATTAATTTACCCATGTTGTACTTATAATATCTCCCACACAAGTTATGTCACTGAATCATGATGAAACGTGCGGAAACACAACATCTTACCAACATCATTTTCAAAAGAAATATTATTTTTAAGGAATTGTATTAATCACCTCCAACATGTGCATATGTTCAGCTCTAATTTTGTGCAACTTTCTTTCAGGATCATCACTTTTACATCATACTGATTATTCCACAGTCTCCTAAAAAAGCAACACGTTGGCTTAATATTTTGAACTTAAATAACCCTACCAAATGCTGGTAAATGGCTTTCAATCAAACATGTTTTTGTTTTTGTATGCTCACTTCATGACTGAAAATGTTTGGGTAGAATATGTTGTTTATGTTTTATTTTTAGCTCCACTAGAGAAAACACATGGCAGTGTTTAGATGGTTCAAAACAACTTGGCTGTGAGGAGCAGCGCAGCCTCTAGGGGCTGCTACCAGGCCTTTCAGACTCATAGATTTGTCATTAGCAAAATAACAACCACCTTGTAAATGGGGCAATTATAAATAGCTATGAATTTAGATTCATGTAATAGAAAACAAAAAAATAGGCCACTGTGTCTCTGAGGTATGTTTTCGCAAAAGATGGATGGAATCAGGATATCTGATATCTGTAATTCATGCCGTGATGTGTCAGATTCTCACACAGACTGTGAGATAATAGACTAAAGGCTCTGCTTGTGTGCCACAGGGCGGAGTGAAGGTGCTGATCACAGGTCCGTGGTTGGAGTCGAGCAGTGAGTACAGCTGTCTGTTCGACCACATCAGCGTCCCTGCTGCCCTCATCCAGCCCGGGGTGCTGCGCTGCTACTGCCCAGGTAACACACCTGTGTACTGTTCGGACACACTCACACAAAACACAACTAGCTGCAACTATTATCTCTAAGGTCAGTCAGTTAGTTACAAAAGAAAAGCGTGCAAACTGTTTGTCGTAGATCCTTCTGAGAGAGATCATCACTCAGCAGAGATTTCCTCTTTCATTGGTGTTGCATTCGTCATTGCACTCAGCAGAGGGTGAACAAAATACACAACAGTAGGACTACCACCAAGCTGCTACATTTAACAATCAAAGCCAGATGAGATAATAAAATTGTGTTTCTTCCTATTTAAAGTTCTGCCGGGGCCATCGGTCCCAGCTTTTGGGAATTTGTTCTTGTTAAATGTAAACCTTTTCCGTACCCTCATCCTTCTAATCCCTATAATAAGCCGTTTCCAGCAGGCTTTATTCAGTGTACTAAGAAAGAGTTTAACCATGTCAGCTGCACACCTTTATCTTACAAGATAAGAACAATACAAAAAATGTATTTGAGAGACACTGTCTGGCAGGTACAAAATATATGCAGCTCTGCTCGGAAATGTTTTTTTTGGATGGTATAGTAAGTGATTCATGAGTCACTTCGTACTACATTAAGTTTGATCAGGGGAAACCGTATAGGCAAATGTTGCAGGCAGACCTGGGCAAAGCAAAATTACACATTCACAGTTTGTAACGGTTAGCATACTGAAATTATTCCTTAAAAAGCGATCTGTCTCCGCAGTCGGTCAGTGATATTAATACCTTACTTGATTTTACGTTTGTTTCCAGCCCATGACACAGGACTGGTGATGCTACAGGTAGCTATGGGTGGTGAGGTCATCTCTTCCTCTGTGGTGTTTGAATACAAGGCCCGTGACCTTCCTGCTCTGCCATCTTCTCAGCACGACTGGCTGTCCCTCGATGGTGAGAGCATCCGTTTGTGTCAAACTTTTATTGTATTAAAAAAAAAAAGCTTCTACCATGTGACTTTTACATAGCTGTTTTACTGTGTGCCTGGAGTGTGTTTGATTCACTTTGACTTTAAACATACTTGATCTTTAAGGACATGCACTTGACTTTATTTTTACCCTGAAAAGTTACAATGTGTAGGACTTTTCCTCAAAAACAATGTATAGACTTAAACAAACATCACTCATGACCCAGTAGAAGATAGATGCAGTGTCTGCAGAGACCCTGCCCTCTGCATCTGTTTTTTTTATTTTGCTATGTTTAGGACTTTTCTGGGCCAAAACCTGTGGAAAACAGACAAAGCATGTTGTAAATCTTGGGTTGACATCACCTGTTGACAAGCGCAATAACCTACGTTTAGATGTAGAGGATGAGCCAACTTCAAATGTTAACAAACCACAACTGACAAATCCTATCCCTTTTCTTTATACTTTCATGTAGCGTTGCAGCCTCTACACCTAGCACCTAGTGTGTGTGTGCATGTGTGTGTGTGTGCCTGTGTGTCACTCTGCTGCTCTCTTTTGTCAGCTCCATCCATGACTGCCTCCGTTTGTCAGGCGACAGATTTACTGACCGTGTATTTTGTCATGGCTGTGTGGTATTTGGCTGAATTGTATATTCCTCTGTGCCAGAGCTGCAGCTTTTTGTCTGCTGTCACCCTCAACTTGCATGCAGATGAATTTAAAAAGGAACATAAGCTCCTAAACAGTTTTGACACCTGTTATTTGTCTGGTTTGCATGTACACTGCATATTTTATTGTTCATAAGAGCTTAAAGCTATGTCATTTTGGAGTTCTTAAGGTCAAATAATTTATTATGGAGTCCATTGTGAGCGTTTGCATGTTAGAAAGAAACCGGAAGGATCTTCTTAGAGCTATAGAGAATTGAATCAAATTAAAACACACTGTTAGAGGGCAAATAAATGTTCTTTGAGTCAGCTCTGGGGGATCGGTTGCATATATAATGTGCACAGCGCCAGGAGGGGGGGGGGGGGGGGGGTAGCTTCTGTGTGCAAATATATCTCCTGATGCAATTGCGGCTCGGAAACACACGGGTCTCCTCAGCGAGGCATGTCCTGGGTTACTCTGTGTTCGCCCCCGTCTCTGCGTTGCGCAATGCGGCACTGCGGCTGTACAGTCACAGCGGGCTGAGAGCTGGAGTGAAGGGCAAGGACATCATGGCACAACCGTGGTCCACTTCACTGCCAAAGCGTTGTGTGCTGTGCTGCCTCAAACACGCTAAATATAGACTCCCTAGACGCCCTTTTCCTGAAGCCCTTTGTTTGTCCTTAAATATACATCAAAGTCTTTCTCTAAAATAGACAGAGCTAAATAAGCAAAAATGCGTCAGCTCTTGACTTTGTCACATGTCATTGCTCCAGTTTAGTTTGTATTGTTGTACCGATGACGACCGAGCCTCCTGCAGCTCGCAGTCTGGCGGGTGGATTTGAAGCGTGTCTGCGAGACAACGTGGAAAACTCTCTCCCTCCCCCCTATCGCTCTTTCTCTCCCTCTCTTTTTTATTCCCTCCCTCCCTCGCTGCACTTAGTTGTGTTTTGCTCGATCGGAGTAGCAATGTGTGAGTCGCACGCTTCAAACTAACGGGGTTGAGCAGAAGCAGGAACAAAGAGCAGCAGATAGAAAGACTCGCTGTTTGGGTTCGTAGATTATTTGATATTTTTAACTCATTTTAACTTAAAACATGCGTCCCTTTTATTTGCGTGCTGTTTCTGGGTTGAGGTTTATTGTCATGCTGTTGTAGTCGGACATTAATGTCCCTGTTGTCTAAATGCTGGCTTTACAGCTCTAGCCTACTTTTGCATTTCACGTTTCAGTTAAAATATGTGTAGTACTACATGTGGAGAACATGTTACAACTGTTGATGTAACACAAAGGGAGGGAAGAAATGCCACAAGTCCTCACGTTGTTTGCATGCTAGATGTTTTTTTTTAATGTTGCAGACCTGAGGATCTAGAAGCTTGTTCAGCTTTACATGTTGACCTGTTCACTTTCAGCACCAGCAGCAGGGAACAGCTCCACTGAACTCTGTCACAACAACTGAAGGGGGGCTAATGTAGAGGCCCAGATAATAACAGGCCTCTAGGCGCAGACATGTTGTTGATCAGCTTAACTACATTATATGCTCTGTGTCATACGCTCCTGTTACTTAATGAAGGTTTCCTTATGTGGGACATCTGTTAAAAGTGTGTAAAGTAAATTATTTTTAAGTTAACTTTAACAAAGAACAGAAGTAGACAGAATCAAACGAATTTCTCATGGATGTGGACATATTGGGAGCTTTTAATGTGCAAGTAACAAAGTTAAGTAACATTTATTGGAATGTAACACCACTACTGGCAATGCAGTCCTCTGTTATCAGAGTTTTGTGATATCACTTGACTGTGGTTGGTCAGTATTGAGAACCTGTGCAGAGCCTTGTTTATTATTTGTATTACTAAGCAGATAAGGGGGGGGGGACTTAACCATAGAGTGAAAGCTGGTAAGGAGATCCACAGCTCCCCAGTATAACTACAAATAAACATCAAGCAAACTTTGAAAAGCGGCTTGATTTGTATTCTAAGTGATCCTTTATAGCTGGATGTGTCACCAGAATACTTATGCACTTATTTTTACTGGCTAATTATAATCAATTTACTTAATTAATACACATGAAAACAGTTAATGAAATAATTCAATTTGCATTTTAAAAAACTATTAGTGAAGATTGTATGCTATTGACAATAACAGATACATTCATGTTTTAATTAGATCCCAAGATTACCTTTAAAGGAGTTCCCAGGGTTCCAGTCCACTTTCTTGTATTTCTCTTTATCATGACATGAGCCCTGCAGCATCTAGTCTCAAGTAGCATAATGGCATGTGGAAAAGGGAATTATAAAATGGAAAGTTGCATGAAGAGGCAGTAAAAGTAAATTGAAAGCCTGTTAAGCAGACATTTGACAAACATATTAAAAATTCAACAATTACCATTGCATCCCTATTTAATTGCCTCATTTAAAACTAAATGTTTGCCAACTTCCTTTTGATATTGTATTATATCAGTTATTTAAATTATTCACCACAGAGAAATCCAATCTGAAAGCATTACATGCTTTTTATGTGAACAAAAATCAAATTTCCTTTACCTTTTTGTGGATGTATCTGTGTTTTTTATGCATCTGTATTTTTGTGTTTACTTGTTTGCAGATGGGTTCAAAAGCAGCTTCTTTTGTGTTAAAAAGAGGATTGTTTTCGAAAAATCTGTGTTTCCAGAAACCTCTACTCCTTTGCTGATTGGCAGAGTGTAGAGGGAGGAGCCTGAGTCTCCATGTCCCTCTCATGGCTCCACCCTTTCAGCTTATTTGGTGTGCTGCAGACAGAAAGAAAGAAAAATAGGAGTGAAATGAGAGGAGGAGAAAAAAGAGAGAAAAATAGAGAGACAGAGTGAGAGAGCAGCAGGTGGGATGACATAATGTGCACTGCAGCAATACTGCAGCAGCATTGAAACAAAGGGTCACACTCACACAGCATTAAAAACATATTTGTTGTTAGATGTACACTTTTGTACATACACACACACAGTTTCCCTAGCTACCAAGTCCCCATTGTTGGTAATGGAGATTTATTGGATTTGAACTCTGATTTATTCTGCAATATTAAGTCCTTCAAAGAAAAGCTTATAGCTGCTTTAAGTAGGATTTACTACAACATAAAATGTGTCTGCTTGAATACAATAAACAAGTGGCCAATGCTTACAGCTCTATGTGACCCCCCTTCATTCCTGTAGATACCCAGTTCAGGATGTCCATCCTGGAGCGACTGGAGCAGATGGAACAGAGGATGGCTGAGATATCCAATCAGAATCCCAACTCAGAAACCATGGCAACCAAGGGCGGAGGAGTGGGGGGAGGAGGGGCCACCGATCAGCAATCTCAAGTAAGGCAGAGAAGAAGTGATTTGTAGCTTAGGTGAAATGTTCCTTTTTGTATTGTTGATATTAGACAGCATCAAGCAGGCAGTACAAGTAAACAAGATGAAACATAAATCCTCTCATAAATGTTTAATTAAAGCCTTTAATGTTTGAGTTCCTGAGATTACATTTGAAGACTGCATGATGATTTGTTTAAAAGCCTGCAAAAGGAAAAGCTTTTCAGCAGACAAAAATACTAAGAACAAAAGCTCCGACGACTTTAGATTCAGGGAGTTGAGATTTTCTGACATAATTTTACTTGAAATCATTTGAAATGTAATATATACTAAGACGAATAATGCGTGAATTTGTTTCAGGGCTTATGTACTGGATTTTATTTATTACAAATTTTTATCAGGTCACCCCCCCTGAAAGAATTATTCCTATAACTCCATTTTGGCATGTTTTAGTATGCTTCACTCATGCTCTCAAAATGTCGGAGGCTCTGCAAAATCGCTGAACACTCTTTCTTTGTAAAAACCCAACAATGTTTAACACCTTGTAAAACATTCATAAGTAGAAAGGAACAATATTGTATGTAACCGCCCTGTAATTTGGATCCGCTCCAAAATGTAATGGGTTCGTGCTTGACCCATGCTACTCCCTAACACCAAGTTGCAAGATTTGGGTCAGTAGTTTTGCCATAATCCTGTTGACAGTCAGACAAACAAAACTAATCCAAAAACCCCTCCTTGGCAGGGGTGAAAGTCAGCAAAATGTTGTTGATTAAAGTCATGAAAACCCTTTCTTTCTCCAGATTTCTACCGATCAAGGTTCATTCGAGGGTCGTGTTGTGGTGGTTTGTGAGAAGATGATGTCCCAGCCGTGCTGGGCTTCATCCAATCAGCTCGTCCACAGCAAGAACTCCAGAGGAATGACCTTACTGCATTTGGCTGCAGCTCAGGGCTACGCAGGGCTCATTCAGACTCTCATTCGCTGGCGGTGAGTGACACACAAACATGACACATGATTGTGAGCGCACAGACTGGGTCAGGTTATTTCACCTTTGTTGTCTCGCTCCGCAGCACAAAGCATGCTGACAGTATTGACCTCGAGCTCGAGGTGGATCCTCTCAACGTAGACCACTTCTCCTGCACTCCACTGGTGAGTAATCAATATTTCTCAATGGTGTTTAGAGTGTGTCCTTCTGTTCCGTGCCTGTGTGTGATCTGTGTTTTCCTTTGGCCTCCTCAGATGTGGGCATGTGCTCTTGGTCACACCGAGGCAGCCTTGGTGCTTTACCAATGGGACCCACGAGCTCTGGCTATTCCTGATTCGCTGGGACGCCTGCCACTCAACATCGCCCGATCGCGGGGCCACACTCGATTGGCTGAGCTCTTAGAGCAGCTGCAACTAACTCCTCAAGCTCAGGGCCAGCCGGCTGACACCTGGATGGACAGGTGGAGAGGAGAGTCACAGAGCAGTGGCATAAGCAACAGCCCTACCCCAAACCCTAACTCAGGTGGGAATGCTTGCTATGTTTATGATTTAAACCCATCAAGGAAGAAGTTGTCTCATTTTAAAGGTTCAGTTCACCAAAACACCGAAAATAGCCCAAGTGGTGTGTAACCAGGCCGGCCTGACTCTGTCCATAGGTACAAACTCAGCCTGCAAAGCCCTTTAAAGCTCACAAAGTAATTGCAGCCAAAGTTTAAAAACAACAGTTTGACAATTTATAAGGGTTATTTGTCAGACCATTTCTAAGCTTGAAGCAGAGTCTTTGTATATTCTACACACCTCTCTCAAATTGAAAACTGAAAATGATGGCCATTACTAGCTATTTCGAAATGTAAGTGGTAAAAAAAAATATTTCATTGTTCTGGGTGAGCTGAACTTATAGCATGTCTGTCACCAGCCACTTGCTCTTATTTCCCACCATCTTTGTTTCCCCAGAGCTGAGGAGACCCAGGACCGATAGCCAGCCAGACAACCAGAACCAGAGCTGGGGCCAAACAGGACACAGAGCCCAAAAGGGAGAACAGGGAGGCCCACCTCCAGCCAAGAGACTCAAACCCAGTCCCGACACCCAGCAACAGCTCGCTAACTCACCCCAGGGCAACACCACCCTCACCTCCCTCCTCAACTCGTCCCCTAGTCCTAACACTCAACGCTCTCTCCTCCCCAACACCCCACAAACTCCCCTCCCACAACCCTCCAACCTCAGCTGTCAGAACGCGCCTCCTGCCGGCTCCAGCCCCGACCGGCCTCAGCTCCACAGCGCTCCACTCCCCCACCTGCAGGCCAGGATAGGGGGGTCTGGAGGGGGCACCAGGTGGAGTCTGAGACAGTCTCTGGGGCAGCGTAGCCTTGCCAGGAGGATCCTGGGAAAAGAGCGGCTGGCCATTCACCTGCGCCAAAGAGTGCTGTCCGACAGGGGGGAGGAGACAGAGCTGCTGACCTATCAGGATCACACAGAGGACTTGCAGGTAGGGGGAGCAGAGTGTGAGGGGCACTTTTGATTTTGTCCCTCAAAAATGAACTTTTTGTACTGTATAGGATAGAACATGTTTACATACTTGCATGTATGCCATGTTTGTAATAAAATACATGAAGAAATCCATTAAAAATATATCAAAACAAGTCTCTCCAAACTTTGACCCTCGATATGAAAAGAGGAAAACTCCATGATACCTCAATAGGTTAAACTGAAATGACAAAACCTCAGGAAAGTGCCCAAGAAGGGTAAGATTACATTTGGCAACAAACCTGAACATACATCAAATAAAATGACTTACTGTACTAAAACGTGTCACATTAAAGTTGTTATCATGAAAAGGGCGCCTGGTGCAGGTTCATCTTCACCTCTCAGTTACTCCCACAAAAGCAGACACTGACTCCTGCAAATGATCAAGTGCATTTACAAGAAAGGACAGAAGGGCACAGATACTGAATTCCCACTGAAGCTACTGAACAAGAAGATAGTACTGTATACACCTTAAATGAAATGAAAAGATTCACACTTAGTAGCAGTACAACACTGAGTTCAGTCAAAAGAGGATGAAGACAAAAAGGCTTTTAGTTTGGATTTAGCCATATGTAGTGCTTGTTTATCCAACACAACTAGAAATAGACTTAAACAAAAGGGATGCCGTTAGGTTTTGCCAACTGTAAGATAATTAGCCACCAGGGAAAGACATGTAGCTGTGTATTTTATAATGAATCTGTTTGGCATAACAAAGAGGCTCATGAAGAGAGGATATATGGTGTGTTCAATTATAAAAAACATTAGTGGTTTGATAAAGAATCCGGCCTAACAGTCATATGTTTTGTATGAACACATGATATGCAAACAAGGTAACCCATACAGTGGAAAGTTTAAAAGATCAAATGATGTTGATAATGCTTGGACTAAAGTTGTGTGGCAAACAAATAAAGAATAACCTGTACGTCATTATCTTAAACCTTTAAATACACAGAGTTGAATGTCGTTAGTTTAGGCATTCAAATACATGTCAAACGTATTACTATTTCAAAAGCAGCCTTTGCTGGAAATGTGTAGCTAACGCCCTGCTCTGTGTGTCTTGCAGATGGACATTACGATGCTAGCCGATCACATCATGGAGGCTTCAGCTGGAAGGCTTAAGCAGGAGGCGATGGAGACAGAAACAGACTCCGGGAAGGGGGGGATCAGCAGTGATGTCCGGTTACTGTCTGGTTACCTCAGTGAGGTGGAGAGGTGAGTCAAAGTATTCCTGATTTCGCCGTATTCACTTCACCCAACTCATGAAATATTTGTGAATAATGAAAGCTTTTCTTTGCTCTCTGTTTCCTCCAGGTTTCTGAACTCCAAGTCCCAGACTCCGAGTCCCAAACCAAACCCTCTCTCAGGGCCTGAGGATCCTCAGGCTAGGCAAGCCCTGTCCTCTTCCTTTGACTGGACCTCCTTCCTCTGTGCAGCTATGAAAGAAGAGAGGTTAAAAACCGGCTCCTGTCTAGCCATGACCGAGGCAGAGCAGGGGGAGCTGTACGAGACCATCAGGCATGCTCTGCACTCCCTCAGAAAACACAAGGTACTTATGGCCCTTGGAAAAGTACAGTTTGTTAGATTTTAAAATGGTATGTTGTCATGGTATTAGTTCTTCCCTTTAAATGCTTGTCTTTCATGAATCACAATCACTTGAAAAAGCTTACTATGAACATGTATGATGTTTATAAATACTTTTAATGTCATTCCCCGCAGGGTCCCATTCAGGAACAACGCAAAGAGATTGCAGCGGTGATTCAGCGCTGCTATAAGAGATACAAGCAGGTAAGAGTTTACAGCAACACATCAGATAAGCAGACATTATGATACATAGTATTCAGGATTCAGCATTACACTGCTAATGTTCTTTTGACCTCTCTGCTTGTGTCTTCTCTCTCAGTATGCACTTTATAAGAGGATGACCCTGGCAGCCATCCTGATCCAGAGTCGTTTCCGGAGTTTCCATGAGCAGAGGAAGTTCCAACAGAGTCGTAGAGCAGCGGTCCTCATCCAGCAATACTACCGCTCCTACAGACACTCCCTTGGGTACTCCACTCTCTCTCTCTCACACACACACTAAAGGCATGACTATACACAAAGGCCTCTTCTTACTCGTGTGTCTTTGCCCACAGCAGCCTCCTCACGAAAAAACAGAACCAAGCTGCTCGCAAGATCCTGAGATTCCTGCTCCGATGCCGCCACAGGTGAGACACCAAGCCCCTCACGCACCCTCCAACACCACTGCACACACATCCCCACACACACACACTTACAGCCCAATGTCGCACATCTGCATTGGTGCTAATAGTTGGTGTTGTTTTACTGTTCCTGTGAAGCCCCTTGATGGACGATAGGCCTCTGAAACGGGTGAGTCTTCTCTCTCTCTTCTCTCTCCCCCTCTCTCCCGGTGGCTGATGCCTGTTTGCATGTCAGCAGAGGGAGAGGGAGAGGAGATCCTGGATTGTCATCCTTCTAGCTCTCTCGCTCTCTCGCTCTCTCTCTCTCTCTTCTTCCCTTCCTGTCTCTCTTTCTCCCTCACTGTCTCTCCGAGGTCTGCTGAGTGATGTCTGCATGATTGACACATAGCTAGAGGAGCGATTCTTGCATACGGGGGCATGTTCTGACTGACATCACTAGGGGACTTTAAGTGTCTTGCTTGGCCTGCCAGTCTTTTTTTATTTGTGCCTTGACGGGTGGGGAGGTTTACAAGATGGAGGGTGTGTGTGTGCTGAGCGGGATTTACACGCTGAATAACTTTTCCTGTTGCTCTGAGTTTGGCCTTTCGGTATTAAAGTTAAGAGAAAAAATAGACACACACATTTCTCTGAGTGTATCTATAATGTGTGTTTGTTTCCCCCCCCCCCCAGGGCCAGAGAGCAGAGAAAGGCCAGGGGTCCTGAGAGCCCACCGTCAGTCCCCCCACACACCCCCCTCAGCCTGTGAGCAATCTATAAACCCTCCCCTCCATCTTCCCCCCTTGTTCCTTTCTTCTGTCCTCCCCAACTCCTCCTCCTCCCCCTTTCCATTCTTCTCCTCCCTTGCCCTCTCTCCCTCTCTCTCCCTCTTCTCTAAAGAGGGGAAAGACTCTTCCCAGACGGACTGAGGACAGGATAGGTGTCCATCATGGCAGCTCGGACAGACAGACTGCTGGGTGGAGCCCAGGGACCTGGCTCTGCCCACAGCACTGATCCTCCTCCACAGTTTCACTGGGAGGCCATCACATTAACCTCATGGCATTCTTTGCACTCTTCATGAGTATGTTTCTTTGCAAGAGCAAGTCGACGAGTCAGACGAGAGAACGCGGAGAGGAAGCGTCTGGCGAAGACATCCCTGCGCTCACGGCGGCGTCTGGAACGTGCTCCGGCGACGGAGAATGGCCGGCTCAAGATAAAGGCTACTTTAACATGCTGAAAATATACGAAACCTTTTGCGTTTTGTACCCAAACAGAAATCCATGAAAGAATAAGAAAAACATAAACCAAAAAACTCACTTCTATGTTGCATTTGCATGCAAGATCTTTTCGCTTATTCCTCCTCTCCATCATCGTGAAGAACTATAGAGGCGAATCATTCTGCGGATTCAGTATCTCACAAATATCACCAACCATTCTGACTCACAGGCTTACAAACCTATTAATCAGTCACCCGATCAAAAGGGGAGGGACTGCACTTGAATGTAAGAGGGGCATTGTTAGATAAGGGTCGGGGTCTGAATAACGATGTCTTAATTTGTTACATGGACTTTGTATGGAGTCGTTCTCAGAGGCAGCACTTTGCTCGCCTGACGTGGTGTGTCCGTGTTTGTTCAATTCAATGCATGTGTTTGAGCCACGAGCTCCTGCATGCTTGCCAAACTGCTTTAGTGTTGTTTCTTTTGTATTTCTATGTGTAGTTGTGTCTCACTTACGTCCTCATCAACTTATCCTTGCCCTGTGTAATGTGAACTGTGTAAGGACAAATGACTTATTTTGGGTGCTTTTAAAAAAAAAAAGTCTTTATTTATTTAAGGGTCTGATTATTTATTTAATTGGCTCAAGAGTGGTTCAGCTTGAGACTGGTTTTCCCCTTTTGTGTGGTAAAATATGACATGTTCCAATGGTTAAATGTCTCTGTTAGTTTGTTCTTTGCGTGAACCTCTAAATCCTAACTGTGGTTTGAGGAGAGAGTCACATACCATTGCCTTGACTTCTTGACTCTGAGAGGTCTCTATGCTTGCTCTGTACAGGACATGGGTCCTATACCTGCCCCTATACAGGGCATTGGTCCCCATATTAGCCCTTATGGGCGATCAAATCCATATTTTGGACTATTGCATATTCCTGTATATAAACTGACGAGGTAAGGGGATACGAGGACCCTGAAACTTTTTCATAAGAGGACTGTATTTAAGATTATAAATTATTTTACTCCCATAATGAGAACTTAAGACAGAGGCCTGGGTACACAGGATGGCTGTATTGCTTGTAAATAATGTAGATAATACAAACGGAGTAATGTGCATGAGATTTAAGAAACAGCAAAAAGAACATGTTAGTGGCTCTGGACTGTGAGAGGATTTTAACTGCTTCACTTTAAGAGTATCCAGTATAAGTGTTACTGAAAAGAACATTTTGTTAAAGCATGCTACTGAAAAATCTAATGTTAGAAATATAAGTGGGAAAACAAAGTTAGCTGAAACAATGAGATTTCAGACAAAAACATTTACACTTTGTGCTTTTTCTTTCTTGGCTAGCAAAAATTAAACCCTTTTTGCCAGTAGTGCCAATTATTATGAATGCTATTTTTGCCTAACAATATGTTACGTTGGGGAAACCAACACCCAAAAGATATCAGTAAGATCCACAGAGGCAACACACACACAGACAATAAACAGTAGAAGAGATCTAGTAGTAGCTCAAGCATAGACAAGCTCAGAGGTTTGTGTAGACGAAGATGATGCAAGTATGAAAATGTTATTAATGGTGATTTTGGTCGTTTTACTATGAATGCAATGAATGGTGAAGAGGGTGCTACATTCTTTACAATGTGGTTGTGCTTCAGCAACATACTAGCTTTTATTAAGACCATTACTCACACCTACAGCGGGTCCAGCCTGGCCTCCAGTCAAAGCTTTCCATCTTCAAACAGAATGTCTCTTCCCCTCCCCTTTTTTACATATCATTTGTTTATTTTTCTGTTTTATTCATTGTCACTGCCATTATGATACCACGTGTACTTTAGACTTCTGGAAAGCTCTGTTTAGAAAGTGCCTGCTCGATTTAACAGAAAAGTGCAAGCTAATATCAGGAAATATCTATTGTATGTCCTCCAAAAGGTTGCCAGTTACCTGTTTATTTTCCTAAACTGTGTGTTAAAAAATGACAGTGTTAAACTTGATCCGAGTCTAAGTTAGAAGCTCTAATTTGTCAGTGGTATGAATGAACGCTCATGGCCTGATGCTTTGTGTTGCTTTATGAGTCAAATCAGTAATTACAGTATCACTTTATGCCCCCACTTGTGTGTCAATTTTGCAGTATTAGAACAAGAAAACCATAGATTCCGCCTCTGTGTGTGAAAGGCACTAAGTCCATTCAAGATCTCAGTGTCGTTGTTGGGAGGAAGATGTGTTTTCTTGCAGGGACTTACTTTGTCTGTCTTTCCTTAAAAAAACCTTCTCGCAGCATTTAAACGAAAGCATAACCCAGCAGTTCTCCAGAGGATAGAAATAGCTGTCACTTTCTTTCTTTGTCTTTCACTCACACAGATATGCACACACGTAAACACATACATACGGTACACAAAGGTACACAATCCCACACAAATATGCCACACACTTTCTCTCTGTGCTTATGTCTTTGGGAACATTTAAATCTGTCCCTTAGATTTTACTCAGGGTTGAAGAACAGGGAGATGGTGTGTGGAGTGTGATGATGGCCTGCACAGAGTTGTACCACGACTGTGTACATTTGTCGATGCATATGTATGTGTACATATTTGTGTATGTTAGGAATACTCCAGTTGTTCATTCTCTAATTTAGTATCAACAAATGTTCAAATTAGTCTTATTTTGTGAAGCAGCAGATGATGTTTGCCTCATCCGAGCTGTGTTTGCATCACTTTTTTCTACAAGGAAAAAAAGAATCTCCAAATCCCGTATTTTATAGGATTTAGTTTGATTATACTCAAATAAAAGCAAGTGAAAAAATGATATTTCTATTTATATACATGTTCTTGTCTTAAACGCACAAGATTCTTGATATAGATCATTCTTAAAGGAAAATAGGCCACGTAACACCTCAATTTCTTAATTATAAAGAGTTTTAAGAGATAGTATATTGAACAATTTACAATTGGGCTATCTCTATTATGTGTGTTTCACATGTTTTCTGAATTTTCCTTATACTGAGAGACAGCCTTGGTTAGGACGGCGCTGTCAGGTTCGTTCATGTTACTGTATCGCTCCTCTTAAACGTCCCCTCCTCTCACATCAGCACAACTCAAGCCACAAAGAACACTGCTTTGGACTCCTTTATACATTATATATATATGCACACACAGCCAAATACACACACACACACACCAACATCAAAATGCTTGCGCTTTACAACAGACGCAAAGAAATGACACACACATGAAACTAGACACACAGATTGCAGCTAATTCATCAATAGTGTGTTCATGTTTTGGGAGAGGATGGTGACTGTAAAAATAGTATGTAGAGTAGTAGTAAAAAATAAAATAAAGAAATATTGCCATAGTAAACAGCTGGTAGACACGCGCAGAGACGGCGTCTGTACTCATGAGTCCGCCCAGATATGAATGGTATAACCTTTCAGGCCTTGTTTTGAGAGGGAGTGGCCAAACACCCCATTGCATGCTAGAATGGTAGACCCTTATTGATAATATATGGCTAGACCTCTCCTTGCCTTCCTCTTCTTCACCTCTCTATCTCTCTCATTTCCTACTGTATTCCCACCTTGCCTGCTGTTGTGTTCTCCATGCCTATCTCAGTCCTTCATTCCTCTTTTTTTTCTTGTTTGTAGCCTAGTTTTTACTTTGTTTTACAAACGTGCATGCACAAGCATCACTAAATTGTTGATGTTTTTAAAAAGAATATTTTGTTGCTGAGGCCATGCAAAGTGTTTTGAATATTGCCCTTATATGTGGAAAATGTCTTCTGAATGCTTTACATAATTTCTGCTGTAAAATGAAATCAGAATAAAAAGAAAAATTTGCACTTTAACTTATTTTTATTTGCCTAGTATTTATTTAGAGAAAGTATATCATCTGGGCTTTTCTTATTTCCTACTCTAATAAAGCTGGATCCAGTGTATTTCTACACCTCATTGGTCCACTATTTGTATATGTTAACCTTTAATTTAGTATATCTTCCATTAATGTACAGAAAGGGGGTGATGAAGCAATCGGATAAAACCCTAAATATGCAATTTCTTCTAATATCTCTAATAAAAAAGTATTCCACAATAATTGTTAAAGTTACATTTTTTGATATAACCATATTACCCAAATTTCAGTTGTTATAAATTCCAGATCTGTCTCTTTTCCCAAAACTCTTCATTGTACCAGTTTCACACATAGTACAGCCCACTGCCCTTTCCTTTATCTCTGCTGACATTATCAGAACATTTTATTGCAAATACTAATGTGTCCTTTGCCAAGTTTCTTGAATAGTTAATTGTCTCTGATTCTTCACGTGTTTTTCCTGACTTCACAACAATATGCTTTACTGACCTCCAGTTTTAACATTCTGCCTGCACATCATGGGCTTCACTTTGTTAGAAAAAGTGGTGGGGACATTTCTCCAGATTATCAGCATAGCAGAAGACAAAATATGTCCCTTCCCTGGGTGTTGAACCTCGAGCACCTGCATGAAAAACCAATGCATAAACCTCTGGACCACCAATGTGTTTTTAACATAATGAAAACCCAACTATAGGTCTTGCTGTGATGAGATTTGGAGTGAAATTGTACCTTTATGCACACAACGAGCATGGAGGAGAGAACATGACATAAGTACAAAATAAATGAATACAGGAATAAATACAGGGATAATAAAATACAATAATAAATAAATGCAGCAATAAATACAGGAATAAATAAATAAATGTGCAATAAATACAGGAATAAATAAACACAAGACAAAATAAATAAATACAGGAATAAATAAATGTGGAAATAAATAAATATAAATCGAGAATAAAACAGAACACACATTATATATATTTAATGTATTTCTACATTTATTTTCACATACATTTATATATTTATTAATTTCTGTGTTTCTTGGAGAAACTTGTTTTGCTTGGTAGCCTCGTATTCTGTGGATACGACAACATTTATAAGAAATGTAGGCTACTTTCAATTGCTGTGAAAGTTTCAACAAGTGCACGTGTCTTTAACAATATCTTTGAGTTGCTTTAATATTTTATTTCACTTCCTCTGACCAGTCACACTTTCATTTGGAAGCTTTGTGTCAAGTTGTACAAAGTGGCTCTTCTCTCTTCAATACATATTTTAAAAGCTTACAGCACCGGGAATTTCCGGCGTTATCGTGTTCAACTGTAAAGCCCCTTGAGACAAAAGTAAGTAACATTTGTGATATTGGGCTAAATAAATACACTCTGATTGACTTTGATTGATGGATTTGGCGCAAGAAGTACACTTCACTTCAGAGCCCTCAAGAGCCAGATATAAATGTTTATTAGTGTTTATTGGTGTTGGTAAAAAGGTTTTGCTACTACCTAAAACTCAGTAACAGGAGTGTAAGGGATGGGATTTCTAACAGGTCTTCTCCACTATAGCAGTGAGAACATTTAATAAGCCGCACACACACTAGGATAAATCAACAATATGATAACGGCATGGCTGGAATTAAACTCACCACCTCCTGACTGAAAGACAACAGCTCTTCCTCTCAGCTTCAGCCGAGTTATGGGCTTTTGTTCAGAAATGATGGTGGAGACATGTCCCCATGCAGCGCAAATGACGCCTATGCTGCCTGCACATTGTCTTCATACTCTTTAAATGTGTGATCCCCTCATCATGTTGCCAAATATTGGATTTCCTTTAGAGACTATTTTAAGTTCACATGGTTTGTCCGACGACGTGTGGAACATTTTGGTCCTACCGGAAAATTACTGGTATTTTTTGTAGATTACGTCACTTCGATTTCTCTTTACCGTAAAATGTGAGCCTTTTTGATGTTAAAAACGATCTCAAATGTCTCTAGACCAAATTAGTCAATCATATGGCCATGTTATAACAGTTGTCAAATGATATCTTAACCAAGCCAGCCTTAGTTGCTAATTGTGTAAGAAATAGTGCTCATCTCTGTGTGCTTCCCTATCCCAGTAATTACGGTAAAATCCGGAAATGACGTAGGAATCGCAGCTGATATAAGGACGTGGTTGTTCCTGTGAAAAAGTGGATTTGCTGCTTCAGGACAGGCGGTTTTAGAGTATAATTTATAATGTTTTAATTAACAAATGTACATATGTTTTAGCACTAGAGGATTTTAATATAATAATACAAGGACACATGTGTGTTTTTGTTGAGAAAACTCGGCACTGTGACGCCTTCTGCTGCTGCCTAGCTCTCCATCGGCTGAAGAAACAATGCAGGCCTAGCTAGCATCTGACGGTAGCTAGCGGAAGCTAATCGGATAACGCTGCTCCAGCAGACTGCAGTGGGATTTAAACCTTGGACAAAGCCCCATTTTTCGACGCTGCGATAACATCCATTTCGGTATTTTACACCTTTTATTAAATCAAATGTTGCCTTTCATGCAATGTATGTAATTTAACCAAATTTGATGTCTGTTAAATAAGCAAATGCTCGTTAAACGCAATATGTTCACGAAGTTAACGCGTTAGCTTGTTAGCATTTGCGAGTTAAGTAATTTTGTCCTTGTTGATTCTATAATAAAGTATTTCTGTGTCATGCAGATGGTCAACAAAGAGAAGGCCAAACGTATAATGTGTCTGCCAAATGTGTCAGGGATTTGGTAACATTTAAAAACAGTAGCTTGGTTTCCACTGTGGTCCATCACAGTTTCCCTGTCGGAACCATAGATTGTATACAATGGGACGGATCTTACCTGCTTTATGTTTTCGCATTCGTAAGAAAACCTTTTTTGAATTCCTTTCCTTCTAACTGGAAAGTGTATTTTAACCGGGGATCATTACACACGGGTCCACTTTATTGGATCCAAGCTTATCATTGCATAACACTGACTGTGCAGCAATGGTTTCGTTTAAAGAGCTATGTTATGGCATACACATGTATTTGTTTCCTCCTTCCTGGTGCTTGCATAATCTATTTTGCATCCATTATTTGCATTTATAATTGATGGGAAATATGTATGTTTTGTCTTTCTACACATCCTATATGACATTTAGTTTCCAGCAACCTTCCAAACAATCCTAAAAAATGTTGCCTTCAAGGTTTCTTCTAATAACCATAACATAAACAGTTTATTTGTGTATGTTGCAACCCTTCAGATTATACCGTACCTTCTCTTTAATTATAATGTTTTGACAGAATAAACACAATATAGTTTAAAAGTCTATCTGCCTTTCAAATGTAATGGATTCTGGGGCATGTCTGTTTTGAAAGGGACAGCTAACTGAACTTATTGTTGTCTAATATGCAGCAATACAACTCTACATTCATGAAGCTAATAAGTGTGCATTGCTGCTCTGTTAACTATTTTCACTACCAATGAATATGCTCATTGTCTATTGATTTAATTGATCAAATATTCATTATGGTTTTTAAATATAAAGACGTGATGCCCATCGCAATTTCTCAGAGCCAATGGGACTTCTTGATATTCCTTGTTTTGTCCAGCCAGCATGGTACAACTCAAAGCTATTCATCTTACTATCAAATGTAAAGTAAATTCTCACATTTGAGCTGAAACCAGAAACATAATGGTATTTTTCTTGATATATGAAAAGCTGAATTGATGATCAATACAGTTTCCTGAAATGTTTTGGTTAGTAGAGTAATCAATCAATCCTTTAATCGATTTAGTTGAAACTATTTGACTGAGGAAGTTCAACTTGATGCTCATTTTGGAGACTGTAGTTTGGAGGTGCTGTTAAGGTGTATTGAATTATATTGAGGGTTGTTTTCATTATTTATTCATTGATATAAATGGGATGGACTGTTGCATCTGTCTGCACTAGTTTTTGCTAAGTATACCAAATAAACTGAGTTTATGTTGCATTGCAGTCTGTCAAGACAGATTGCAAACTTTATTTATAATTTTAAGAGCTTCTTACAGTACCATAGCTCTTTGTTGTTTTAGTTTTTTTATCTTGATCTAATCCACATCAATCTCTTTTCAGCGATGAGCTCTCAGCTGCAGGTCTTCTCCCCCCCCTCCATCTCCTCCAGTGCCTTTTGCCGCGTTAAGAAGGTGAAGGTGGAGAACAATGTTTGGGACGTGTCCACCTCCGAAGCTTACAGCTCCCTAGCGGGCCAGTCGGCATACACCTTCGCCCCAGCCATGGCCGTGGCACCCTTTGCACCATCTCTGGTCTTCCCCCCCACAGCGCCCGGCTCAAGAGGTCAAGTGGTGGTGCGAGCCGCTGATAGCACCGGCAGTCTCCCTCGTGGATCCAGTCGGCGTGTGGTGGAGCAGGCCACGTCTTCCTCTTACGCTCACACAGAGACGACCTCCGAAACAAGGGGGCACAGGCACGGGCAGAAGAGAAAGATGGAGGAGACCACTGAAGGCAGCGGGAGCGGTTGTGGCAGTGTCCAAATATTGGAGGAGCTCTCAGCCCCTGCAGCAACGTACTCCACCCGTACCGGGGGTGGCGGAGGAGGCACAGGCCAGTCTATACCCCACTCAGCTACAACCACCAAGAGCAGCAGCTCCAACGGGGAGGGGGATTATCAGCTGGTGCAGCACGAGATCCTCTGCTCCGTGTCCTGCAGCTATGAAGTGCTGGAGTTTTTAGGAAGAGGCACGTTCGGACAAGTGGCTAAGTGCTGGAAGAGGGGCACCAATGAGATCGTGGCAATCAAGATCCTGAAAAACCATCCTTCTTATGCTCGTCAGGGCCAAATTGAGGTAACACAGTTTTGTTGATTCATTCATTTGTGTATCCTGATCTTTTGTAGTTGTGGTTACTGGTTTTATTTGACAATGTTTGCAGAGAGCTTCATGTCTCGCAGAATTAATAATAAAATGCTAGCGCTGTGTGTAACATTTATGTGGTCCCAACTGATTTAGCTGAAGAAATCTCCAGTCAAAGCTTCCGGAGTAATGAGACAATCCAACGTGCATTTCTGAACAAGTTTAATTACAGCTTAATATAAAAGTTATTTTATTAACACTGCGGCCCCCCTGTGTCAGAGGGTCTTTCAGTTTCTAAAAATTACATGTTATTTTCACAGGAAAAATGTTGGCACTTTTTGCCCCCTCTGATTGTGTTTTATTGGGAAACGCCTTGAATTTTGGCGTGCTTTTTGCTCTTTTGCCCCCCATTGTTTCTGATACGGGTTGGGTTTGGTCCAATTCTGGATAAATTGTAATTGCCTTATCACATTACCTGGAGTTGCTTCCCAGATGTTACCATGTTGATGCAACATTATCAATCATTTTAGAGCAAACTGGTTAAATGAAACTTGTAACTGACCTCCGTACCACAGCATTATTGTGCCCTTCCTCACACTTTCACTTTCATTTTCTTGTTATGAAAGTGAACCAGCTATAATTGACAAATTAAACAGGGTTATTTGTATCTCTTCCAACAGGTGGGTATCCTGAACCGGCTCAGCGCAGAGAACGCAGATGAGTACAACTTTGTGCGTTCATACGAATGCTTCCAACACAAGGGTCACACGTGCCTGGTGTTTGAGATGCTGGAGCAGAACCTGTACGACTTTCTCAAACACAGCAAGTTCAGCCCCCTCCCCCTGCGGCACATCAGACCCATCCTACAGCAGGTGAGCTGGGCAGACATTCATTACACCTTTTTATAACCCATTATTATTATTACTTAATTGTGAGTTGCAGATATGCGCCTTTCATTCTTACGTAGGTGAATTAATTGTACTGTTTTTTTTATTGTCTTTAGGTGGCTACAGCGCTGATGAAGCTGAAAAGCCTCGGTCTGATTCATGCAGACCTGAAGCCAGAGAACATCATGCTGGTGGACCCCCTCAGACAGCCCTACAGGGTGAAGGTCATTGACTTTGGCTCAGCGAGTCATGTGTCCAAAGCTGTCTGCTCGACCTACTTACAGTCGCGCTACTACAGGTTCGTGCGAATAAATCCACTTTCTTCCAATACATCTAAATACTTTTGCCATGTTACTATGACACAACATTGTAGCTCAAGTCTTGGTACTAATTGGTTAACCTCCTCTTCACTGTCTAGGGCTCCAGAGATAATTTTGGGTCTGCCATTCTGTGAGGCCATCGACATGTGGTCTCTGGGCTGTGTGATTGCTGAGCTGTTTCTGGGTTGGCCTCTCTACCCGGGGGCCTCTGAGTATGACCAGGTCAGTACCGACGTTAGAGTTCCCCAGGCCTTATCTGGGCAACAAAGAATGCCTGCAAGAGGCTACAAGTTTTTAGTTGATGGCGTGTCATGGAAGTACTGTATATGTACTTTAGAAACTCCTAGAGCTGCTAGTTTTGCTATAAATCAGGAGATACCAACGTGCTGCTGAGAAACAAGCATAACTACCCACTAGTCGTATCCATGGCACTTACTGGTGTGTTTTATTGGTGTGTCTTATACTTGAATATGTTTTCCCTTCTCCAGATCCGTTACATTTCTCAGACCCAAGGCCTGCCTGCAGAGTACCTGCTGAGCGCGGGGACAAAGACCAGCCGCTTTTTCAATCGAGGACCTGACTCCAGCTACCCACTCTGGAGGCTTAAGGTTAATATGATCTCATAATATTCCTAGTGTCTCCCTATCTGAAGGCTGTAACTGATCGATCACCGTTACCAGAAGATGACTGAATATGTAAAAAATGTTACCCATATCACTTCATGTTAATTGTTAATCTTCACTTTTGCTGTAACAATGTACATTTTGCCTCTGTGGGACTATTAAAGGTATTCTGATTCCGATATAGTTTTTGCAAATAATAACAAACAAAATATGTTTTTATATTTGCCAGACCTCGTCAGAGCATGAAATGGAGATGGGTATCAAGTCCAAAGAGGCCAGGAAGTATATCTTCAACTGTCTGGATGACATGATGCAGGTAAATAGTTTTTCAAGTAACATCTTTTTAAATAAAAATACTATGCTCTCAAACCCAAGAAATGTCTTTACCTCTAACTCTTATTATTTGTCTGATTAATTTGGTTGTTTTATTTCTTGTATTCCAGGTCAACCTGTCTTCTCATTTGGAGGGCACGGACATGTTGGCAGAGAAAGCTGATAGACGAGAGTTTATAGACCTCCTGAAGCGGATGCTCCGTCTAGATGCTGACAAAAGGATCACGCCAACGAAGACTCTGGGTCACCCCTTTGTCACCATGAGCCACCTCATGGATTACCCCCACAGCTCACAGTATGTGTGATGTGCAGATGTTCTTTTAGTCACTGCTGCACTATTATGTTTTCTTTACTTGAATGTTTTTTCTCATACACTATTACTCCACCCTCTCCAGTGTGAAGTCCTGCTTCCAGAACATGGAGATCTGTAAGCGCCGGAGCTCCTACGATAGCAGCAAATCCTTGTACTCCACCAGCGCAGTGCCCAGCGCTGCCGCCGGCAACCTCACTGTTACCTTCAGTAGCCAGCTCAACCAGCATAACCAGGTACGACCAATCACTTCACAGGGTCCACACCAGAGTTCCCGTTAGCCGGTAATTACCGGACAATGACCGGTAAAATATGCTGAAGTCCGGCAAATCTAAATCTCTCCGGTCAAAATGTCCGGTCAAAATAATTTTCCCTTAGCGCAATACCGCATCAGTTGCGCCACTTATGTGACAGACAAGAATAGTATGTGACAGACAAAAGAGTATGTGACAGACAAAAATTGTCAATTCTAATGTCTAACACTTAATGTGGAGAAAGAGATGTCCTGTATGGGTTGATTGTGCGTTGATCTGTTGGTAATGCCTCGGGGTTCCGGTGGGCATGTAAACAAATGCATAATGCTGCGCTATACTTTGTGGCCTCATCCGGTTGCATAGCGACGCTTATTGTTTAGGTGTCTTTTAACAAGCAGGTAGTCATATCATTAGCTAGAACTAGCTAGATCTGATCGATATGGACATAAATGCGAGTAAAGTCTAATCTGACAGGAGAGAGAGATCGGCTGCTGCTGACGAGTCGACACGCAGCTCTGCATGATCCCCTGCAGCGGCGAGCAGAGCAAAACACACTTCAGGTTAGAAAATCACACGTAGCTATTTTAATTACCTCTCAAACTACCTAAACTAGTTATAGATATGTTTAGTTTTACTGTCGGGTCACTCATTACTGGATCCGCGAGCTGCATGATACTGACGGGCTGTCAGGAGAAGGAGAGAGCGCTCCGTTTATTATTCCCGCGTTTTTGTAAATTACTGTACACTTTTGAATAATGTAGTTAATCTACTATAATTAGTTTGTTTAATGTCGAATCATATCAATTTGTTTTAAAGCTCAATAAATAACAAAGAAGACCTTTAACCGGCACTTATCTAATTTTGTCCGGAAGATTTCAACTTTAACGGACATGTTGACCGGCAAAAAAATATTCTAACGGGAACTCTGGTCCACACAACAGTAGTAGTTGAAATTAGTGAGGGCTAAAAAAGTCCCTGAATATTCAAACGCATCACATAACACCTTCCAATATTTTGTTTGGTTCTTGAACTCATAAAAATGTAATTGCTCAGAATTGGAAATCTTGCTCAGCTTTTTCTTTTTCTGAGGCGCAACCATCTCTCATCCTTTCTTGCCCAAAACTAAATATGTCATGGCTTTTTTACAGGGGCGGATCTATGGATCCCAGCTGCCCCCCTAACTTTTGTGTCCCTAAAACTGTACTTGTAGAAACAAACCTACACTGTGTCCACAAGCTTCTCAAGCAACGAAACAAGTAGTTCATTCATTAAAAGTGAATCATTTTAAATATCATTTTAGGCCCGTTAAAAACGTAGCTACGGCCCTGCATTAAACTGCGGAGCGGCGTTCACAGACCGCGGCTCGCACCGCTGCAGAGAGGGAGCGAGCTGTCCCAGCACCTGAAGTTGGATCAGCTTCCCCTGGGAGCATTTCCCCTTCGACTGGTTTTGTTTTTACTAAAGATGAGAGCTTGCTTGAAACAAAATATTAATAAAACGCTGCCGTTTGAATCGATAGCGTTTAACAGACGGTCGCTGTTTGGGGCGTTACGTTACAAAATACTACGCAGACAGCGCTAGCTGCGAGATCGATCACTTTATTTGCTAAACTATGCGGTACTATTAAATCCACGTACATTACACATCACAGCAATGAGGCCAGATAAATGAAACCAGGATACATCCTTTACCGTCAAACTGGGTCTAAACACAGCTGCCTGTGTGCGCTTGGTAAATACTTTCAGATGTTATATTTATGATATGCTACTTATCAGCTACATGGCCCTAACGTGTAAAGTTATACAAGCATTTGTACCAGTGCTTTTCACCAGTAGACTATTGCAGGCCAGAGTAGCTGGAGTGAGTCAACAACAACACAAATACATATCTGAGAAGTGATCAGGATGCACAGAAAGAGGAAAAGAGAGATGAAGAGACCAGGAGGGTCAGAGCAGGAGGAAGCCAGGAGGAGATGAAGATATTAGTGAAGAAGAATAAATGTATGTGAGGAATAAAGAGGAAGTGTCAGAAAGAGGGACAGAGGCAGGGATCAGGAGGCAGATGAGACTCCAGCTGGACCACATGGTATGTTTTTATTCTTCTTGCATACATTTATTTTTTTATTTAGCCTTTATTTATACAGGTGTAAAATCTCATTGAGACACAAGGTCTCATTTTCAAGAGAGACCTGTTCAGTGGTAACACTACCACACACTGTAATATTCCATTACAGCAGCACAATCTAGCGGCTCTTAGTATTGACAAATATTTATTGAAATGTGTTGCTGCACAGGTCACCTTTAGCTCTCTTAAGAAATGGGTGATGTCATGTGTTTACTTAATTATAACGAAGTACTTTTAGTGTACTTACAGTTAACAGAAATAGGGTATCATGATGTATTGAGCTGTTTTATACTATATTTTAGTTTGTTTGTCTGAACACCTTGTTTCTCTTGTGCATTAAGAACACTTGTGTTAGGGCATGATTTAACAATAAATAGGTTATACAGTATAAAATACCACGTACTGTCCGCCCTCCCATGCCACCCTGGCATGAGCTCTTGCCCCCCCTTTGCCACCCCATGTAAAATGTTCTAGAACCGCCACTACTTTTTTACCATTATCAGTCTTTTCACTTGTATGTTACTAATGCTATAGGGAGGCAGTTTCTAGTGAATTACTCACTGCCACATTTACATACTATTAAATTAGAAAAGCACTTTCTCCAACAAAATAAACATTACAGAGCTGCAGCTAATACTCACTAAGGATGGACTGTGAGGGAGAATGCCCTGCAGTGTGTTTCAAGATGACCTTGAGAAGCACTGGTTGTGGGGTCTGAGCCCTCAGCGTTGTCTGTCAGATGGCGCTAATGCTTTTGGTCAGGTGTGAGGGTGTGTGTGTGTGTCTCTCCGCAGCTTATCTCACGCACCACTGACCCATCAGGCCAGTATTGTCCGTGCATTCAAGACGTGTCATGTTGTGTTGAATCACTCTAACTTTTGAAAAACCTGAAAACCTTATTTTAACTGCCATGTTTTAATATTTGAGCCCAAAACAGTGCTTCACTATAACGTTCAAATTGGTCAATGGATTATGTGAATATGTTTTTGAATTGGTTTTTAAGAAAGACAGATATCAATTACATCACGTTGTCTCTTTAGGCTCAACATTGTGCTTGAAAAAGTCCTTTTGTGATGTAATGAACGTTGCCACTCATTCTGTCTTTAATCAGTGGTCTTCTGTAATTCCTCCACCAGGTGCCTTCTGCGGGGGGGGCCGTGCCTTTGCTGAACTACCAGCCCGCTCTGTACCAGCAGGCGACCATTAACATTCCCGGGCTCGCTCAGCAGAGCGTCCCGATCCCAACGCGTGCTGCTGGGCTGTGCAGCCAGACTGAACCCTTCCAGCAGACCCTCATCGTCTGCCCACCCTCCACTATCCAAGGTAAAGGAGAACGCTGCAAACAGACTGAGAAAAACACAACATGAGGGGTTGCAGCAGAAGACGCCACTCACTGTTATTTATTCCAATTTGAATACGAAGAAGGGTTTCCTCAGATTGTACTTCAGTTATTTTGATGTCAGGCTGTCACTACTAACATCTACTTATTGCTATAGTTGAAGGCAGATTATGAATGTTAATAAGATGCTTACCTCAACATCCCACTCTTTAAGGGATACTTCAATGCTGTGAGACATTACCTTCATTTTAATTTATTTTGTAATCACTTGTATTTTATTGTTTTTCAGGGCTACAGGCATCCAGTAAGAGCTCCAGTTACCCTGTGAGGATGGAGAACTCTGTACCCATAGTACCTCAGAACCAGGCTGCTCAGGCGTTGCAGCTCCAGCCCAGTATGCTCACACAGGTAAGAGTCTGGAGGGTCAGTCACATTTCAGATATCTGTCTGGGGCTAATGATGTTATCTTTAAATGTAGTCTTTCAAGAAGAGACACAAAGCTTGTACGGGCACCCTTTCTTTTGAAAAAGATGGACAGAGGAAGCATGCATGTATGGCTGCTTGAGAGGGACATGGGCAGGTTGTAGGATTTGCAAATGTATACATTTTCTTCAGATATACGGTTTGCTTTCAGTGGAGACCTTGTTTATTTAATTGCATTTATACCATTAACCTTTGAAATGACAAAAGATGTGACTTCAAAAGCATAGCCTTTGTTCCAGGACCAGGCCTCTCTTATTCCCAGTGTCCTCTCTGGGATGGTGGCCAGATGTTTAATGCAGGAGGCTCCAAAAGCTGTTTAATTGTGATTTGCTAAACGTAGGATTATGGTCTGCCCACTGCAGAGGTCAGGGGTCCGGTCGGCCCGTGGTGCCAGTGTGTTTCTCTTCAGATTCAGCCTTTTTGAAGGACCTAACGCAGCCCTCCCCTATCCCCCCTCCCTTCCTCCCTCCCTCCTCCAGGGTTCCTGCACCCCCCTGATGGTGGCCACGCTGCACCCACCCTCAGCAGGCATAGCACCCCAGTACTCCCTGCCCCTCGGGCTTGGAGGCGGGGTGGGTCGGCCCACCCTCCTGGAGCACACAGCCACAGTGCTGGTAAAGCAACAAAGAAGAAACACACACATGCACACTACAACTAACAAAGCCATCTCTATCCTGCCCCACTCCTACTTTCTTCATTAATGTTTGCTTTGTTCCCTCCTCCTCTGTGCCACATGTCGTGTTCGGCTACTCTTTTTTTCACCTTTTATTTTGCCATAGTCACATGAAGACTTGTTGTCAGACTTATGGTCGCTTGGTTCGTATTTTGTCGGAAAATTCAAAAAATGTTGACCCTGGACTCACCAGTCCTTTTTATACTTTTTTCAAATCCCCTTTTGACATTAAATCAGAATTGACTAATCGTTTATTATCCATTCCAAAGGACAACCCCTCCCCATACCATTCACTCCTCCCCTCCCCAGTCTCTCCCCATAGGTGTGCTGAGGGCATGGAGCATGTGTTGCTGCGTTGGTCTGCGCTTTGCTTGCAGCTTCCCTTGTCCCGTCCTTCCTTGTTTACAGCAAAGGAGGTTGCAGCTACAAAGCCCACTAAAGCCCCCCCGACTCTCTGACACGCATCTTTTGTTTCAGCCCCCGAACATGTGGCATGCCTTCTCCCCACACAGCTTATCAGCAGACTGTGTGGCATCAGTGGACTGAACTAATCTCTTTCTTCAGTGTTTCTTCTTTAACAGGCACCGTGCTCCTGTGTATTCTTGTCTTTATCCCCCGTCTGACTGTTTACAGTGCTTCATTGTTTGGGCTTTGCATGATATCATCTCGTCCATTTGTGTTGCAGGGCAATGCTTTATTAAGGGAATGGCTTGGGAAAAGTTGCTCGCTTATCTATCTGTGCTTATGCCTGCGGAAGACATTTGTTGTTTGGACTTGTTTCTCAGCATGGCTCAGTCTGTCTGGCCCATTCCAGCGATCACATAAGTTGTGTTTACGCATTAATATCCGATCGTTGATGGTAGATGTACTGAAGTGTGAGCGTCTGTTGTTTCTCTCAGCAGGCCTGGCCCACTGGCACGCAGCAGATCCTCATCCCGTCGTCATGGCAGCAGGTCCCGGGCGTGGCCATCCACAGCTCCGCCCACCAGTCCACTGTCCCCGAGTCCCCCCTGGAAACACTTCACTCAGAAGCTGCCGCGCAGCAGGGACACAGCTGGAGGTCGGTCCACCACTCATCAGTCTGAACAGTCTCATTCTTGTTTTACAATTATGAACTACCAACTTATAGCTTTACATATTTGAGACGCTCGTCATTCATTTGAATGTCACAACAAATACATTGGAGCGCCTTTTTAATCAAGGGGTTACCAGTGTTTTAAAGTAACTAAGTAGATTTACTCAAGTACTGTACTTGTACTACTTCCTGTATAGTTCCCATCTTTTGCTTCTTTGTACTTCTGCTAACTGCCATTCAGATTCAGAGGCAAATCTGGTACTTTTACTCCACTACACTTATTTAATACCTTCGCTTAATTTGCAGATTTGGATTAATAATGCGACATGTAATCGACAGTTAAATAAGACTTTAAGTTAGACTTTACATCCTGTCTACCCTGCAGTATAACATCATTAAAACTAGTGACCTGCTTTGATAACACTTGAATGCATCAATAATTATTATCAAAACATATGATATATATTATTCTGAGTACTTTTACTTTTGGTACTTAGAAAATGTTTTGATGCCAATTATTTTGTACTTTTACTTGAGTAACATTTGCAAAACAGGATATGTACTTGTACTGTGTACTCTTCTTACACTCTGGTACTTCCACTTTTACTTAAAGGGGACCTATCATGCAAAATGCACTTTTGTACGTCTTTTATACATGAATATGTGTCCCCGGTGTTCCAGGGAACTCACCAAGTGTCAGAAAACACAACCCTCTCTATTTTCCTCCATACCCAAATCTCTAAAAAAGGGGCTGCAACGGATCTGATAAAAACTGATCCAGATTTAAACACTGTCCTGACGTCAGGACGGTGGCGCTACGGCTATTGGGCCAACTCCACCAATCAGGAGGAGACAGCCACGGCCATTGCCGTTCGAAAGCGCTGGAGACGTTGTAGTACATATGCCAGGCCTGTAGATGGTGCTGTTGCTCACAGAATCTGCCCTTGCTAAAACAGAGCTAGAAATTGTCAAATTGAGCAAAATGAGGCATGGCTAAAATGCATGATCTGTTTGGTATTTTTTTTTTTTTAAAGTATAAATATGCCTTATATAGGTATGGTCCTACACTATATTATTCAAATATAGCATGATAGGTCCACTTTAAGTACTAGACATAGTATTTTTAAGCCCCAACTCTGGGGCTTACAGTGTATGCATTATAGTAAGTACATAAGTCACTGCAAATGTTTGCTGTAATAACAGAGCAAAGTGAGGGAAGTAAAGCTGCGTCAGTTGAAACAAACATGATCTCCTTGTGTTCATATATCATGATGCCCCTCCCTTTAACTTGTTTGAACTTTGGCCCTCGCAGGAATACAGCCCAGGGCCGCAGCCAGCAGGAGAGGAAGAAGGTGAAGGCCAGACGGGGAGAGAACAGGAACAGGTTGGTGGAGCCTGCAGCATCTCAACTTTCACGCTTAATGACAAATGCCTAAAAATAACTATCACATCCAGTACCAGCAGATGTTATCCCTTAAAGTGGCTTCTGAGAAGTTGACTCATTTAATTACAAATTCCTTAGCAGTAGTTAGTTTATTTGTCACTAGATGTGAACACAACAACCATTGATTAATGAAAAGGAGCAGTGAAAATACTCTGTATATTTAATCGTAGATTACGGATTACATTCTTTTGCCGTTACTGCTGAAACCATGTTTGCTTTTGGTGGGAAAACTCAACTTTTCTATTGTTTCTCTTCCTAGGGGTACATCTGCCGTGTCATTGCTCAGCAGCAGCGGTGTGCCCCCGCTCAGCGCTGCGTGGTCGCAGCCCATAGTCATCTCCGACACACCCAGCCCAGCTGTCAGCATCATCACCATCCACAGCGACACGGACACCGAGGATGAGCGCAAGTTTCATCCCGCCAGGTGAGTCTCGCCTCTGCACCATTCACTCTTTTTATTTATCTTCTTATTTTTAACCGAGCACATAAAAGGAGAATTTGTATTAAGAAGGATCTTAATGTCTGCCATCTTTTTGGATGCAGCTGCTAATCCAATTCTTCTTGGTACTATATTTTGACCATTTTCTAAAAAAGGACTAATGTAAGACGATGTTTGTTTGACTTCATTAGCAGACCAGGGCCTTATTGTTTTGTATTTGTAATACTTAAAGGGGACCTATCATGCAAAATGCACTTTTGTACGTCTTTTAAACATGAATATGTGTCCCCGGTGTTCCAGGGAACTCACCAAGTGTCAGAAAACACAACCCTCTCTATTTTCCTCCATACTCAAATCTCTAAAAAAGGGGCTGCAACGGATCTGATAAAAACTGATCCAGATTTGAACACTGTCCTGACGTCAGGACGGTGGCGCTACGGCTATTGGGCCAACTCCACCAATCAGGAGGAGACAGCCACGGCCATTGCCGTTCGAAAGCGCTGTAGTACATATGCCAGGCCAGTAGATGGTGCTGTTCTCACAGAATCTGCCCTTGCAAAAACAGAGCTAACATTTTTCAAATTGAGCAAAATGAGGCATGGCTAAAATGCATGATCTGTTTGGTATTTTGAAAAAGAAAAAGTATAAATATGCCTTATATAGGTATGGTCCTACACTATATTATTCAAATATAGCATGATAGGTCCACATTAAATAAACCTTCTTTAATTTTCTTATAAAATAACATTGTTTCTCCATGTACATAGCATCGGCCTGAGCCAGCGCACTAACGTCATCAGCTGTGTGACGGTGCACGACTCGGACTCGTCCACAGCGAGCCCCCTGACCCCCCTCCCCCGCACGCTGAACCCAGCGGGCGGCGCGTCGTCTCGCCAGGCCAAGTCTCTGGCAGTGGTGGCGCCTTCAGTCAAAACCCAGGGCACGGAGCGAGGAGCTGCTTCACGTGGACGCCTGGACACTGGTGAGAACTTTATCCGTTTGTGTCACCATGCGTTTTATTTAGGATGTGACTGACCCAACTTGATAACTCATTTATTTAATTTCCAGTGAACTACATAAAGCCGAAGAGATCATCCAACCGGCAGCCCTGCAGCTCCGGGGAGAGCATGGAGCGGAACAGGCTGCTGCCGAGCCAGTCACACCCTTTAAACCTGAGTCAGGTAATGTTTTTACAACATTCCTCACTGTCTTGTAAAGTTTTATTTTTTAATTAAACTGCCGTGAGATGTTGGTAAAGAATTAGATTTATTTGCCGAACCCAGGAGGTAAACTATGCTGTCGGCACTAGATGTGAACAGGTGTTCCTTTGCAAACACTGCCACCAATAACATATCAATCAATAAATATCACTACTGCAGGTTCACTGGTAAAAAAAAACCTGCATTTGCTCACTATGTCAACAGGTGATTGATGTTGACATCTGTAGACACAAAGAAACGGCAGTCATAATCCCAAAAGAAAAGAAATCACGGGTTGCTCTGAGTCGTCAATCGGAAGTGACTCAAGTGCTTATGCGAAACAGGGGTGTTGGGAATAGGGCGGGGCGGGCGAATATTTTAAAAGACTTTGCTGTAGAGTCATTCATGCACGTTAGGCCTTGTCTGAAAATGTTGTCAGATATCTTCCCTGGAAAACTTAAAGACTGTTTGAAATTATTTGCAAATGTATTATTATATAGAAATTCCATTGAACAATTTAACAAAGTGCTTTACAAAAGGAAATAAAACCAGGCAAGGTAGATCACATGAGAAGAGCATTGAGAAATGAAACACACTAAAATGAATATGAACAAATACATAATGATAAACAGTATTAATAAAAACATAGCAAACATTTAAACGTAGTCCATGCACAGACAACATGCTCTCACAGCTGATGTTCTCCTCCTCCTCGTTGCTCTCATGCCTCTGTGCTCCTCCTCAGGTCCAGCCGGTGGTCTCTTCCTCTCAGGAGCGCTCCCACAGCGACTCGTCTCTGCGCCGCCAGCCGACCTTCCCTCCGGTCGTCTCGTCTCACTACAACTTCCCCGAGGTGTCCGGCCCCGGCCTGTACGCCTACCCCGCCTCCACGGCCCTCTCCTCTGCCTCTCAGGCCATGGAGCAGCTGCTGAGCCGCGGCCACGCCCCCCACGGACACTCCCCCTCCGCCTATGCAGCACCGTACACCTCAGCGTCCTCCAGGAGGGACCCGTCCGGGCGGAAGGACTCGGTCAGCAGCCTGCTGCACGGCCTGCCCGCAGCCTACCAGCACCCGTTTGCCGCCGGCTCTCCGTACGTCAGCGTGACCCCCCGCGCCGAGGCCTACAGCGCCTACCAGCTGAGCCCCCGGCGCCTCACACAGTACCCCTACCTATAGGGGGGCACACACACTTTTAACACAGAAAAAAATCTACTTCCCACATACTATGACAAAGGGAGTTCAAACTGTATCTCTAGTAGAATAACTGTTGTTTGCTGCTTCTGACTCTAAGGCGGCGTCTCTCCGTCGACTCATTATCCCTCTTTCGGGTCGTTTTTTTAAATGGTATTATTTGACATTATATTGGTTTATTTTCCCTTTAACAATATTGTTTATAGCCCGTATTTTATCCCCATCTTATCCAGATGTATAATTATGGCATTGTGGTAAATGTATTTTACTCCTGATAATCTTGAGGTGTGGTGTGAAGAGAGATTATCCTCCTGTCACGAGCTGACACTTTAGGCGAGCTTTTAGACGCCTGACTCACACGGCTAGTGAAGGGCTAGCTGACAAAGAGTTGCAATTATTCATTTCTCATGACCCATGTTTTAATGTTTTCACACTAATCCAATGAGGCCCTGTGTTTTTTAGCGAACGTATTAATGACTGTACCTTAACCCTATGTCTGATTACTCACAAATATGTCTTTTACTATGTTCTAAATTATGTTTTGTCGGTGTGAGAAAGGAGGAGGAAGAAGGTCAGAGAAGATGTGGAATAAGAGAAAAGATGTGGTGCAAACTGTGATGGATACATGTTAATTTAAGTGCACATGTGATGGTCTGTTATTGTAGTGACAGTGTTTAGGCAAGATTAATCATCTCCTTATGCAATAGAAACTTCTTTTTTTGAACTGCATCAACTGAGTGCTGAATGTATAACTGAAGTACAGAGGGGGATAACCATCCACAGGAACGATGTGAAAAGCTTTTGTTTTAAATTGTTTATGAAAATATTAACCTTCTTCCCTACTTTACTCTCCTTGAAATATTAAAAAAATCCAGTTTTATGTGGACCGAATAATATTCTATATCTGTGAATCCTGATTGTGTAGGACCTGCTCATTTACTAAAACTGATTTATGGCCAGTTTGAAATGTTTTATGATCGATAAAGGCAGCATTTCTTCCTGTTTTCTCCCCATGACACTTTGGATATGTTCACTAGGAAGTTGTAACAAACTACCCACACTGCTGTCCTGGTGAAAATAAGATCTTTTACCAAATAGGCTTCTGTGTTACTCTGTCTGATGAGAGCCACTTTAACAGTTATGACCCTTATAAGTCAAAGGTGGATCTGTCCATTCAATGTACATGATGTATTAACCCCAGAATATGTGCATAAATGTCCCCTTTGATTTCACTCGCGTCTGAATATAACATTTTGAATTACAGCTCTTCACATACGAGTTACTAGTGTGTACAGCAGGCACAGGTCTCGTCTGGAAACAGCTGATTTTTGCCTTTTCCCGCCACCATGTTTTAATTCAAGGTGAACCTCGGGATGGTTTCTGTGGGTTATGAAAGCTTTTTAGAAAATCGTTCCCTGTTGTGTTTGCATCAGTTTTGTGTTGTAATGTCTGAATATTTAACTGTATTTCATCTTAACATAGTGTAGTTAAGAGGCTGTTTGGTAGAACTAATTCAGGGAAAAAAGGTTTCAGCTCAAATAATCCACTGTCAGTTTTCAATAAAAATAACCACAAATTCACAATGGCTGTTTTTATTGCTCCTCCCCCGATTCCAACATTAACCTTAAACTATCCATGGCATTAGTTAATGTATGACTTTTGAAAGGGTGTAACTATTGTATCTTGTTTAAAATTCACAATGTGAAATATTAAGTGTTTAAAATCAACCATCAAAAAGACTAAAAATAACTATTGTTGCTATTGGTGAAACAGTTGAGCGACAATTTTAAAGTTTTATTATAACTACACTTTAGATAAAGTTAAAGAATTCAAACAACATTCTTTGCACAGCGGCACTATCTTTGAAAATGATTTACAGTACTAACAGCAGAGGCTGCCGAACATTAATGTATAACTTTTGGAAAATGTATAAAACGTTTCTATTTATGATTTCCGTCTGAAACAGCCAGACCCAATAAAGAGAAAAATCAACACTGGACGAGAATCAAGAGATACTTTTAAGATAGATACTTTATTGACCCCAAAATGGGGAAAATATTTGTTGCAGCAGCAACAAGCAAGTGTACAGGCATTACAATATTACAATCTTTAAAGGTGGAAGAAAGTATTAACATAATAAATAAAATAACAATAAAAACAATCTTCGGCTACTATAACATTATTATTCATCTCACAAACAGAAACAGTTTGAACAATAAAAAATATGACAGATCAAAACTTTAAAAATAACTTAAATAATAATATTGTTTATTTCTATATTGTGCAAATAAACCTAAACTACACAGATTTACCATTTTAACAAAGCAATGTAAATGTGATGTGTAGTGCAAAGAACATAAAAAATAATCAGATCAACATAAAAAACAAACCAAATAAAATACAAATAAAATAAATTACATATTTAAATTAATTAAATTAGGTTTCAGTGTTCACAGCTTCAGCTTTTGTGCAATATTTAAATGTATGCAGGTAGGATTGTATGTAGGACATAACGAAAGTAAAGTTGGGTTTATGGTTTGTACATTTTCAAGAATATGATGAAACACATTTTCCTGACCATAATCAAATACCAACCAAATAAAACGAATTAAATGTTTGGTTTGAGTTTAGAATCTAATTATAAATACTTCATCAGGTCCTTCGCTCCTCAGGACGGCCTCTGATGTCATCAGTAACAGCCGTGGTCCTGCTGCAAACCTAATGTAGTCCTGCAACATTCATCAGGTTCCTTTCCATACATCCATGGGCCCTTCAGTTAGAACGTAAAGAGGAACGGAGATGCCGTATACACAGGGCCGTCCCTGGCCAACTTGAGGCCCCACGCAAAGTTATATGATGAGGCCCTCTGTTTTGCGAGTGTCGACGGGGGGTGCTAGTGGAGCCTCGCAGCGGCGAAACCGCGACGCGCCACACTAATTGCGCCGCATAAGCGCATAGGTGCGGCTCAGTTGAGGCTCAGTTGAGGCTCCCTCCGCAAGATGAGACCTGCTCAGCAAGGTGAGGCCCCACGCAGTCTGCATGATCGGCCTGTAGGGAGGGACGGCCCTGCGTATACATCTAAACATCCTCTTGAGTAAGGTCTTGCCACCAGACTGGTCTGAAACAGGGCTAAAGAGAGTGACAGAGAGGTATGTTTAGATATCAGGTTGATTCTCTTCATATCACACAGGCCTACATGAAATTACACAAGTGTAATCTATGTGAATAAAAACGGAGTCCCCTTACAGTGTGGACTGGATGAGTTGTGTCTCAGTGTAGCTTAAATCGTCCATCGGGGCTGATGGTGTCACCCTCTCCTTCACCTTGTCCTCCACTATCTTGTCCCAGATCTCCATGTTGACCCACAGGGCTCCGGGCAGGGTCAGGCTGGCCCTGGTGCAGGTGATCCAGCGGCACAGGGGGCAGGAGACACAGTAGAGGAACCCCTTCAGCTGGTACAGCTGCTCCAGGCAGGGTGCACAGAAGGTGTGTCCGCAGTGCAGCACCCGAGGGACCCGGTCGCTGCGAGAGTACTCGTTGAAGCACACCACACACTCCTTCTCCTCGTGTACGACCATGGTGCAGGGTGTAGTGAGGTGGAGCGCAGACTGGGAGCAGAGTGAAGGCATTCAACAGAAGAACAATATTTCCTGCTGCACAGGAAGAAAGAAACCAGTCAGAAATCAAATCAAATATTATCATTACTTTATCAAAAAAATGCATCTAGCAGTTTCTTTCTAATCATACTTACTTTTAAGGTTGATAAGGTTGCCTGTGATCCTGCTGTTGGTAACGTATGTGTAGGTCTGCTGAGGTTTGCTGTGTCTGTGTGTGAACAGCCTGCAGCTATTATCCAACCTGTCTGATCTTGTGACGTGTCGGAGGAATCATTTCCAGGTAGGAAGCTAAAAACATTCTGGGGAACTCCATTCTTAATCACTTACGCCAAAGCACCTGCACATGCGCATATCTCCGGAACTCCAAGAGGAATGTCTTTGTGAGCAGTCAAACTGTTCATAAAGACATTTTTGATATAAATATATTTGCTATTTGGAGAGAAACATTTTTTAAGGTTCTTTATAACCCCAAAGATTAAAAAGTAACAGAGTAAAATCTGTGGGGATGGTCAATGCTGGAGAATGTGTGGAAATGAATCTGGTGATCACTTTCATATTTGTTGGGACTGCTGTAGTATTTATTTGTATTGGCCAGAGCTAGTAAAAGAGATTAGATCAATAATCAATCTCAATCTTTATTTATTTATATAGCACATTTAAAACAACCTCAGTTGACCAAAGTGATGTACAGGCAATAAATACAATATAAAATAACACAATGGGAGTAAAATAATAAAACAATAATTAAAAACATGATAAAAAGCACAATAACTAGAAACATATAAAAACACATACAAATGTAATGTTCAACTAGTATTAAAAGCCAGTGCAAAGAGGTGAGTTTTTAGCTGAGATTTAAAAAGTTCAATAGACTCAGCAGTCCGGATATGTACTGGGAGGCTGTTCCACAGTCTGGGAGCTGCAACACTGAAAGCCCTGTCACCTCTGGGTTTTTTCCTGCACCGAGGAACCACCAACATATTCTGCTGAGCTGAGCGCAATGCTCTAGCTGGAGCAGGGGGGTGCAACAACTCAGACAGGTAATGTGGTGCCAGTCCATGCAATGATTTAAAAACAACAAGTAAATACTTGAACTGGATCCTTTAACTGACAGGAAGCCAATTGATAAGTGTTTGATCCGTTGCATGCAGCTGATCCAAAAATGCGGCTGCACGCCTTCTTACCGGGAAGAGACGATATGACATCACTCCTGTTTTGGCTCAGCTGGTCCAAAATGCGGCTGCACGCCTTCTTACCGGGAAGAGACAATATGACATCACTCCTGTTTTGGCTCAGCTGGTCCAAAATGCGGCTGCACGCCTTCTTACCGGGATGAGACGATATGACATCACTCCTGTTTTGGCTCAGCTGGTCCAAAATGCGGCTGCACGCCTTCTTACCGGGAAGAGACGATATGACATCACTCCTGTTTTGGCCTCTGTGTTTTGGCCACTCAAAACAGGAGTGATGTCATATCGTCTCTTCCCGGTAAGAAGGCGTGCAGCCGCATTTTGGACCAGCTGCAGGCGACGGATCAAAAATGTATCAACACCAATATACAGGGAGTTACAATAGTCTAAACGAGGCGTTATAAATGGTGGATTAGCTGTTAAAATTCCTTACTAGGAAGATAGGCCTTTACCTTCCCCAGAAGCCGCAGCTGGAAGAAGTTAGTCTTGAAAACTGAGCTTATGTTTGTCAAATTTAAAACAGTTGTCAAAGATGACTCCAAGATTTCTGACAGAGGGACGGCTGTAGGAGGCTAGGGGGCCGAGTACACTATTAAAGCCATCCAGGAGTTCAGACTGTCCAAATATTAAAATATCTGTCTTGTTTTCGTTGAGTTGATTTCCATCCATGATTTAATGTCTTTCAGACAGCTAAGCAAGGCCTTCCTAGATTCATTATTTGCTTTTATAGGCAGATATACCTGCAAATCATCTGCAAAGCAATGGTACGAAATGTTATGCTTTTTAAAAATTGACCCCAGAGGTAGTAAATACAGACTGAACAAAATGGGGCCTAGGATAGAGCCTTGAGAGACCCCATATCCAAGTGGGGCTGCAGCTGAAGAATACTGGCCAAGATGCACAGAAAAAGTCCTTCCTGACAGATGTGATTGAAACTATTTTAGGACGTTACCTTTAATACCAACACACAGTCCAAGGCGTGATAAAATAATTTGGTGGTCAATGGTATCAAAAGCAGCACACAAATCCAAAAGCACTAGCACAGCAGAATTCCCAGAATCAGCAGTTAAAAGATCATTAAAAACTCTCAGGAGAGCAGTTTCTGTGCTGTGGCGTGATTTAAAACCTGACTGAAACTTTTCTGATATGCAGTTAAAATCAAGGTGCGACTGCAGTTGCGCTAAAACCACTTTCTCTAGGACTTTAGACAGGAAGGGAAGCTTAGAAATAGGTCTAAAGTTGGAGAGAACAGAATGATCAAGGTTCTGTTTTTTGATAAGAGGCTGCACTACAGCGTGTTTAAAAAAGGTTGGAACACAGCCTGAGGTGAGAGAGATATTTATCAAAGTTAAAATGTATGACCCAATAGTATTAAAAACGTCTTTGAGTAGTCTGGGAGGAATACTGTCTAAGGGGTATTGTGAAGGTTTCAATTTTTTAACCACATCAGATAACTCGGTCAGTGAAACCAGGTCAAACTGCTCGAAGACTTGTCTCCTGACTGAGCACACAGGAGACACAGCTGGGTCTAAGGTGAGAGGAGGAGGTGAAGATCTGATGGCCAAGACTTTATCATTAAAAAATGAAAGGAACTTTTCACATAGAGTAGGTGATGGCACAACACAGGGACAGTTACAGGGATTTAAAAGTCGATTAAGAGTGGTAAAAAGGAACTGGGGCCTATTTCTGTTGTTGGACACAAGATTTGAAATAAAATGTGTTTTTGCACATTTAACAGCCCTCTGATATTCGCTTAAACCGTCTCTTAGGATCCCCAAGGAGGATAATCAGCTCAGAACTCGACTTTAGTTTCAGTGTGATGTACTTGGGGAACATCCCAACCAGTCTGGAAAAACAAGACAGATATCTGTTGAATGTTTTATGATCGATAAAAGGCAGGATTTTGTCCTGTTTTTTTCCCCATGACACTTTGGATATGTTCAAGGATGTTGTAACAAACTACCCACACTGCTGTCCTGGTGACAATAAGAACTTTAAGCAAATAGGCTTCTGTGTTACTCTGTCTGATGAGAGCCACTTTAGCAGTTATGACCCTTGTCAGTGGCGGCCGCCGGCCCACATTCTAGATTGTCATTCAAAATACTTAAATTTTTTTAAATTTTATACTTTTTTTTGTATTAACAAGGTACATATGTGACCTGCTCCATCATTTTGAGTCACATCGACCCAGGAACACATTTTGAGTTTGCTGTATGTAAAGAGGAAAGTCCCAGCTTTATGGCAATACCAACATTATCTTCTACGCTAAATATCGGCATAGAAGATATGCTCTTCCAAAGTTTGAGTGTCATCAAACGTTATATTTGAGAAAAATGGCATTAAAGATAATAATTCATATTTTTCACATGGATTAAAACACATTTATTAACAGTCAAGTCTAAATGAACATGTATGGAATACAATTGATAACATACAAACAAGTATACTGTAGGGCCTACATATGTAATATATAATAGGGGTGGGGAAAAAATCGATTCATGTAAGAATCGATTCATAACTTCCACTTTCTTTTTAATCAATAAAAATAAATAAAAGTTTTCTTTTTGTTTTGATCTTTCCACTTTTTTATGTACATAATGAACAACTGTACAACATCTGTCTTGCATACTATATAATGTTCTATGTAATTGAAGTTACAGTAAGAATTTATAATATTTTTAAACAGTTAATACATATTTAAACACAGTCATGTGCAGTCATACAAACTACCTGCCCACATCACGTCATCGTTCACGGACGAGCCACAACTGGTTTTGGGCAAACCAGGGGTGTTTCTCAATCGCGAGTACGCTTGCTTGGTAGCACATGTCTGCCGAGCATCTTGCTTCAGAAGCGAGTCAAGAATACTTCCTGGCATTCGGAAAACGAAGTGTGGAACACGCTAGCAAGTGTGCAGGTGTGCGTCATATGAGAGGCCCCGCTTACATCTTCCGCCACAGATTTGGGGAAATTGGTCCGTGCGCAAAGCATTGTGGGGATTTTAAGACCGCGAAGTCTACTCATGTGCACACTCGATATTTCTCCAAACGGAGTACGCCGGGCTCGGTAGATTTCCAAGTATACTGGAGATTGGAACAGTACTTCGGCGGCACTCGATGACGTAGTATGCTTGAAATAGTGGCTCTGAAGCAGCTTTACTAGCGATTGAGAAACACCCCAGATCTTTTGTGTCCTCACTTAAGGCCAGGTGGTTTCTGTGCAGTGGCCGCCTCATGCAACCTTATGAAAAGCCATTTTAAATCGGTTTAGTTACCATATGAGGGTCTAAGGACAGAGGGTGTCGTATTGTCATACTGATATTCTGTACAAACTGTGAAGTCCACTGTTAGAAATTAAAATCAATGTTTTATGGCATGATTTAGTCTAAAACATACCGTCAGTTTAAAAGCAGTCAGATGAAGAACTCATTACTTTTAGTATTGTGTTCACACCTTAAAAGGTGTGAAAGGAGGGATTGTTAGAAATTAAAATCAATGTTAAACAGCATAATTCAGACTAAAATATATCGTCAGTTTTAAAAACTGTTTTATTGTGAAAAAACCCGGAAGTTCACAAAGTCTCAATGCCAAGCTTTTATTCTGAAAATCCTTCATATCCGGTCAGTACGTAGCATGTCGCGAACAATGTTTTAAACTAACTTACAGCTGTTTATAAGGGATTAAATAGAAAGTCATGAAAGACATAAGGAAGAGAAAAGGCTTAAGGAAGTAGACAGGGAATACAGAATGTCGAAATCATCTGTACTCTCGCGATATCGAACCAAAACAGATGAGAAGGGCGTACCCACTATCTGCACAGCGGGAGACAACGAGAGGAGGATAAAAACAGATGACGGACAACGACTCGCTCTCTTCCCTTCGCTGCAGCCACCCTCAAGACAACACCGGCTTTGTCTCTCCATTCACCATGCTTGTTCTTTAACCACGTTACTTAATTAAACTACCCATTTGAACCTTTTCAGAGACTCCATTAGTCTCGTTATTTTAAGTTTCTTTCCTGGGAGCGAGAAGATCACAAATTATCAACACCACTGAGACAAATGTAACATTTGTGATATTGGGCTATATAAATAAACATTGATTGATTGATTGATTGATATGATCAGCCGTTAAGTAATGTTAGCTAAACCACGTGCAGCTTTAGCGCTAAGCTAACTTGTTGTGAGCAGGTCTCTTAGCTAATACATTTTTGACGGAAAGATATCTACAGATAGATATAGATGTTTTCAAACTCACCATTCCACGTAAAGTTATTTTCAAAATTCGGTCGGACCAGACGCAGCACAATTAGCGGGCTCCTCGGTCTTCACCTCTGACTGCGTGCAGTGCAGCACTCATGCTGTGTGTGGAGCCCCTACCCTCTCTTGCAGAAACGTAACACACTGAATTATCCGTTTAACAGGATTATTGCAATGCACATTTCAGCTAAATAGTGCAAACTAATTTGCTTTAGTAATGACAGTCTTTTTACAAAACATGAACAGCATTATTAATGACAGCTTAACATTTTAATTTCAATAAAATCCGGGTTTAGAGTGCACAATCCTGTGTATTGTCGACAAATGCAAACGGACCACACCCTGAACAACAGTATTACAAGTTTAAGCTCCCGAAATAACCCAAAACTAGAGTATCAGCTTCAGTTCAAAGATCATGGAAAGGAAGGAGGGAAGGAGATAGAAATAGTGTATATGGTAAATTGGCAGCATTTATATAGCACTTTTCCACTCTTGTGACCCCTCAAATTACTTTGACATAAGTCAAGTTGAAGAGCAGGATACACACATTCATATAGTGCATGCACCTGCTAAGGGAGAACAAGATTCACACTCACACTGATCGCCATGCAATCAGGAACAATTTAGGGTTCATTATCTTTGTCTCTTAGAGTTCAGGAGAGCCCAACAATGATGGAAATGAAGACTGTCCACACCAACTACGGTTTTGATCACAAATGGAATGATTTCCATTATTATTCTTATCACTCAGTTTGTGCATCTGGCATAGCTTGTGCTTAGCAACTGAGATATGACATCTTATTGAACCAGGTCACTGTTACTCTGTTAACGTGCCTTTGGCCACAAGGCACAGATGTACACTTACTGTGTATGAAAGTCCTTTTTGTGTTTGAGATATATGCAACATAATGGTTCACTTTAAGGAAACAATGCATTATTCATGCACTTTGACAGCACATCTCCCCTTTAAAGCCAGTCTCCTTAACTGTTGCTGAACAGCAGACAGTGCAGCCTCTAAGTTATAGAAAAGTGCATTTTTCTTTATTCTGAGAAACATAGTCTAATTTTAAAGATTATTTTTGTTAAACCTACAGTATTCAGCAATTGTTGGTCAGCAAGATCTACTAAATCAGAGCTGTGATCTGTTCCTATTCAGTGTCATAGAAAGGCCTTGTGGCAGTCATTTGACTATTACCCTGTACATTATGCCCACACATAAAAATACATCTCTGCTCACTGTAGAGCATTCATATTGTAGCTACTATATTCCTGATTTTATTGTATATAGTTTATATTTGTGTTGCGGTGACAGGTTCATGTGCCATGTTTAGAGCTTTAGTGAAGTGCATTTTCTGAAGGAAATACTTTTGTGGTTTGGAGCTACATGCTGTAATGTAAAAGTACCTGTTGTGCCTTGTGGCCACTGGAGGGCAGCAGAGGAGCAAGTCAGTGCGACGATCAGTTGTGAATGAAAAGTAAAACGAGACACAAAGCAATAAGTCTCCCCTGAAATGAATAAATTATGTTTTATACGATATATCCACACAAGCTTATGGTCTTTTTTGCCTAATGTTCATCATTTTGCACAAGCTGGGAATTATTTGTGGTAATGTGGTGGCTCAATTAAATGTTTACAAACCTTTAGTGTGATGGGCATCTTGGTCTTCACTTGCTATAAAGCGTTTTAAAAACAGACCATTATCCCTCCCGACCAACATCTTCTGGAGATTGTAAAGAACATTTGTTTTGGTCTGGCAATGTTTAGCACTCCCAACATTTGATTTAATATCATTTACTCCTTGTAAAAAAATGTATAGAAGGTTTAGTGCGACATCTCCAGGTGAGCAGGTAGTCTGTTTTTGCTTATGTTAAGGTGTGGTTGTGTTTAGTGTTGCCAAGTTCAGTTGACCAATAATATATTAGGCCAACAGTGAAAACACCCTCTCTGATGCATATGTGGTAACTGTGGCTGGGGTCACCTTTAAATAGCTGACAACACCAACTCCTGTTAAGGGGATGGAGGAACCTGTGGACCCTCAATCTAAATCCAAAGTTGTTTTGCAGATGTTGGGGCTTCCCTTCACAAGGACAATGACAGAGGCATGAATGACCAAATAGAATGCAGCTTTATTTCACAAATATACATGTTAAAATGTCAATGTTCAGCAGCTGTCAACGGGTTAGAGGGTGAACATACTTTACACTATTACATTGTGGGTTTACCCTCCTCAGATGGGCAGGTCTGGTCCACTAGGTCACAATGCCTGCAAACTGTCAGGGACAAAAACAGAACAAAAGCATGCACTACTCAAAGCACAACTCCTACAAAATGATTACAGTGAGAGTTAGTTTACTCACCCTTTTAAAGTGTCCCACCGTGCAGTCCCTCCACTGACACTACGCAGACAAGGTTCCCCCACAGAGGGAGAGGAGAGGAACCTGTAACACAAACACTTAGTCAATTATATTGCCCACAATCTGCACACAAGAAAACAATTGACAGAAAATAAAACAAAAAAAGCACTAGAGGACAGTAGTTTTTTTTTTTTTAAACAAACGCAACATAATAGTTGCCAGCTCAAACACCAATTCAATATAACATTAAAAGAAGGTTAAAAACCAGGCTTACTTTTACAGAGCAATAGATCCTCCTGGCTCAATCCAGGAGGGGAAACGGTCATACTCAGCTCTATTAAACACAAAAACAGATGTTATAAATAATAAAAGCTAGAATAAAGTTAACAAACGTCCATTGCCAGTTTCCCGGGTTGCTTGGCTGGTTATGAGCACTTCTACACTGTGCAAAACACATACAAGTTGCTTAAAACTGTTACTAAAACACCATATTGAAAACACATTGTTTGTAACAGACCAGGTCTCGTGCTTTGAATGTCTGAAGAGTTTCCCTCCATGATGGGAAAACGTATCTTGCCCTCGCCCTAATAAAATCCAAACTGAACTGAGACACTTCCATAGGTTAATTTAAAAGACCATATAACCACCTTAAAACCGCGAGTCCTACCTTGAGGGAGATAACGGTGAGCGTCCAGCAGCCAAGAGATAAAGGTTTTCTGAAACTGCCGGCAAAACTTTTATAACTTACATTTTATCGGTCACCGGTCATGTGATCACGTCACGTGACAATGACGTCACATTCCCACACATATATAAAGAAGCAGCCTGTCACTTGAAGCTTCACAATCTCCATCAACGGTTCAGTGCAACTTTAACAGACAGAGACGGTGACATCATCATGCTGGTTTTCCTCTTCCTGTTGGGCCTGGCTCTGGGTGCTGTGTCTTCTTCAGATGAGCGTCCAATGGAGCTTAAGCGTGGCAGCTGTCCCTCATTCTGGTTCTCCTTCTACGGCCGCTGCTACAAGTACATCGCCACAAAGATGACCTGGGCTGATGCAGAGTTCCACTGTCTGTCCCAGGGAGGCAACCTGGTGTCTATCCACAGTAGAGGGGAAGAGGATTTTGTCAAACTCCTGATCAAAAACGTTGACCTTGCTCAGGGACCAACATGGATCGGACTCAGTGACATCCACAAAGAAGGAAGATGGATGTGGTCTGATGGGTGTGTAGCCAAGTTTTTCTTTTGGAATAAAGGAGAACCAAACAACCATAGAGGTGAAGACTGTGTACACAACAACTGGTCAGGGAGGTGGAATGATAGGAAGTGTTCATCAACTTTTCCCTCAGTTTGTGCATCTCGCACAACTTGTCCTTAGCAACTGAGATGTTACGTGTTCACCTGTTTTGTTAACATGCCTTTGACAACAATAAAGACACAGATGTACACTTGTATATGTGTGTGAACAGAAGTCCTTTTTTCTAACCTTTATTGTCATGAATGTTACATATTCACACTGGTCGCTCCAGGGGTTAATCAAAGGAATTATTTCTACACCTTTTAAAAAATATCATAAATACATTTAGTAAATAATATTGATGTACTATTACATTTTTGCTGTTGCTTATTATTCCTGGTATTATACTTATTTGTTTTAACCACACACAGTTGTATATCATTCAATTATCACATGGATGTGGTCAGGTATTTACGGCACCTGGTGTGTGGATGACGAACGGGCTGAACTTGCTCTTTTCTGTTGACCGTATAGTCCTGCTTTGGTTATTGTTTGTGTTATTTTGTTCAATCAACATTAACTTTTGCACAGATTTGATTTAGGAATGCTTCAAAGTGATGAGCCTAGTCTTGGCCTCTTTAGCGACATGATTCATTGGGAAAAGTACCATCGCAAATGTTCTGGTTATGGGAACAACAGGTGTTTAATGGACAGGGACACTATGTTTATCTTTCACATGGCGTGAAACTCAAAGTGGCAGCATGGTGAATGGTTACAGACATGTTTATCATCACCTGCGTCTCAGATTTCAATGCGATTCATATAAAATGAATGTTTGTTGGGAAACAAAAACAATCTACATTATTCCAAATATATATATATATGTATATATGTGTATATATATGTGTGTGTGTATATATATATATATATGTATATACACTTGTATATATGATGGTTCTTTTTTCTTTTTTTTTTAAAGTCAAACTTCTTGGGTTTTTCCTTTTGTTATTTGATTGAAGAGGTACTGGAAAATAACCGGGTGAAACGAGTGCCCAATCCTTCTGTGTATTGTTGACTAATGCAAACGGACCACACCCTGGACAACAGTATTACAAGTTTAAACTCTGGAAATAACCCAAAACTAGAGTATCAGCTTCAGTTCAAAGATCATGGAAAGGAAGGAGGGAAGGAGATAGAAATAGTGTATATGTTAAATTGGCAGCATTTATATTGCACTTTTCCACTCTTGTGACCCCTCAAATTACTTTGACATAAGTCAAGTTGAACAGCAGAATACACACATTCATATAGTGCATGCACCTGCTAAGGGAGAACAAGATTCACACTCACACTGATCGCCATGCAATCAGGAGCAATTTAGGGTTCATTATCTTTGTCTCTTAGAGTTCAGGAGAGCCCAACAATGATGGAAATGAAGACTGTCCACACCAACTACGGTTTTGATCACAAATAGAATGATTTCCATTATTATTCTTATCACTCAGTTTGAGCATCTGGCATAGCTTGTGTTTAGCAACTGAGATATGACATCTTATTGAACCAGGTCACTGTTCACCTGTTAACGTGCCTTTGGCCACAAGACACAGATGTACACTTACTGTGTATGAAAGTCCTTTTTGTGTTTGTGATATATGCAACATAATGGTTCACTTATTAACAAGGAAACAATGCATTATTCATACACGTTGACAGCACATCTCCCCTTTAAAGCCAGTCTCCTTAACTGTTGCTGAACAGCAGACAGTGCAGCCTCAAAGTTATAGAAAAGTGCTGAATGTTTCAAATGTAGCTTAGTAGTAATTTAGCATCTGGGTACAAGGGTTTGCTGGTGTAACATTAAAAAAGTGAAAAGAGTCAGTCTGGAATGCAGAATTTTTTTACATGAGGCACATCATTTTTCTTTATTCTGAGAAACAGTCTAATTTTAAAGATTATTTTTTGTTAAACCTATTCAGCAATTGTTGGTCAGCAAGATCTACTAAATCAGAGCTGTGATCTGTTCCTATTCAGTGTCATAGAAAGGCCTTGTGGCAGTCATTTGACTATTACCCTGTACATTATGCCCACACATAAAAATACATCTCTGCTCACTGTAGAGCATTCATATTGTAGCTACTATATTCCTGATTTTATTGTATATAGTTTATATTTGTGTTGCGGTGACAGGTTCATGTGCCATGTTTAGAGCTTTAGTGAAGTGCATTTTCTGAAGGAAATACTTTTGTGGTTTGGAGCTACATGCTGTAATGTAAAAGTACCTGTTGTGCCTTGTGGCCACTGGAGGGCAGCAGAGGAGCAAGTCAGTGCGACGATCAGTTGTGAATGAAAAGTAAAACGAGACACAGCAATAAGTCTCCCCTGAAATGAATAAATGTTTTATACGATATATCCACACAAGCTCATGGTCTTTTTTGCCTAATGTTCATCTTCATTTTGCACAAGGTGGGAATTTTTTGTGGTAATGTGGTGGCTCAATTAAATGTTTACAAACCTTTAGTGTGATGGGCATCTTGGTATTCGAGTGATTCTACAATTTAGGGTACATTCCATGTCCATTGATGTCCATTGATGATAATTATAATTATTCTAACTATTTTCTTCAAAAATATCATATTTTGCCTATTATTGGAAAGCATGTTATAATATCACACAAACATTATGTGCATCCTATGCTTTATTTAGCTTGAAATGTGTCATGATGTTCTTAAATTGTCAGTTTTTTGCTATGTCCGTTTTTCAGTTGAGGGTGTCTTGGATTCAAAATAATGAATAAAAACCATTAAAGTAAATTTAAAAAATGATTCATTTATTTCAAAAGTCTAAATACTAAAGAATAACATATTTTTAATTGATTTCCCCCTTTAAATAATTTAAATATCTTAATATATGAATGTCCGCAAAAGTTCTGTCAACTATGTTACTAACAGAACTTCCCCCTTTAACTCAAAAATTGTTTGTCCCAATACCATGTCACCAGCATCACATGATGCCATGTTCCTCTTTGGCAGACATTTTGAACACACTGTGGTGATTGTCCTCTACATTTTTACAATATTTTATGTATAATAGCACATGGTCAATTAATATACTCATTGACAATCAACAATGTTACGTACATTGTTATGGTTTACAATTGTTTAATGATTTTAATTCAATTATATGTTCAAATGTGATGTTAACCTGTTCAAGAAAATGACATGTGGTCATCCAGGCAAGGCCTAGCATTGAAATGATGGGTCAAAATAGGGAAATTGTCAACTAGGTTACCTGTCAACTGAGTTACCCAGTACTGTAATAACTGTAGTAACTTAGTTGACAGGTAACCTAGTTGACAATTTGTATGACATGTAGACGTCATTACACATCATTATCAATGGAATTTTGCACTTCTGCCTTGAAATTAACATAGTGCTGATGGTTAATGTGTCCAGTCAACTATGTTATTTGCGTCAAATGTTTGACTTTCATTGTCAACTATGTTGCACCTCATTTTTTCAAATTTAAAATATCTAAAATAGTGCTTCTGATATCCTTTATAGTATAATGTATATCTACACAGGTTGGAGTTTTACATGACATCTCTTAAAACTATCAAAATGACCTGTATGGTAGTTTTATAATACAAAATATCCCTAAACTTAATGACAGTGCTGAACATATCACATGAAAAAACAAAACTTTAATACAATTATTTTTTAAACTTTAAAAAAATCTTTGGATATATGGTAGAATAGACTCGAGAGCCTTTCAAAATTTGATTTTACTTGAAGTGCAGGACTTAATCAAATGATTGTAATGACATCAAGTTTGTCCGTAACATAGTTGACAAACTGAGTAGTGAAAACATCCTTTCCCTTAAAATAAAAAAAAAAATAAAAATGTTTAAGCTTTGCAACTAGTGGATATGTTACACTGAGGAATATACTAACTTGAACCACTGATTGTTCTATTGAGAAAGAACACTTTCTTTGTACTGTTTTGTTGATGTGAAATGCACCCTAAATTATAGAATCAGTCATTCACTGGCTATAAAGCGTTTTAAAAACAGACCATTATCCCTCCCGACCAACATCTTCTGGAGATTGTAAAGAACATTTGTTTTGGTCTGGCAATGTTTAGCACTGCCAACATTTGATTTAAAGGAGAGGTGTCATGCTTTTCCGGTTATTACCCGTCCCCTTGTGTGTTATGAAGGTTTTTATGCATGTAAACGGTGTGCAGAGTCAAATCCCTCAAAGTACACCCTATAGCGAGTAAAACTCTAACACAGAAAATACCTCCCCAAAACGCCTCGTTGGAGATACGTCATTGTCCATTTGATTCTTCCGGGTACGGCATGATGTCAACCCGTACCCGGAACGAAATGGACCAATCCGTGGAGCCGTTACGTTAAGCCCCGGCTGATTGGTCCAAATTGACCAATCCACGGACTTCCTCACACACACACACATCTGTGTGCAGGGAGCAGGCAGCTCAGCTGATTTCTCCTCCCTGGCTGCAGGCTGATAACAGACCGTTGGGATCACGGCAAAATTCTCTCTGCAGACCCATTCTCTCTGCAGACCCATTCTCACAGCGTTTATCAACCTTTTTCTTACTCAATATCAAGCCACACTTATTGTTTTTACTTCGGATGTGAGTTTGTGTGTGCTCAGGATGAGTTTGGCTGTGTTTGGCTATGTATCCTAAACAAGGAAACAACACCTCCACGGAGCTCAGCGCGATTCACAACGTCCCGACCAATCAGAGCACACTGTGCTCACAGGGAGGGTGGGGGCTGGAGCTTTTGGAGCTACAACGAGACGTTAAAGGCAGAGAGTGAAATTCAGTGAATACAAGTAGTTTACAGAGATGCTGTATGAGAAACCAATGTGAGTTTGGAAAAATGCACAGTATAAATCTATTCTAGTATACCTCAACAATGGAATTATGATCAGTGGAAATGGCCATGACACCTCTCCTTTAATATAATTTACTCCTTGTAAAAAATGTATAGAAGGTTTAGTGCGACATCTCCAGGTGAGCAGGTAGTCTGTTTTTGCTTATGTTAAGGTGTGGTTGTGTTTAGTGTTGCCAAGTTCAGTTGACCAATATTATATTAGGCCAACAGTGAAAACAGCCTCTCTGATGCATATGTGGTAACTGTGGCTGGGGTCACCTTTAAATAGCTGACAACACCAACTCCTGTTAAGGGGATGGAGGAACCTGTGGACCCTCAATCTAAATCCAAAGTTGTTTTGCAGATGTTGGGGCTTCCCTTCACAAGTTAACGTTACGTTAAGCCCCCGCTGATTGGTCCAAATTGACCAATCCACAGACTTCCTCACACACACACACACATCTGTGTGCAGGGAGCAGGCAGCTCAGCTGATTTCTCCTCCCTGGCTGCAGGCTGATAACAGACCGTTGGGATCACGGCAAAATTCTCTCTGCAGACCCATTCTCACAGCGTTTATCAACCTTTTTCTTACTCAATATCAAGCCACACTTATTGTTTTTACTTCCAGGGTTCTTACACCTTTTCCAAAGTCAAATTCAAGCACTTTTCAAGCATTTTCAAGGTGCATTTTCAAGCTTTTCAAGCATCTTACAGCTGTTGTAAATTACATATTTATATACACATACTTATACTCAAATGATTATTTCCCTACTTCACATTAAATCAGATGTTCTTTATGCTATAAACAACCAAATGTGTGTTTCATAATAGCATTCTACATGAGGATGAACAATTTAAATTTTTAGAAAAGAAAACTAAGTTTAATATTTCAAAATGAGTGACCCATCTGTACGTAGACTGGGCATCCCATATAACCTGGCTGAGCCAATATAAAACAATCAGCCAAATAACTTTTCAATACATTATTGATTACTATTTTTGAGGTACTTTTAGGTTGGCAGTAAACATAAGTCAGAGGTAAATGGTTTACTTTTACTCCACTACATGTATTTAATACCTTTAGTTACTTTACAGATGTGGATGAATGATGTGAAATATAATCAAGTGTTAAAACAGACTTTAGTTCCACCTGGAGTAAATTCACAAGCTACTCTGTAGTATACAAAGTCATTCAAACTAGCTGCACCTTTACCAGCTTTGATAACACTTTAATGATCAATTATTATAAAACATATCATATACAATTATTAGGGATGCTCCGATCGCCAATTTTGGGGCCGATCGCCGGAATCAGCTTGTTCCAGAGGTAGATAAAATAGCTAAGTGTGTTAGGTCTAACTCTTAATGTGTGTTCTGCTCCGCTCACCGGTCCGTCACAGCGGGTGGAGCTGCAGGATTTCTGCTTCACACACACGTTGCATACCGCTATTTTATTGTCATTTTCGGACACTTAAAATACTGCCAGACTAGTGAAGCCATTTGGCGAGCTTGTTTTGCCGCGCACAGAGAAAAGTGTCATGTATTTTACATGCAACGATAGCCTAATCTAAAATGCTCTCTTGCATCGTTATTGTTGCACACTTTGCAGGAGGCTACTCTTGGGCTTCGCTTGACCCTCGTCTTAGCCATGGCTTGTATTTGTCTTCTGCTAGCCAACGCTCGTTGAAACGGCAACCTCCTGGCATACTGTCATCTATCACTCTCACTCATCAGAATGCCCAGGTCACACACGTAACAAAAACACTTGCCGGTCACGCGCATTGCGCGGGAATGCCGGAGCGGAGCTGTTTTATGTAAAAGCGAAGCAATTAAGCGCGCTCCGACTTCTTTATTTTCTTTTAATCTAAAAAGCGAAGTAAAGCATTTACAATTTCAAGCACTTTATCCCAAATTCAAGCACCATTCCCAAAATTCAAGCACTTTTCAAACCTTGAAAACACCTCGTACAATTTCAAGCATTTTCAAGGATTTCCAGCACCCGTACGCACCCTGTACTTCGGATGTGAGTTTGTGTGTGCTCAGGATGAGTTTGGCTGTGTTTGGCTATGTATCCTAAACAAGGAAACAACACCTCCACGGAGCTCAGCGCGATTCACAACGTCCCGACCAATCAGAGCACACTGTGCTCACAGGGAGGGTGGGGGCTGGAGCTTTTGGAGCTACAACGAGCCGTTAAAGGCAGAGAGTGAAATTCAGTGAATACAAGTAGTTTACAGAGATGCTGTATGAGAAACCAATGTGAGTTTGGAAAAATGCACAGTATAAATCTATTCTAGTATACCTCAACAATGGAATTATGATCAGTGGAAATGGCCATGACACCTCTCCTTTAATATAATTTACTCCTTGTAAAAAATGTATAGAAGGTTTAGTGCGACATCTCCAGGTGAGCAGGTAGTCTGTTTTTGCTTATGTTAAGGTGTGGTTGTGTTTAGTGTTGCCAAGTTCAGTTGACCAATATTATATTAGGCCAACAGTGAAAACAGCCTCTCTGATGCATATGTGGTAACTGTGGCTGGGGTCACCTTTAAATAGCTGACAACACCAACTCCTGTTAAGGGGATGGAGGAACCTGTGGACCCTCAATCTAAATCCAAAGTTGTTTTGCAGATGTTGGGGCTTCCCTTCACAAGGACAATGACAGAGGCATGAATGACCAAATAGAATGCAGCTTTATTTCACAAATATACATGTTAAAATGTCAATGTTCAGCAGCTGTCAACGGGTTAGAGGGTGAACATACTTTACACTATTACATTGTGGGTTTACCCTCTTCAGATGGGCAGGTCTGGTCCACTAGGTCACAATGCCTGCAAACTGTCAGGGACAAAAACAGAACAAAAGCATGCACTAGGGGAGACCAGGGACAGTTGCAACACTTTTTGGGGCTTTTCCCCAATAAGTAAAAAAACATTTACAATAGGATAGCCATTTTGCTATATTATCAATATGTCAGCTACTAAAACAATGTATTTAAGATGTTTTTATGAAATAAGTACAGGTTGGAAAATGTATTTTAAAAAAAAAACTCAACTGTTACAACTGTCCTTGTGTACAGGGACAGTTGTAGCACATGCCAGGCACGGTTGTAACATGTTAATAACGGTTACCTTTATTAACATGTTTCACACTACATGACAACAAATAGGGAAAGCTGGGAAAGCTGTCAAATTCTAAGGCAACAAGATTTGAATGGGGTTTCACACATCCTCCAACAAACAATGAACAATGAACAGGATAACAGATAACACACACAGCATCATCCTCTGTGAAGGATTAAACTGTTCTCTGAGAGGTGCTTCTACCTTAATTATGTAGACCTACCTCCTTTGAGCTGAGACCATAGTATAAATCAGCTACCTCCATCAGATAGTCTCTCAAAAGCATCTCCTGCTCTGTTGAGAACACCTTCTTTGGTGTCCAGTAGCCTACTCTTGGGGGTGTTTGTGATCCCTGACTCTCCAACCTCAGCCTCTTTGTATGGAACCGGTACAGGGTGACATGGCATATATCCAGGGACTTTGCCACTTCCCTGAATGATTTGCCCTTCTCAACTTCATTTGAGGCCCTCTGCAGCAGAGCAAGTGGCACTCCCCTGTCTGTCTTCCTCTTTCTGACATTTGGCATACTGTAAACACACTTTAGGCCTACTGTACAGTATTTTATTCTGTTTATTTTTACAGGGACAATGCACACCAATCAACAATACAACTGTATGCTTGAATGAACAATTGATCATTCAAGCAAATGTGCCATCATTGTAAATGTGCCATTTTACAACTGTCCCGTTACAACCGTCCCAGGACCACCAGTCTTGCTTTCACCCCCTGTGAACCTGCCTGATTGCTAGCTTGACCAATATTTAGCTAGTCAGTGGCGAGCCGTCAGGGCCCTCTAGGCCCTCTGTGAGGGCCTAAGATATTCCAAAAAATAATATTTAAAAACATTAAAAAAAAATATATTTTTTTAATATTATTTTTCATTAGTTTTACCGAAAAAAAACTTGATTTAATAAAATAACATTTCCAAATAAATAAATTCTTCGAATCTGCCTGTTCAGTCTCCGTTTGAATGTGGGTTACATGAAAGAAGCTCATCTGGCCCTCTCTGCGATTCACAGAGGGCCCGCTATAGTAAGGCCCCGGCTCCACGGGGACGAAAACGGGTTGAATCCGCATATTTCTCATGCGTATAGCCCTCTAAGCTCGACGACGCCGTAAGGGAAACGTAGAAACAGACCCCGCAAACGACAACGGGTCCAAAGGTGGATAGATCTGGGAACGGAGCGCTCTGGGGGGGTCCAACGGGGCCGTGGAGTCGCCTATACGGTCATTCGTTTTCATAGCCCCGCCTCTCCCCACCTCTCCGCGTACCCCGCATCATTGCTGATGTGTTTCGTTAACAACAACAATGGCGGATCGCAGGGTTGCTATCGTGCTCCAGTCGCTACTGACCATGCTACAGTTCTTTGTGCAACATCTACAGGAGCTCCTCCTTGAATTCAGATTATTTATCTTTATCTCGATATGGACATAAACGCGAGTGAAGTCTAATCTGACAGGACGGAGACACGCAGCTCCTGCCGCTGTGATGCAGCGGGAGCAAAACACACACTTCAAGTCAGATCATCACCCTTAGCTATTTTAATTACCTCTCAAACTACCTAAACTAGTTATAAATATGTTCATTTTTACTGTCGGGTCACTCATTACAGGATCAGCTGCTGCATGAGACAGACACTGACGCTGTCAGAAGAGAGGAAAAAGAGACAGGCTCCGTGTATTTGATGATTATATATCATTATATCGTCGTTATTCATTTGTTTTAAAGCTCAATAAATAATGAAGACCTTTGACCGGCACTTTTATAATTTTGTCCGGAAGATTTAAACTTTAACACACGCTGACCGGCGAAAAACTCTGCCCGGTTCTGTCGGCCCCCACCGCGGAGAATACACAGAAGTGCAGCCATGACAACCATTCTTCTTCGCTGCTTTTGTGGAGGAAGTTGCTGCTTTTGTGGAGGAAGTTACAGCGCCACGTACAGGTTCGGCATATGTACTGCAGCTTTTCCAGCGTTTGGATGTAAACGGAGCCGTCTCGTGGAGCTTGACACAATCCGGTGTATATTGCGTGGGTACGGAAGGTTTTTTGCGGTTGCATTTGCGTTACTCCGATGCGTTTTGCCGTTTTCGTGCCCGTGGCCTAACTGAACGAGAGAGTAATGTCAAATGACAGTACAATTGACCAATCATATCTTCCCTCTAAATGGGTGGGTTTTATTATCGCGGACTAGATGACAAGTTCCGCCCGCTGTGAAACTTTTCTTGTTTCCATAGCAACAACAACTTCCTGTCAACAGCGTGAACTCGCCTTCAAAATAAAAGCATGCCAAATTACACTTAAGACATACAACTGCAACGAAAGTAACAAACACAATGCAATATCATTTTCAATGTCAAAGAACACAAATTGGGTTCACAGGTGTTGTTTTGTGTGGTAGAGGGTCGCTGTCATTGATGCGTTTTGCACCCTGGGCCGTTGTTTTGATATTCCGCTGAAGTATACGCTGTGACGTAATAACTCTTTTTTTTTTTTTTTTTTTCGAGGGAAGGGGTGGGGGTCAGAGGGCCTAGGTATAAAGCTCACGGCTCGCCACTGTAGCTAGTTATATTTGTAGCTTACAAAACAGTGATTCTAATAATACCAGGGTTGCCAACTCTCACGCATCTGGCGTGTGACACACGCTTTCACTCTCAATCTCACGCTCTCACGCTGCCCAAACTATTCTCACGCCAAAAACAATAATACCGAAGACTAGAAACGGTTTTGAAAACTTTTGTCACGTAGTGATCGTCTTCTCAATAGAACATCTTTGATAATGTCTTCTGGCCAATCAGAATCACGATAACGGCGTGTGTGTTGTTGCAGGAAGTCCCGACGGAGAATACTTTTGCGGTAGTACATCTCTATACATCAATACAACATTACGTGTTGATAGAAATCAACACGTAATGAAATAAGACCCCACGGTTTGATGATTGATAGGTGTGTGGGCTGTCTTTCATTTTGACACACAGAACAATGGGGGCTATCCACCCTTATCCACAATGTAAAGTAATTCACACAGCCTCTTCTCTCTGTGAGGAGCAGCAGGTTCAGCTTTCAGAACAAAGTAACAAAAAACAAAAATGGCATTCATTTTTTTTAAATATGTCGTGTAGTAATAGATTTATTTATTTTTCTTCTCAAGAGAGTACCAGAATGTGTATTTTATGTTAGTATTTTAAAAAATCTCCTGGGGGAGAATCCCCCCAGACCTCCCTGCAGGGGTTGGGTTTTCAGCATGTCAACTCTTTCACCTGTGGGGAAATTGCAGGATTGGCTCCAGGTCGCCCTTTTTATTTACTACAAGACAAATGTGCCTTTTTATTTCATACAGTTCAATTTGGATTGAGACAGGGAAATAATCTAAACCTCACGCGTGGCGTTTCACTGTCGGGGGGAGCGTGTATGTAATTACATTGCAAATACTGACTTGAGCCCCACCACTGTATGGGTTAGCCCCTATATACAGTCTATGGTTAGCCCTACCATAGATTACGCAACAAAAATACTCTGGAGCCGCAACTGCCGACCCGTATTGCGCATGCGCAGATCTAAGATCCAGTAGAAATGATAAAAAAGTAAAAGTCTGCTGCTTATTGTTCTATTAGGCGATAAACGATAATATTGTCGGCACCGTTGTATGACCATTTTAGACCACTGACATAATGATAATATATAATAATAATTCAAGTACATCCTTTCAAACTGCTAGTCACATCCTCATGTAAATGGCAATTTATCAAGGTCAGAAAAGTTATGGAGTTCATTATTATTTATCGTACGATAAGTCAATTAATTGTTTATCGCGACAGGCACACAATAAAACAGTGGAAACAAACATGTTTGACTTTCATTAGTGAATGAAACTGTGTGCCCTTTATAGTCTGTGTCCATTATTGTGTATTTGTATATATTGTATATATATATCCTATATGCTAAGGTCCCGCTGCTGACACGATAGCAGTCATTTCGTGCGCATATGTGTAATTAAACTGAATTAAACCCATGATATCAAAATCTCACTCCAGCCAGGTACCCAAAGTTGGCAACCCTGATAATACTAGTTTGGATTCCTAGACATTTGAACTCAAGACAGTATCCAAAAAATACATCATATAATTTTAGTTAATGTTCTACCTCAGACACACACTTGTGATTGGAGATATTGAAGGTGTTACAACCGACCCGTGTTGCAACTGTACCTGGTCTCCCCTACTCAAAGCACAACTCCTACAAAATGATTACAGTGAGAGTTAGTTTACTCACCCTTTTAAAGTGTCCCACCGTGCAGTCCCTCCACTGACACTACGCAGACAAGGTTCCCCCACAGAGGGAGAGGAGAGGAACCTGTAACACAAACACTTAGTCAATTATATTGCCCACAATCGGCCCACAAGAAAACAATTGACAGAAAATAAAACAAAAAAAGCACTAGAGGACAGTAGTTTTTTTTTTTTTAAACAAACGCAACATAATAGTTGCCAGCTCAAACACCAATTCAATATAACATTAAAAGAAGGTTAAAAACCAGGCTTACTTTTACAGAGCAATAGATCCTCCTGGCTCAATCCAGGAGGGGAAACGGTCATACTCAGCTCTATTAAACACAAAAACAGATGTTATAAATAATAAAAGCTAGAATAAAGTTAACAAACGTCCATTGCCAGTTTCCCGGGTTGCTTGGCTGGTTATGAGCACTTCTACACTGTGCAAAACACATACAAGTTGCTTAAAAACGATTAAAACTGTTACTAAAACACCATATTGAAAACACATTGTTTGTAACAGACCAGGTCTCGTGCTTTGAATGTCTGAAGAGTTTCCCTCCATGATGGGAAAACGTATCTTGCCCTCGCCCTAATAAAATCCAAACTGAACTGAGACACTTCCATAGGTTAATTTAAAAGACCATATAACCACCTTAAAACCGCGAATCCTACCTTGAGGGAGATAACGGTGAGCGTCCAGCAGCCAAGAGATAAAGGTTTTCTGAAACTGCCGGCAAAACTTTTATAACTTACATTTTATCGGTCACCGGTCATGTGATCACGTCACGTGACAATGACGTCACATTCCCACACATATATAAAGAAGCAGCCTGTCACTTGAAGCTTCACAATCTCCATCAACGGTTCAGTGCAACTTTAACAGACAGAGACGGTGACATCATCATGCTGGTTTTCCTCTTCCTGTTGGGCCTGGCTCTGGGTGCTGTGTCTTCTTCAGATGAGCGTCCAATGGAGCTTGTGCGTGGCAGCTGTCCCTCATTCTGGTTCTCCTTCTACGGCCGCTGCTACAAGTACATCGCCACAAAGATGACCTGGGCTGATGCAGAGTTCCACTGTCTGTCCCAGGGAGGCAACCTGGTGTCTATCCACAGTGGAGGGGAAGAGGATTTTGTCAAACTCCTGATCAAAAACGTTGACCTTGCTCAGGGACCAACATGGATCGGACTCAGTGACATCCACAAAGAAGGAAGATGGATGTGGTCTGATGGGTGTGTAGCCAAGTTTTTCTTTTGGAATAAAGGGGAACCAAACAACCATAGAGGTGAAGACTGTGTACACAACAACTGGTCAGGGAGGTGGAATGATAGGAAGTGTTCATCAACTTTTCCCTCAGTTTGTGCATCTCGCACAACTTGTCCTTAGCAACTGAGATGTTACGTGTTCACCTGTTTTGTTAACATGCCTTTGACAACAATAAAGACACAGATGTACACTTGTATATGTGTGTGAACAGAAGTCCTTTTTTCTAACCTTTATTGTCATGAATGTTACATATTCACACTGGTCGCTCCAGGGGTTAATCAAAGGAATTATTTCTACACCTTTTAAAAAATATCATAAATACATTTAGTAAATAATATTGATGTACTATTACATTTTTGCTGTGCTACACACTTGTATATATGATGGATCATAATTTTAAAAAAAAAGTCAAACTTCTTGGGTTTTTCCTTTGTTATTTGATTGAAGAGGTACTGGAAAATAAACGGGTGAAACAAGTGCCCAATCCTTCTGTGTATTGACTAATGCAAACGGACCACACCCTGGACAACAGTATTACAAGTTTAAACTCCCGAAATAACCCAAAACTAGAGTATCAGCTTCAGTTCAAAGATCATGGAAAGGAAGGAGGGAAGGAGATAGAAATAGTGTATATGGTAAATTGGCAGCATTTATATAGCACTTTTCCACTCTCGTGACCCCTCAAATTACTTTGACATAAGTCAAGTTGAACAGCAGAATATACACATTCATATAGTGCATGCACCTGCTAAGGGAGAACAAGATTCACACTCACACTGATCGCCATGCAATCAGGAACAATTTAGGGTTCATTATCTTTGTCTCTTAGAGTTCAGGAGAGCCCAACAATGATGGAAATGAAGACTGTCCACACCAACTATGGTTTTGATCACAAATGGAATGATTTCCATTATTCTTATCACTCAGTTTGTGCATCTGGCATAGCTTGTGTTTAGCAACTGAGATATGACATCTTATTGAACCAGGTCACTGTTCACCTGTTAACGTGCCTTCGGCCACAAGACACAGATGCACACTTACTGTGTATGAAAGTCCTTTTTGTGTTTGAGATATATGCAACATAATGGTTCACTTATTAACAAGGAAACAATGCATTATTCATACACTTTGACAGCACATCTCCCCTTTAAAGCCAGTCTCCTTAACTGTTGCTGAACAGCAGACAGTGCAGCCTCTAAGTTATAGAAAAGTGCTGAATGTTTCAAATGTAGCTTAGTAGTAATTTAGCATCTGGGTACAAGGGTTTGCTGGTGTAACATTAAAAAAGTGAAAAGAGTCAGTCTGGAATGCAGAATTTTTTTACATGAGGCACATCATTTTTCTTTATTCTGAGAAACAGTCTAATTTTAAAGATTATTTTTTGTTAAACCTATTCAGCAATTGTTGGTCAGCAAGATCTACTAAATCAGAGCTGTGATCTGTTCCTATTCAGTGTCATAGAAAGGCCTTGTGGCAGTCATTTGACTATTACCCTGTACATTATGCCCACACATAAAAATACATCTCTGCTCACTGTAGAGCATTCATATTGTAGCTACTATATTCCTGATTTTATTGTATATAGTTTATATTTGTGTTGCGGTGACAGGTTCATGTGCCATGTTTAGAGCTTTAGTGAAGTGCATTTTCTGAAGGAAATACTTTTGTGGTTTGGAGCTACATGCTGTAATGTAAAAGTACCTGTTGTGCCTTGTGGCCACTGGAGGGCAGCAGAGGAGCAAGTCAGTGCGACGATCAGTTGTGAATGAAAAGTAAAACGAGACACAGCAATAAGTCTCCCCTGAAATGAATAAATGTTTTATACGATATATCCACACAAGCTCATGGTCTTTTTTGCCTAATGTTCATCTTCATTTTGCACAAGGTGGGAATTATTTGTGGTAATGTGGTGGCTCAATTAAATGTTTACAAACCTTTAGTGTGATGGGCATCTTGGTATTCACTGGCTATAAAGCGTTTTAAAAACAGACCATTATCCCTCCCGACCAACATCTTCTGGAGATTGTAAAGAACATTTGTTTTGGTCTGGCAATGTTTAGCACTGCCAACATTTGATTTAAAGGAGAGGTGTCATGCTTTTCCGGTTATTACCCGTCCCCTTGTGTGTTATGAAGGTTTTTATGCATGTAAACGGTGTGCAGAGTCAAATCCCTCAAAGTACACCCTATAGCGAGTAAAACTCTAACACAGAAAATACCTCCCCAAAACGCCTCGTTGGAGATACGTCATTGTCCATTTGATTCTTCCGGGTACGGCATGATGTCAACCCGTACCCGGAACGAACCAATCCATGGAGCCGTTACGTTAAGCCCCCGCTGATTGGTCCAAATTGACCAATCCACAGACTTCCTCACACACACACACACACATCTGTGTGCAGGGAGCAGGCAGCTCAGCTGATTTCTCCTCCCTGGCTGCAGGCTGATAACAGACCGTTGGGATCACGGCAAAATTCTCTCTGCAGACCCATTCTCACAGCGTTCATCAACCTTTTTCTTACTCAATATCAAGCCACACTTATTGTTTTTACTTCCAGGGTTCTTACACCTTTTCCAAAGTCAAATTCAAGCACTTTTCAAGCATTTTCAAGGTGCATTTTCAAGCATCTTACAGCTGTTGTAAATTACATATTTATATACACATACTTATACTCAAATGATTATTTCCCTACTTCACATTAAATCAGATGTTCTTTATGCTATAAACAACCAAATGTGTTTTTCATAATAGCATTCTACATGAGGATGAACAATTTAAATTTTTAGAAAAGAAAACTAAGTTTAATATTTCAAAATGAGTGACCCATCTGTACGTAGACTGGGCATCCCATATAACCTGGCTGAGCCAATATAAAACAATCAGCCAAATAACTTTTCAATACATTATTGATTACTATTTTTGAGGTACTTTTAGGTTGGCAGTAAACATAAGTCAGAGGTAAATGGTTTACTTTTACTCCACTACATGTATTTAATACCTTTAGTTACTTTACAGATGTGGATGAATGATGTGAAATATAATCAAGTGTTAAAACAGACTTTAGTTCCACCTGGAGTAAATTCACAAGCTACTCTGTAGTATACAAAGTCATTCAAACTAGCTGCACCTTTACCAGCTTTGATAACACTTTAATGATCAATTATTATAAAACATATCATATACAATTATTAGGGATGCTCCGATCGCCAATTTTGGGGCCGATCGCCGGAATCAGCTTGTTCCAGAGGTAGATAAAATAGCTAAGTGTGTTAGGTTTAACTCTTAATGTGTGTTCTGCTTTGCTCACCGGTCCGTCACAGCGGGTGGAGCTGCAGGATTTCTGCTTCACACACACGTTGCATACCGCTATTTTATTGTCATTTTCGGACACTTAAAATACTGCCAGACTAGTGAAGCCATTTTGGCGAGCTTGTTTTGCCGCGCACAGAGAAAAGTGTCATGTATTTTACATGCAACGATAGCCTAATCTAAAATGCTCTCTTGCATCGTTATTGTTGCACACTTTGCAGGAGGCTACTCTTGGGCTTCGCTTGACCCTCGTCTTAGCCATGGCTTGTATTTGTCTTCTGCTAGCCAACGCTCGTTGAAACGGCAACCTCCTGGCATACTGTCATCTATCACTCTCACTCTCATCAGAATGCCCAGGTCACACACGTAACAAAAACACTTGCCGGTCACGCGCATTGCGCGGGAATGCCGGAGCGGAGCTGTTTTATGTAAAAGCGAAGCAATTAAGCGCGCTCCGACTTCTTTATTTTCTTTTAATCTAAAAAGCGAAGTAAAGCATTTACAATTTCAAGCACTTTATCCCAAATTCAAGCACCATTCCCAAAATTCAAGCACTTTTCAAACCTTGAAAACACCTCGTACAATTTCAAGCATTTTCAAGGATTTCCAGCACCCGTACGCACCCTGTACTTCGGATGTGAGTTTGTGTGTGCTCAGGATGAGTTTGGCTGTGTTTCGCTATGTATCCTAAACAAGGAAACAACACCTCCACGGAGCTCAGCGCGATTCACAACGTCCCGACCAATCAGAGCACACTGTGCTCACAGGGAGGGTGGGGGCTGGAGCTTTTGGAGCTACAACGAGCCGTTAAGGCAGAGAGTGAAATTCAGTGAATACAAGTAGTTTACAGAGATGCTGTATGAGAAACCAATGTGAGTTTGGAAAAATGCACAGTATAAATCTATTCTAGTATACCTCAACAATGGAATTATGATCAGTGGAAATGGCCATGACACCTCTCCTTTAATATAATTTACTCCTTGTAAAAAATGTATAGAAGGTGCGACATCTCCAGGTGAGCAGGTAGTCTGTTTTTGCTTATGTTAAGGTGTGGTTGTGTTTAGTGTTGCCAAGTTCAGTTGACCAATATTATATTAGGCCAACAGTGAAAACACCCTCTCTGATGCATATGTGGTAACTGTGGCTGGGGTCACCTTTAAATAGCTGACAACACCAACTCCTGTTAAGGGGATGGAGGAACCTGTGGACCCTCAATCTAAATCCAAAGTTGTTTTGCAGATGTTGGGGCTTCCCTTCACAAGGACAATAACAGAGGCATTCATTACCAAATAGAATGCAGCTTTATTTCACAAATATACATGTTAAAATGTCAATGTTCAGCAGCTGTCAACGGGTAAGAGGGTGAACATACTTTACACTATTACATTGTGGGTTTACCCTCCTCATATGGGCAGGTCTGGTCCACTAGGTCACAATGCCTGCAAACTGTCAGGGACAAAAACAGAACAAAAGCATGCACTACTCAAAGCACAACTCCTACAAAATGATTACAGTGAGAGTTAGTTTACTCACCCTTTTAAAGTGTCCCACCGTGCAGTCCCTCCACTGACACTACGCAGACAAGGTTCCCCCACAGAGGGAGAGGAGGAACCTGTAACACAAACACTTAGTCAATTATATTGCCCACAATCTGCACACAAGAAAACAATTGACAGAAAATAAAACAAAAAAAGCACTAGAGGACAGTAGTTGTTTTTTTTAAAACAAACGCAACATAATAGTTGCCAGCTCAAACACCAATTCAATATAACATTAAAAGAAGGTTAAAAACCAGGCTTACTTTTACAGAGCAATAGATCCTCCTGGCTCAATCCAGGAGGGGAAACGGTCATACTCGGCTCTATTAAACACAAAAACAGATGTTATAAATAATAATAAAAGCTAGAATAAAGTTAACAAACGTCCATTGCCAGTTTCCCGGGTTGCTTGGCTGGTTATGAGCACTTCTACACTCTGCAAAACACGTACAAGTTGCTTAAAAACGATTAAAACTGTTACTAAAACACCATATTCAAAACACATTGTTTGTAACAGACCAGGTCTCGTGCTTTGAATGTCTGAAGAGTTTCCCTCCATGATGGGAAAACGTATCTTGCCCTCGCCCTAATAAAATCCAAACTGAACTGAGACACTTCCATAGGTTAATTTAAAAGACCATATAACCACCTTAAAACCGCGAGTCCTACCTTGAGGGAGATAACGGTGAGCGTCCAGCAGCCAAGAGATAAAGGTTTTCTGAAACTGCCGGCAAAACTTTTATAACTTACATTTTATCGGTCACCGGTCATGTGATCACGTCACGTGACAATGACGTCACATTCCCACACATATATAAAGAAGCAGCCTGTCACTTGAAGCTTCACAATCTCCATCAACGGTTCAGTGCAACTTTAACAGACAGAGACGGTGACATCATCATGCTGGTTTTCCTCTTCCTGTTGGGCCTGGCTCTGGGTGCTGTGTCTTCTTCAGATGAGCGTCCAATGGAGCTTAAGCGTGGCAGCTGTCCCTCATTCTGGTTCTCCTTCTACGGCCGCTGCTACAAGTACATCGCCACAAAGATGACCTGGGCTGATGCAGAGTTCCACTGTCTGTCCCAGGGAGGCAACCTGGTGTCTATCCACAGTGGAGGGGAAGAGGATTTTGTCAAACTCCTGATCAAAAACGTTGACCTTGCTCAGGGACCAACATGGATCGGACTCAGTGACATCCACAAAGAAGGAAGATGGATGTGGTCTGATGGGTGTGTAGCCAAGTTTTTCTTTTGGAATAAAGGGGAACCAAACAACCATAGAGGTGAAGACTGTGTACACAACAACTGGTCAGGGAGGTGGAATGATAGGAAGTGTTCATCAACTTTTCCCTCAGTTTGTGCATCTCGCACAACTTGTCCTTAGCAACTGAGATGTTACGTGTTCACCTGTTTTGTTAACATGCCTTTGACAACAATAAGACACAGATGTACACTTGTATATGTGTGTGAACAGAAGTCCTTTTTTCTAACCTTTATTGTCATGAATGTTACATATTCACACTGGTCGCTCCAGGGGTTAATCAAAGGAATTATTTCTACACCTTTTAAAAAATATCATAAATACATTTAGTAAATAATATTGATGTACTATTACATTTTTGCTGTGCTACACACTTGTATATATGATGGATCATAATTTTAAAAAAAAAGTCAAACTTCTTGGGTTTTTCCTTTGTTATTTGATTGAAGAGGTACTGGAAAATAAACGGGTGAAACGAGTGCCCAATCCTTCTGTGTATTGACTAATGCAAACGGACCACACCCTGGACAACAGTATTACAAGTTTAAACTCTCGAAATAACCCAAAACTAGAGTATCAGCTTCAGTTCAAAGATCATGGAAAGGAAGGAGGGAAGGAGATAGAAATAGTGTATATGTTGAATTGGCAGCATTTATATAGCACTTTTCCACTCTCGTGACCCCTCAAATTACTTTGACATAAGTCAAGTTGAACAGCAGAATACACACATTCATATAGTGCATGCACCTGCTAAGGGAGAACAAGATTCACACTCACACTGATCGCCATGCAATCAGGAGCAATTTAGGGTTCATTATCTTTGTCTCTTAGAGTTCAGGAGAGCCCAACAATGATGGAAATGAAGACTGTCCACACCAACTATGGTTTTGATCACAAATGGAATGATTTCCATTATTATTCTTATCACTCAGTTTGTGCATCTGGCATAGCTTGTGTTTAGCAACTGAGATATGACATCTTATTGAACCAGGTCACTGTTCACCTGTTAACGTGCCTTTGGCCACAAGACACAGATGTACACTTACTGTGTATGAAAGTCCTTTTTGTGTTTGAGATATATGCAACATAATGGTTCACTTATTAACAAGGAAACAATGCATTATTCATACACGTTGACAGCACATCTCCCCTTTAAAGCCAGTCTCCTTAACTGTTGCTGAACAGCAGACAGTGCAGCCTCAAAGTTATAGAAAAGTGCTGAATGTTTCAAATGTAGCTTAGTAGTAATTTAGCATCTGGGTACAAGGGTTTGCTGGTGTAACATTAAAAAGTGAAAAGAGTCAGTCTGGAATGCAGAATTTTTTTACATGAGGCACATCATTTTTCTTTATTCTGAGAAACAGTCTAATTTTAAAGATTATTTTTTGTTAAACCTATTCAGCAATTGTTGGTCAGCAAGATCTACTAAATCAGAGCTGTGATCTGTTCCTATTCAGTGTCATAGAAAGGCCTTGTGGCAGTCATTTGACTATTACCCTGTACATTATGCCCACACATAAAAATACATCTCTGCTCACTGTAGAGCATTCATATTGTAGCTACTATATTCCTGATTTTATTGTATATAGTTTATATTTGTGTTGCGGTGACAGGTTCATGTGCCATGTTTAGAGCTTTAGTGAAGTGCATTTTCTGAAGGAAATACTTTTGTGGTTTGGAGCTACATGCTGTAATGTAAAAGTACCTGTTGTGCCTTGTGGCCACTGGAGGGCAGCAGAGGAGCAAGTCAGTGCGACGATCAGTTGTGAATGAAAAGTAAAACGAGACACAGCAATAAGTCTCCCCTGAAATGAATAAATGTTTTATACGATATATCCACACAAGCTCATGGTCTTTTTTGCCTAATGTTCATCTTCATTTTGCACAAGGTGGGAATTATTTGTGGTAATGTGGTGGCTCAATTAAATGTTTACAAACCTTTAGTGTGATGGGCATCTTGGTATTCGAGTGATTCTACAATTTAGGGTACATTCCATGTCCATTGATGTCCATTGATGATAATTATAATTATTCTAACTATTTTCTTCAAAAATATCATATTTTGCCTATTATTGGAAAGCATGTTATAATATCACACAAACATTATGTGCATCCTATGCTTTATTTAGCTTGAAATGTGTCATGATGTTCTTAAATTGTCAGTTTTTGCTATGTCCGTTTTTCAGTTGAGGGTGTCTTGGATTCAAAATAATGAATAAAAACCATTAAAGTAAATTTAAAAAATGATTCATTTATTTCAAAAGTCTAAATACTAAAGAATAACATATTTTTAATTGATTTCCCCCTTTAAATAATTTAAATATCTTAATATATGAATGTCCGCAAAAGTTCTGTCAACTATGTTACTAACAGAACTTCCCCCTTTAACTCAAAAATTGTTCGTCCCAATACCATGTCACCAGCATCACATGATGCCATGTTCCTCTTTGGCAGACATTTTGAACACACTGTGGTGATTGTCCTCTACATTTTTACAATATTTTATGTATAATAGCACATGGTCAATTAATATACTCATTGACAATCAACAATGTTACGTACATTGTTATGGTTTACAATTGTTTAATGATTTTAATTCAATTATATGTTCAAATGTGATGTTAACCTGTTCAAGAAAATGACATGTGGTCATCCAGGCAAGGCCTAGCATTGAAATGATGGGTCAAAATAGGGAAATTGTCAACTAGGTTACCTGTCAACTGAGTTACCCAGTACTGTAATAACTGTAGTAACTTAGTTGACAGGTAACCTAGTTGACAATTTGTATGACATGTAGACGTCATTACACATCATTATCAATGGAATTTTGCACTTCTGCCTTGAAATTAACATAGTGCTGATGGTTAATGTGTCCAGTCAACTATGTTATTTGCGTCAAATGTTTGACTTTCATTGTCAACTATGTTGCACCTCATTTTTTCAAATTTAAAATATCTAAAATAGTGCTTCTGATATCCTTTATAGTATAATGTATATCTACACAGGTTGGAGTTTTACATGACATCTCTTAAAACTATCAAAATGACCTGTATGGTAGTTTTATAATACAAAATATCCCTAAACTTAATGACAGTGCTGAACATATCACATGAAAAAACAAAACTTTAATACAATTATTTTTTAAACTTTAAAAAAATCTTTGGATATATGGTAGAATAGACTCGAGAGCCTTTCAAAATTTGATTTTACTTGAAGTGCAGGACTTAATCAAATGATTGTAATGACATCAAGTTTGTCCGTAACATAGTTGACAAACTGAGTAGTGAAAACATCCTTTCCCTTAAATAAAAAAATAAATAAAAATGTTTAAGCTTTGCAACTAGTGGATATGTTACACTGAGGAATATACTAACTTGAACCACTGATTGTTCTATTGAGAAAGAACACTTTCTTTGTACTGTTTTGTTGATGTGAAATGCACCCTAAATTATAGAATCAGTCATTCACTGGCTATAAAGCGTTTTAAAAACAGACCATTATCCCTCCCGACCAACATCTTCTGGAGATTGTAAAGAACATTTGTTTTGGTCTGGCAATGTTTAGCACTGCCAACATTTGATTTAAAGGAGAGGTGTCATGCTTTTCCGGTTATTACCCGTCCCCTTGTGTGTTATGAAGGTTTTTATGCATGTAAACGGTGTGCAGAGTCAAATCCCTCAAAGTACACCCTATAGCGAGTAAAACTCTAACACAGAAAATACCTCCCCAAAACGCCTCGTTGGAGATACGTCATTGTCCATTTGATTATTCCGGGTACGGCATGATGTCAACCCGTACCCGGAACGAAATGGACCAATCCGTGGAGCCGTTACGTTAAGCCCCCGCTGATTGGTCCAAATTGACCAATCCACGGACTTCCTCACACACACACACACATCTGTGTGCAGGGAGCAGGCAGCTCAGCTGATTTCTCCTCCCTGGCTGCAGGCTGATAACAGACCGTTGGGATCACGGCAAAATTCTCTCTGCAGACCCATTCTCACAGCGTTTATCAACCTTTTTCTTACTCAATATCAAGCCACACTTATTGTTTTTACTTCGGATGTGAGTTTGTGTGTGCTCAGGATGAGTTTGGCTGTGTTTGGCTATGTATCCTAAACAAGGAAACAACACCTCCACGGAGCTCAGCGCGATTCACAACGTCCCGACCAATCAGAGCACACTGTGCTCACAGGGAGGGTGGGGGCTGGAGCTTTTGGAGCTACAACGAGCCGTTAAAGGCAGAGAGTGAAATTCAGTTAATACAAGTAGTTTACAGAAATGCTGTATGAGAAACCAATGTGAGTTTGGAAAAATGCACAGTATAAATCTATTCTAGTATACCTCAACAATGGAATTATGATCAGTGGAAATGGCCATGACACCTCTCCTTTAATATAATTTACTCCTTGTAAAAAATGTATAGAAGGTTTAGTGCGACATCTCCAGGTGAGCAGGTAGTCTGTTTTTGCTTATGTTAAGGTGTGGTTGTGTTTAGTGTTGCCAAGTTCAGTTGACCAATATTATATTAGGCCAACAGTGAAAACAGCCTCTCTGATGCATATGTGGTAACTGTGGCTGGGGTCACCTTTAAATAGCTGACAACACCAACTCCTGTTAAGGGGATGGAGGAACCTGTGGACCCTCAATCTAAATCCAAAGTTGTTTTGCAGATGTTGGGGCTTCCCTTCACAAGGACAATGACAGAGGCATGAATGACCAAATAGAACGCAGCTTTATTTCACAAATATACATGTTAAAATGTCAATGTTCAGCAGCTGTCAACGGGTTAGAGGGTGAACATACTTTACACTATTACATTGTGGGTTTACCCTCTTCAGATGGGCAGGTCTGGTCCACTAGGTCACAATGCCTGCAAACTGTCAGGGACAAAAACAGAACAAAAGCATGCACTAGGGGAGACCAGGGACAGTTGCAACACTTTTTGGGGCTTTTCCCCAATAAGTAAAAAAACATTTACAATAGGATAGCCATTTTGCTATATTATACATTATCAATATGTCAGCTACTAAAACAATGTATTTAAGATGTTTTTATGAAATAAGTACAGGTTGGAAAATGTATTTTTAAAAAAAAACTCAACTGTTACAACTGTCCTTGTGTACAGGGACAGTTGTAGCACATGCCCGGCACGGTTGTAACATGTTAATAACGGTTACCTTTATTAACATGTTTCACACTACATGACAACAAATAGGGAAAGCTGGGAAAGCTGTCAAATTCTAAGGCAACAAGATTTGAATGGGGTTTCACACATCCTCCAACAAACAATGAACAATGAACAGGATAACAGATAACACACACAGCATCATCCTCTGTGAAGGATTAAACTGTTCTCTGAGAGGTGCTTCTACCTTAATTATGTAGACCTACCTCCTTTGAGCTGAGACCATAGTATAAATCAGCTACCTCCATCAGATAGTCTCTCAAAAGCATCTCCTGCTCTGTTGAGAACACCTTCTTTGGTGTCCAGTAGCCTACTCTTGGGGGTGTTTGTGATCCCTGACTCTCCAACCTCAGCCTCTTTGTATGGAACCGGTACAGGGTGACATGGCATATATCCAGGGACTTTGCCACTTCCCTGAATGATTTGCCCTTCTCAACTTCATTTGAGGCCCTCTGCAGCAGAGCAAGTGGCACTCCCCTGTCTGTCTTCCTCTTTCTGACATTTGGCATACTGTAAACACACTTTAGGCCTACTGTACAGTATTTTATTCTGTTTATTTTTACAGGGACAATGCACACCAATCAACAATACAACTGTATGCTTTAATGAACAATTGATCATTCAAGCAAATGTGCCATCATTGTAAATGTGCCATTTTACAACTGTCCCGTTACAACCGTCCCAGGACCACCAGTCTTGCTTTCACCCCCTGTGAACCTGCCTGATTGCTAGCTTGACCCATATTTAGCTAGTCAGTGGCGAGCCGTCAGGGCCCTCTAGGCCCTCTGTGAGGGCCTAAGATATTCCAAAAAATAATATTTAAAAACATTAAAAAAATATATATTTTTTTAATATTATTTTTCATTAGTTTTACCGAAAAAAAACTTGATTTAATAAAATAACATTTCCAAATAAATAAATCCTTTGAATCTGCTTGTTCAGTCTCCGTTTGAATGTGGGTTACATGAAAGAAGCTCATCTGGCCCTCTCTGCGATTCACAGAGGGCCCGCTATAGTAAGGCCCCGGCTCCACGGGGACGAAAACGGGTTGAATCCGCATATTTCTCATGCGTATAGCCCTCTAAGCTCGACGACGCCGTAAGGGAAACGTAGAAACAGACCCCGCAAACGACAACGGGTCCAAAGGTGGATAGATCTGGGAACGGAGCGCTCTGGGGGGGGTCCAACGGGGCCGTGGAGTCGCCTATACGGTCATTCGTTTTCATAGCCCCGCCTCTCCCCACCTCTCCGCGTACCCCGCATCATTGCTGATGTGTTTCGTTAACAACAACAATGGCGGATCGCAGGGTTGCTATCGTGCTCCAGTCGCTACTGACCATGCTACAGTTCTTTGTGCAACATCTACAGGAGCTCCTCCTTGAATTCAGATTATTTATCTTTATCTCGATATGGACATAAACGCGAGTGAAGTCTAATCTGACAGGACGGAGACACGCAGCTCCTGCCGCTGTGATGCAGCGGGAGCAAAACACACACTTCAAGTCAGATCATCACCCTTAGCTATTTTAATTACCTCTCAAACTACCTAAACTAGTTATAATATGTTCATTTTTACTGTCGGGTCACTCATTACAGGATCAGCTGCTGCATGAGACAGACACTGACGCTGTCAGAAGAGAGGAAAAAGAGACAGGCTCCGTGTATTTGATGATTATATATCATTATATCGTCGTTATTCATTTGTTTTAAAGCTCAATAAATAATGAAGACCTTTGACCGGCACTTTTATCATTTTGTCCGGAAGATTTAAACTTTAACACACGCTGACCGGCGAAAAACTCTGCCCGGTTCCGTCGGCCCCCACCGCGGAGAATAAACAGAACTGCAGCCATGACAACCATTCTTCTTCGCTGCTTTTGTGGAGGAAGTTGCTGCTTTTGTGGAGGAAGTTACAGCGCCACGTACAGGTTCGGCATATGTACTGCAGCTTTTCCAGCGTTTGGATGTAAACGGAGCCGTCTCGTGGAGCTTGACACAATCCGGTGTATATTGCGTGGGGACGGAAGGTTTTTTGCGGTTGCATTTGCGTTACTCCGATGCGTTTTGCCGTTTTCGTGCCCGTGGAGCCGGGGCCTAACTGAACGAGAGAGTAATGTCAAATGACAGTACAATTGACCAATCATATCTTCCCTCTAAATGGGTGGGTTTTATTATCGCGGACTAGATGACAAGTTCCGCCCGCTGTGAAACTTTTCTTGTTTCCATAGCAACAACAACTTCCTGTCAACAGCGTGAACTCGCCTTCAAAATAAAAGCATGCCAAATTACACTTAAGACATACAACTGCAACGAAAGTAACAAACACAATGCAATATCATTTTCAATGTCAAAGAACACAAATTGGGTTCACAGGTGTTGTTTTGTGTGGTAGAGGGTCGCTGTCATTGATGCGTTTTGCACCCTGGGCCGTTGTTTTGATATTCCGCTGAAGTATACGCTGTGACGTAATAACTCTTTTTTTTTTTTTTTTTCGAGGGAAGGGGGGGGGGTCAGAGGGCCTAGGTATAAAGCTCACGGCTCGCCACTGTAGCTAGTTATATTTGTAGCTTACAAAACAGTGATTCTAATAATACTAGTTTGGATTCCTAGACATTTGAACTCAAGACAGTATCCAAAAAATACATCATATAATTTTAGTTAATGTTCTACCTCAGAAACACACTTTTGCTGATATCTTACGCGAGAAATTCAAACGTGGCTCCTTTTTTTCTCAGCGATCTTACCATCTATCTGCGCATGTGCAGAGTGAGTTTCATCACTCTAGCTTGTTTGTGATTGGAGATATTGAAGGTGTTACAACCGACCCGTGTTGCAACTGTACCTGGTCTCCCCTACTCAAAGCACAACTCCTACAAAATGATTACAGTGAGAGTTAGTTTACTCACCCTTTTAAAGTGTCCCACCGTGCAGTCCCTCCACTGACACTACGCAGACAAGGTTCCCCCACAGAGGGAGAGGAGAGGAACCTGTAACACAAACACTTAGTCAATTATATTGCCCACAATCTGCACACAAGAAAACAATTGACAGAAAATAAAACAAAAAAAGCACTAGAGGACAGTAGTTGTTTTTTTTAAAACAAACGCAACATAATAGTTGCCAGCTCAAACACCAATTCAATATAACATTAAAAGAAGGTTAAAAACCAGGCTTACTTTTACAGAGCAATAGATCCTCCTGGCTCAATCCAGGAGGGGAAACGGTCATACTCGGCTCTATTAAACACAAAAACAGATGTTATAAATAATAATAAAAGCTAGAATAAAGTTAACAAACGTCCATTGCCAGTTTCCCGGGTTGCTTGGCTGGTTATGAGCACTTCTACACTCTGCAAAACACGTACAAGTTGCTTAAAAACGATTAAAACTGTTACTAAAACACCATATTGAAAACACATTGTTTGTAACAGACCAGGTCTCGTGCTTTGAATGTCTGAAGAGTTTCCCTCCATGATGGGAAAACGTATCTTGCCCTCGCCCTAATAAAATCCAAACTGAACTGAGACACTTCCATAGGTTAATTTAAAAGACCATATAACCACCTTAAAACCGCGAGTCCTACCTTGAGGGAGATAACGGTGAGCGTCCAGCAGCCAAGAGATAAAGGTTTTCTGAAACTGCCGGCAAAACTTTTATAACTTACATTTTATCGGTCACCGGTCATGTGATCACGTCACGTGACAATGACGTCACATTCCCACACATATATAAAGAAGCAGCCTGTCACTTGAAGCTTCACAATCTCCATCAACGGTTCAGTGCAACTTTAACAGACAGAGACGGTGACATCATCATGCTGGTTTTCCTCTTCCTGTTGGGCCTGGCTCTGGGTGCTGTGTCTTCTTCAGATGAGCGTCCAATGGAGCTTAAGCGTGGCAGCTGTCCCTCATTCTGGTTCTCCTTCTACGGCCGCTGCTACAAGTACATCGCCACAAAGATGACCTGGGCTGATGCAGAGTTCCACTGTCTGTCCCAGGGAGGCAACCTGGTGTCTATCCACAGTAGAGGGGAAGAGGATTTTGTCAAACTCCTGATCAAAAACGTTGACCTTGCTCAGGGACCAACATGGATCGGACTCAGTGACATCCACAAAGAAGGAAGATGGATGTGGTCTGATGGGTGTGTAGCCAAGTTTTTCTTTTGGAATAAAGGGGAACCAAACAACCATAGAGGTGAAGACTGTGTACACAACAACTGGTCAGGGAGGTGGAATGATAGGAAGTGTTCATCAACTTTTCCCTCAGTTTGTGCATCTCGCACAACTTGTCCTTAGCAACTGAGATGTTACGTGTTCACCTGTTTTGTTAACATGCCTTTGACAACAATAAAGACACAGATGTACACTTGTATATGTGTGTGAACAGAAGTCCTTTTTTCTAACCTTTATTGTCATGAATGTTACATATTCACACTGGTCGCTCCAGGGGTTAATCAAAGGAATTATTTCTACACCTTTTTAAAAAATATCATAAATACATTTAGTAAATAATATTGATGTACTATTACATTTTTGCTGTTGCTTATTATTCCTGGTATTATACTTATTTGTTTTAACCACACACAGTTGTATATCATTCAATTATCACATGGATGTGGTCAGGTATTTACGGCACCTGGTGTGTGGATGACGAACGGGCTGAACTTGCTCTTTTCTGTTGACCGTATAGTCCTGCTTTGGTTATTGTTTGTGTTATTTTGTTCAATCAACATTAACTTTTGCACAGATTTGATTTAGGAATGCTTCAAAGTGATGAGCCTAGTCTTGGCCTCTTTAGCGACATGATTCATTGGGAAAAGTACCATCACAAATGTTCTGGTTATGGGAACAACAGGTGTTTAATGGACAGGGACACTATGTTTATCTTTCACATGGCGTGAAACTCAAAGTGGCAGCATGGTGAATGGTTACAGACATGTTTATCATCACCTGCGTCTCAGATTTCAATGCGATTCATATAAAATGAATGTTTGTTGGGAAACAAAAACAATCTACATTATTCCAAATATATATATATGTATATATGTATATATGTATGTGTATTTGTATATATGATGGTTCTTTTTTCTTTTTTTTTTTAAAGTCAAACTTCTTGGGTTTTTCCTTTTGTTATTTGATTGAAGAGGTACTGGAAAATAACCGGGTGAAACGAGTGCCCAATCCTTCTGTGTATTGTTGACTAATGCAAACGGACCACACCCTGGACAACAGTATTACAAGTTTAAACTCCGGAAATAACCCAAAACTAGAGTATCAGCTTCAGTTCAAAGATCATGGAAAGGAAGGAGGGAAGGAGATAGAAATAGTGTATATGGTAAATTGGCAGCATTTATATTGCACTTTTCCACTCTTGTGACCCCTCAAATTACTTTGACATAAGTCAAGTTGAACAGCAGAATACACACATTCATATAGTGCATGCACCTGCTAAGGGAGAACAAGATTCACACTCACACTGATCGCCATGCAATCAGGAGCAATTTAGGGTTCATTATCTTTGTCTCTTAGAGTTCAGGAGAGCCCAACAATGATGGAAATGAAGACTGTCCACACCAACTACGGCTTTGATCACAAATAGAATGATTTCCATTATTATTCTTATCACTCAGTTTGTGCATCTGGCATAGCTTGTGTTTAGCAACTGAGATATGACATCTTATTGAACCAGGTCACTGTTCACCTGTTAACGTGCCTTTGGCCACAAGACACAGATGTACACTTACTGTGTATGAAAGTCCTTTTTGTGTTTGTGATATATGCAACATAATGGTTCACTTATTAACAAGGAAACAATGCATTATTCATACACGTTGACAGCACATCTCCCCTTTAAAGCCAGTCTCCTTAACTGTTGCTGAACAGCAGACAGTGCAGCCTCAAAGTTATAGAAAAGTGCTGAATGTTTCAAATGTAGCTTAGTAGTAATTTAGCATCTGGGTACAAGGGTTTGCTGGTGTAACATTAAAAAAGTGAAAAGAGTCAGTCTGGAATGCAGAATTTTTTTACATGAGGCACATCATTTTTCTTTATTCTGAGAAACAGTCTAATTTTAAAGATTATTTTTTGTTAACCCTATTCAGCAATTGTTGGTCAGCAAGATCTACTAAATCAGAGCTGTGATCTGTTCCTATTCAGTGTCATAGAAAGGCCTTGTGGCAGTCATTTGACTATTACCCTGTACATTATGCCCACACATAAAAATACATCTCTGCTCACTGTAGAGCATTCATATTGTAGCTACTATATTCCTGATTTTATTGTATATAGTTTATATTTGTGTTGCGGTGACAGGTTCATGTGCCATGTTTAGAGCTTTAGTGAAGTGCATTTTCTGAAGGAAATACTTTTGTGGTTTGGAGCTACATGCTGTAATGTAAAAGTACCTGTTGTGCCTTGTGGCCACTGGAGGGCAGCAGAGGAGCAAGTCAGTGCGACGATCAGTTGTGAATGAAAAGTAAAACGAGACACAGCAATAAGTCTCCCCTGAAATGAATAAATGTTTTATACGATATATCCACACAAGCTCATGGTCTTTTTTGCCTAATGTTCATCTTCATTTTGCACAAGGTGGGAATTATTTGTGGTAATGTGGTGGCTCAATTAAATGTTTACAAACCTTTAGTGTGATGGGCATCTTGGTATTCACTGGCTATAAAGCGTTTTAAAAACAGACCATTATCCCTCCCGACCAACATCTTCTGGAGATTGTAAAGAACATTTGTTTTGGTCTGGCAATGTTTAGCACTGCCAACATTTGATTTAAAGGAGAGGTGTCATGCTTTTCCGGTTATTACCCGTCCCCTTGTGTGTTATGAAGGTTTTTATGCATGTAAACGGTGTGCAGAGTCAAATCCCTCAAAGTACACCCTATAGCGAGTAAAACTCTAACACAGAAAATACCTCCCCAAAACGCCTCGTTGGAGATACGTCATTGTCCATTTGATTCTTCCGGGTACGGCATGATGTCAACCCGTACCCGGAACGAACCAATCCATGGAGCCGTTACGTTAAGCCCCCGCTGATTGGTCCAAATTGACCAATCCACAGACTTCCTCACACACACACACACACACACATCTGTGTGCAGGGAGCAGGCAGCTCAGCTGATTTCTCCTCCCTGGCTGCAGGCTGATAACAGACCGTTGGGATCACGGCAAAATTCTCTCTGCAGACCCATTCTCACAGCGTTCATCAACCTTTTTCTTACTCAATATCAAGCCACACTTATTGTTTTTACTTCCAGGGTTCTTACACCTTTTCCAAAGTCAAATTCAAGCACTTTTCAAGTATTTTCAAGGTGCATTTTCAAGCTTTTCAAGCATCTTACAGCTGTTGTAAATTACATATTTATATACACATACTTATACTCAAATGATTATTTCCCTACTTCACATTAAATCAGATGTTCTTTATGCTATAAACAACCAAATGTGTGTTTCATAATAGCATTCTACATGAGGATGAACAATTTAAATTTTTAGAAAAGAAAACTAAGTTTAATATTTCAAAATGAGTGACCCATCTGTACGTAGACTGGGCATCCCATATAACCTGGCTGAGCCAATATAAAACAATCAGCCAAATAACTTTTCAATACATTATTGATTACTATTTTTGAGGTACTTTTAGGTTGGCAGTAAACATAAGTCAGAGGTAAATGGTTTACTTTTACTCCACTACATGTATTTAATACCTTTAGTTACTTTACAGATGTGGATGAATGATGTGAAATATAATCAAGTGTTAAAACAGACTTTAGTTCCACCTGGAGTAAATTCACAAGCTACTCTGTAGTATACAAAGTCATTCAAACTAGCTGCACCTTTACCAGCTTTGATAACACTTTAATGATCAATTATTATAAAACATATCATATACAATTATTAGGGATGCTCCGATCGCCAATTTTGGGGCCGATCGCCGGAATCAGCTTGTTCCAGAGGTAGATAAAATAGCTAAGTGTGTTAGGTCTAACTCTTAATGTGTGTTCTGCTCCGCTCACCGGTCCGTCACAGCGGGTGGAGCTGCAGGATTTCTGCTTCACACACACGTTGCATACCGCTATTTTATTGTCATTTTCGGACACTTAAAATACTGCCAGACTAGTGAAGCCATTTTGGCGAGCTTGTTTTGCCACGCACAGAGAAAAGTGTCATGTATTTTACATGCAACGATAGCCTAATCTAAAATGCTCTCTTGCATCGTTATTGTTGCACACTTTGCAGGAGGCTACTCTTGGGCTTCGCTTGACCCTCGTCTTAGCCATGGCTTGTATTTGTCTTCTGCTAGCCAACGCTCGTTGAAACGGCAACCTCCTGGCATACTGTCATCTATCACTCTCACTCTCATCAGAATGCCCAGGTCACACACGTAACAAAAACACTTGCCGGTCACGCGCATTGCGCGGGAATGCCGGAGCGGAGCTGTTTTATGTAAAAGCGAAGCAATTAAGCGCGCTCCGACTTCTTTATTTTCTTTTAATCTAAAAAGCGAAGTAAAGCATTTACAATTTCAAGCACTTTATCCCAAATTCAAGCACCATTCCCAAAATTCAAGCACTTTTCAAACCTTGAAAACACCTCGTACAATTTCAAGCATTTTCAAGGATTTCCAGCACCCGTACGCACCCTGTACTTCGGATGTGAGTTTGTGTGTGCTCAGGATGAGTTTGGCTGTGTTTCGCTATGTATCCTAAACAAGGAAACAACACCTCCACGGAGCTCAGCGCGATTCACAACGTCCCGACCAATCAGAGCACACTGTGCTCACAGGGAGGGTGGGGGCTGGAGCTTTTGGCGCTACAACGAGCCGTTAAAGGCAGAGAGTGAAATTCAGTGAATACAAGTAGTTTACAGAGATGCTGTATGAGAAACCAATGTGAGTTTGGAAAAATGCACAGTATAAATCTATTCTAGTATACCTCAACAATGGAATTATGATCAGTGGAAATGGCCATGACACCTCTCCTTTAATATAATTTACTCCTTGTAAAAAATGTATAGAAGGTTTAGTGCGACATCTCCAGGTGAGCAGGTAGTCTGTTTTTGCTTATGTTAAGGTGTGGTTGTGTTTAGTGTTGCCAAGTTCAGTTGACCAATATTATATTAGGCCAACAGTGAAAACAGCCTCTCTGATGCATATGTGGTAACTGTGGCTGGGGTCACCTTTAAATAGCTGACAACACCAACTCCTGTTAAGGGGATGGAGGAACCTGTGGACCCTCAATCTAAATCCAAAGTTGTTTTGCAGATGTTGGGGCTTCCCTTCACAAGGACAATGACAGAGGCATGAATGACCAAATAGAATGCAGCTTTATTTCACAAATATACATGTTAAAATGTCAATGTTCAGCAGCTGTCAACGGGTTAGAGGGTGAACATACTTTACACTATTACATTGTGGGTTTACCCTCTTCAGATGGGCAGGTCTGGTCCACTAGGTCACAATGCCTGCAAACTGTCAGGGACAAAAACAGAACAAAAGCATGCACTACTCAAAGCACAACTCCTACAAAATGATTACAGTGAGAGTTAGTTTACTCACCCTTTTAAAGTGTCCCACCGTGCAGTCCCTCCACTGACACTACGCAGACAAGGTTCCCCCACAGAGGGAGAGGAGAGGAACCTGTAACACAAACACTTAGTCAATTATATTGCCCACAATCTGCACACAAGAAAACAATTGACAGAAAATAAAACAAAAAAAGCACTAGAGGACAGTAGTTGTTTTTTTTTAAAACAAACGCAACATAATAGTTGCCAGCTCAAACACCAATTCAATATAACATTAAAAGAAGGTTAAAAACCAGGCTTACTTTTACAGAGCAATAGATCCTCCTGGCTCAATCCAGGAGGGGAAACGGTCATACTCGGCTCTATTAAACACAAAAACAGATGTTATAAATAATAATAAAAGCTAGAATAAAGTTAACAAACGTCCATTGCCAGTTTCCCGGGTTGCTTGGCTGGTTATGAGCACTTCTACACTGTGCAAAACACGTACAAGTTGCTTAAAAACGATTAAAACTGTTACTAAAACACCATATTGAAAACACATTGTTTGCAACAGACCAGGTCTCGTGCTTTGAATGTCTGAAGAGTTTCCCTCCATGATGGGAAAACGTATCTTGCCCTCGCCCTAATAAAATCCAAACTGAACTGAGACACTTCCATAGGTTAATTTAAAAGACCATATAACCACCTTAAAACCGCGAGTCCTACCTTGAGGGAGATAACGGTGAGCGTCCAGCAGCCAAGAGATAAAGGTTTTCTGAAACTGCCGGCAAAACTTTTATAACTTACATTTTATCGGTCACCGGTCATGTGATCACGTCACGTGACAATGACGTCACATTCCCACACATATATAAAGAAGCAGCCTGTCACTTGAAGCTTCACAATCTCCATCAACGGTTCAGTGCAACTTTAACAGACAGAGACGGTGACATCATCATGCTGGTTTTCCTCTTCCTGTTGGGCCTGGCTCTGGGTGCTGTGTCTTCTTCAGATGAGCGTCCAATGGAGCTTAAGCGTGGCAGCTGTCCCTCATTCTGGTTCTCCTTCTACGGCCGCTGCTACAAGTACATCGCCACAAAGATGACCTGGGCTGATGCAGAGTTCCACTGTCTGTCCCAGGGAGGCAACCTGGTGTCTATCCACAGTAGAGGGGAAGAGGATTTTGTCAAACTCCTGATCAAAAACGTTGACCTTGCTCAGGGACCAACATGGATCGGACTCAGTGACATCCACAAAGAAGGAAGATGGATGTGGTCTGATGGGTGTGTAGCCAAGTTTTTCTTTTGGAATAAAGGGGAACCAAACAACCATAGAGGTGAAGACTGTGTACACAACAACTGGTCAGGGAGGTGGAATGATAGGAAGTGTTCATCAACTTTTCCCTCAGTTTGTGCATCTCGCACAACTTGTCCTTAGCAACTGAGATGTTACGTGTTCACCTGTTTTGTTAACATGCCTTTGACAACAATAAAGACACAGATGTACACTTGTATATGTGTGTGAACAGAAGTCCTTTTTTCTAACCTTTATTGTCATGAATGTTACATATTCACACTGGTCGCTCCAGGGGTTAATCAAAGGAATTATTTCTACACCTTTTAAAAAATATCATAAATACATTTAGTAAATAATATTGATGTACTATTACATTTTTGCTGTTGCTTATTATTCCTGGTATTATACTTATTTGTTTTAACCACACACAGTTGTATATCATTCAATTATCACATGGATGTGGTCAGGTATTTACGGCACCTGGTGTGTGGATGACGAACGGGCTGAACTTGCTCTTTTCTGTTGACCGTATAGTCCTGCTTTGGTTATTGTTTGTGTTATTTTGTTCAATCAACATTAACTTTTGCACAGATTTGATTCAAAGTGATGAGCCTGTCTTGGCCTCTTTAGCGACATGATTCATTGGGAAAAGTACCATCACAAATGTTCTGGTTATGGGAACAGGTGTTTAATGGACAGGGACACTATGTTTATCTTTCACATGGCGTGAAACTCAAAGTGGCAGCATGGTGAATGGTTACAGACATGTTTATCATCACCTGCGTCTCAGATTTCAATGCGATTCATATAAAATGAATGTTTGTAGGGAAACAAAAACAATCTAAATTATTCCAATTTTTTATATATATATATATATATATATATATATATATATATATACACTTGTATATATGATGGTTGATCATTTAAAAAAAACTTCTTGGGTTTTGCCTTTATTTGATTGAAGAGGTACTGGAAGATAAACCGGGTGAAACAAGTGCCCAATCCTGTATTGTTGACTAATGCAAACGGACCACACCCTGGACAACAGTATTACAAGTTTAAACTCCGGAAATAACCCAAAACTAGAGTATCAGCTTCAGTTCAAAGATCATGGAAAGGAAGGAGGGAAGGAGATAGAAATAGTGTATATGGTAAATTGGCAGCATTTATATAGCACTTTTCCACTCTCGTGACCCCTCAAATTACTTTGACATAAGTCAAGTTGAACAGCAGGATACACACATTCATATTGTGCATGCACCTGCTAAGGGAGAACAAGATTCACACTCACACTGATCGCCATGCAATCAGGAACAATTTAGGGTTCATTGTCTTTGTCTCTAATGGCGCATTTCCATTGCAGCGCGTAGCTCGCTTTAAGCGTGCCGTGTCGTGCCGTCCCCTTTTTTGGTTGTGCTTCCACTAGGCCTCGTTCCGGCGCGGCACGGCGCGGGGCCACTTTTTCCCCTCTTTTCTGGCCCTAGAAAATTGTGGTTCTATCGGGGCCAACAAACAGGGCTGAGTCGGGCTGAGTATGCTAAACTAGAGAGAGGAGCGCTGGCAAGAGGGCTAGAACTACAACAAGATGGACATATTTGACCGTGATTTAATTGTAATACACGTTTCAAAATGATGCCGAAGTAACAACATACTGATACCGGTTAGTAAAAACCATGAATTAATGCTTTGTCAAGTCTGCAGACAGACGGCAGGCGAAAAACCTTTTAAAATGCGTGTTTTTCTAGATGGAGATTGGCTAAGCTAACGCAGTATATGCCCCGACCGTCCACACTCACAACGGCCTATACAGACATAAATAAAGCAGCGACTGTATTCACCATGACACAGGCAGTCTGTGGTTTGTACTTGTTTAACTTTTGTCGAGTTTCTGAACATATATAAGGAGCTGTGAGCTCTGAGTGCTCACAGCTAACGGCTGTGTTGTGTTTCTGGATTTCTCATTGAAGATGACGTCACGGCTCCGCCTACACTGCGTTACTATAGTAACTACCCCAGTTCCTAAACTGTAATGGAAGCGCAGCATGAAGTGAGTCGGCCCTGTTAAGGCCCAACGCGGCCAAGCCGTACCGAGCCGTACCGAGTGTGGCCGAGGCCGACCGTGTAGTGGAAATGCGCCATTAGAGTTCAGGAGAGCCCAACAATGATGGAAATGAAGACTGTCCACACCAACTACGGTTTTGATCACAAATGGAATGATTTCCATTATTATTCTTATCACTCAGTTTGAGCATCTGGCATAGCTTGTGTTTAGCAACTGAGATATGACATCTTATTGAACCAGGTCACTGTTCACCTGTTACTCTGTTAACGTGCCTTTGGCCACAAGACACAGATGTACACTTACTGTGTATGAAAGTCCTTTTTGTGTTTGTGATATATGCAACATAATGGTTCACTTTATTAACAAGGAAACAATGCATTATTCATACACTTTGACAGCACATCTCCCCTTTAAAGGTGGGGTAGGTAATTTTGGAGAAACCAGCTCGAGTGCGCTAGAATTTGAAAATACACAGCCGGAAAAAATCTGCCACTTCCTTACAGAGCCCCTCCAACACACACGAACGCGCACATGACCAATGAGGGCACGAGATAAGTTTGTGATGGAAGGCTGACAGGCAGGCAGGCCATCCAGTTATTTTAGCCGGGCCGGCTAAAATGATTGGTCGTGCTTTTTACAGGACTACGGCTTCCACAGATGACATTTTTGTATGGATTTTTTGTCAAAGCACTTAAGATATTCATTGCTATCGGGATGTTAAGAGAATTCCATGGAATATAACAAAAAGTGTATCTCGAGCCTGTTTCTCAAACTTACCTACCCCACCTTTAATTATTGGATTGTTCTCTCTTAGTAAATTCCCATTTTCAATAAAATGGTGGTCTTACCTTGACTTGAAGATTAAGTCCATTTGCCTATCCTTCTGGACAAAAATCTCTATTACTTTTTTGTAAAAGTCCTCCTTCATTTCATTTTTTTTTTTTTTTTTTTTTTTTTTTCTTTGGATATTTATTTTGTTTTGCAGCGAACTATGGCCACGTTTTACTTCGAACGTTTTCTGGTCATTCTTCTGCTACTTTTTTCACTTTTTGTGTCGGAGAGCCATGCTCAGAGGAGTGATGGCATTGTTTACACGCGTGAGCAGCTGATTGCGCTGTGCCGACCCGTGCTGCTGCCCGGAGCCAGGCATGACATCCCGGAGGAGCTTCGGAGGCTCAAGCGGGGCTGCAGAGCTGGGGCCAAGCTGAGGATGAAGAAGAAGATGAGGTACAAACCCTGTGTACCGGCCATCATAATGGGGAACGTGAGGTCTTTGGGGAATAAGATGGACGAGCTCCGCGTGCTGACGAAGACGCAGTGGGAATACCGTGAGTGTAGCATCATGTGTTTTACCGAGACTTGGTTGCACTCGCTCATCCCGGATAATAACACGGCTCTCCCCGGCTTCACGAGTGTTCGGGCGGACAGGGACGTTATTCTGAGCGGTAAAAAGAAAGGAGGAGGGATTGCACTGTATGTGAACGAACGATGGTGTAATCCTGGACATGTTACTGTGAAGGAGCGTTTCTGTAGCCCGGACATTGAACTGCTAGCTGTGGGATTACGTCCATTTTATCTACCTAGAGAACTTTATTCTGTCATCGTAGTTGCTGTCTATATTCCACCGAACGCGGACGCGGAGGTGGCTGGTGACGTCATTCACTCTTCTGTGGCCAAACTCCAAACTCTTCACCCAAATGCATTCATAACAATAACTGGGGATTTTAACCGTGCAAAACTGGACAAATCTCTGCCTACATTCACTCAGTATGTGAAATGCCCCACCAGGGGAAATAATACTCTGGATCTTCTATATGCTAATACCAAGAATGCATATTGTGCCACTGCCCTCCCCCCCCTGGGCAGATCTGACCACAACCTCGTCTTTTTGGCTCCTAAATATGTCCCACTGGTGCAGAGGCAGCCTGTATCCACCAGGACTGTGAGGAAATGGACTCCAGGGGCTAATGAGGCTCTACAGGACTGCTTCGAGACCACTGACTGGGACGTGCTTTGTGTGCCACATGGAGAGGACATCAATAATATGACTGACTGCATCACAGAATACATCAACTTCTGTGAACAAACAATATTACCGGCTAAAACTGTCAACTGTTTCCCCAATAATAAACCCTGGATTACTAGTGACCTGAAAACTCTTTTAAATAAGAAAAAGGAAGCTTATAAGTCTGGGGACAAATCAATGCTGAAGAGTGTCCAGCATCAACTGAGAGACAATTTGAGGAGGGGCAGAGATTCGTACAGGAAGAAGCTGGAGACTAAGCTCCAGCTGAACAATAGCAGGGATGTCTGGGCTGGGATGAAGGCTATCACTGGCTTCAAAGGGAGAGACAGACTGACTGTGGGCACCCTGGAGAGGGCCAACGAGCTGAACACCTTCTTCAATAGGTTTAGCTCTCCGCCCGCTGCTGTCTCCTCCACTTCCTCTTCTCACCTCACCTCCTCCTCTCAGCCTGGCGTCAACATCCCCCCTCTGCTCACCACCTACACTTCACACCTCTCCTCCACCACCCAGCCTGGCTTCTGCACCCCCCCTCTGCTCACATTGCCGCTGACCCCCCCCCCCCCCTCTGCTCATCTTGCCTCAGACCCCCCCCCCTCTATCCCCCCTTCCATCAAGCCCCCCCCCCCGCTTTACTGTGAGCACAGGACAGGTCCAGAGTCAGATGGAAAAACTCCACCAAGGCAAGGCTGCTGGCCCTGATGGTATCAGCCCCAGGGTCCTGAGGACCTGTGCACGCCAGCTGGCTCCTGTTCTCCAGTATATATTCAACCTGAGCCTGCACTTGGAGACCATCCCGGTGCTGTGGAAGACATCATGCGTTGTTCCGGTCCCTAAAAAGACAACTCCTTCTGGGCTCAATGACTATCGCCCTGTAGCACTCACATCTCATGTGATGAAGGTGCTTGAGAGACTGGTCTTGGCCCATCTCAGACCGCAGGTGAGATCATTCCTTGACCCTCTGCAATTTGCCTACCAGCCTCACCTGGGGGTGGACGATGCCATTATTTACCTGCTGCAGCGTGCTCACTCATACCTGAATGGATCGGGTTGCACTGTGAGAATCACCTTTTTTGATTTCTCCAGTGCATTCAACACGATCCAGCCTCGGCTACTGAGTGACAAGCTGCAGGCTATGAGGGTAAACTCGTCCACCATCTCCTGGATTACCAACTACCTCACGGACAGACCACAGTACGTCCGGCTGGGCAGTGTGCTGTCTGATGTGGTGGTTGGTAGTATTGGAGCCCCACAGGGGACTGTGCTGTCTCCTTTCCTGTTCACCTTATACACCTCTGACTTTCTATACAACTCAGAGTCATGCCACCTGCAGAAGTTTTCGGATGACTCTGCAGTGGTAGGGTGTATAAGGGATGGACGGGAGGAGGAGTACAGAGCGCTGGTGGGTGATTTTGTTGAGTGGACTGGAAGAAATCATCTGCTTTTGAATGTGGCCAAGACCAGAGAGATGGTCATTGATTTCAGGAGGAAGAGGACATCTCCTCCTCTGCCCCTGTGCATTCTGGGAGAGGATGTGGCAGTTGTGGAGGTCTACAAGTACCTGGGAGTGCACTTAGACAATGGGCTGAACTGGAGGATCAACACTGACGCTGTGTACAAGAAGGGGATGAGCCGACTCTATTTTCTGAGGAAGCTGAGATCCTTCAACGTATGCAGTAAGATGCTGGAGATCTTCTATCAGTCTGTTGTGGCTAGTGCACTCTTCTTTGCTGCGGTCTGCTGGGGGGGCAGCATCAGAGCCGGTGACACCTGCAGGATCAATAAACTGATCAGGAAAGCTGGGTCAGTCATCGGCATCAAGCTGGAACCCTTTGAAGCTGTGGTGGAGAGGAGGACACTGAACAGGCTGTTGTCCATCATGGATAACCCCACCCATCCTCTCCACCTGCAGCTGGACAGTCAACGGAGCTCCTTCTCCAACAGACTGCTGCAGCTCCCCTGTCACAAGGACAGATACTGGAAAACATTCCTGCCCACTGCAATAACACTGTACAACAAATCACCTCTGGCTGGAAGAGAACTCTCTGCTCCATAGTTTCTCTAGAAATAAAACCACCTTGTACATTTTACTCACACATAATCTGTTTCATATTTAATACTCCATAATTCCATATATTTTGAATATATATATATTTGTATATTTGTATATATATATATATATATATATATAATATCTGTATGTATATTTTCTATTTTGTATTTTGACATGTATATTTTATATTTTATTTTATATTTTATTTTATTTTATTTCTATTCTTGTATATTTTGTTTTATTGTAAAATGCCTTTTATGCTGCTGTAACAAAAACAATTTCCCAATTTGGGATCAATAAAGTACGATCTATCTATCTATCTATCTATTTCATTTCAAACCTTTATTTATCCAGGTTGTATCCCATTGAGATCATTGATCTCTTTTTCAAGGGAGACCTGCTCAAGTAGGTTCCACATGAAACATTAAAAACATAACAGAGCAACAAAAGGACATCATACAGTAGCATTACAGGGATTACAATTTACATAACTATCCACATGCACAGGTACCAACAGCTTCCGATTCAGTAGCATCCAACCGAGCTTTAAAAACATTTAGTGGCACCAGATTGCTCAGTTTCCATTTTAATTGCAGACTATTCCAGGACAGTGGAGCTGCGCATCTAAATGCTATTTTCCCTAAGACAGTCCTAGCAGTTGGCACATTTAATAAAACCACAGCATGCGATCTCAGGCAGTAGCCACTTACAATTCGCTGTGAGATCAGGGAGCAGATGTAGGATGGAAGTTTCCCTAACATGGCTTTATATATAAAAATGTACCAGTGACTGAGCCTCCGTACAGTTAGTGAAGGCAGACCAGCCCTTGCATACAGGGTACAGTGATGGGTTAATGCTTTACAGTTTGTCACAAATCTCAGTGCACTGTGATACGCAGCATCTAACTTGACCAGGCAATTGGCAGGTGCATTCATATAAATCAGATCACCATAGTCCAGCACAGGTAAAAAGGTCACAGAGACTAGCCTTTTTCTGGCCTCGAGCGAGAAACAGGACTTGTTCCTGTAGAAGAAACCTAGCCTAACCCTCAGTTTTTTAACCAGGTTATTGACATGACGTTTAAAAGTGAGACAATCATCAAGCCAGATACCAAGGTATTTGTAACAGGCAACCACTTCAAGTTTTATTCCTTGCGTAGTTAAAATGTATCCTTATCTTCTTGTAGTTTCAAAAGTCGAATCATAAATCTAATCGATAGATTTATGATGAGCAGCTTACTTCCGGGTTTTAGGACGCGTCACTGCACCTCGTCTCCTCTTCACACACTACACTTTTCGCGGCACACGTACTTACAGCCAATCGTGAAATATTAAGTGTTTAAAATCAACCATCAAAAAGACTAAAAATAACTATTTTTTGCTATTGGTGAAACAGTTGAAGGACATTTTTAAAGTTTTATTATAATAACTACACTTTAGATAAAGTTAAAGAATTCAAACAACGTTCTTTGCACAGCGGCACTATCTTTGAAAATGATTTACAGTACTAACAGCAGAGGCTGCCGAACATTAATGTATAACTTTTGGAAAATGTATAAAACGTTTATATTTATGATTTCCGTCTGAAACAGCCAGACCCAATAAAGAGAAAAATCTCCAGCCGAGAGAAATCAACACTGGACGAGAATCAAGAGATACTTTTAAGAGAGATAGATACTTTATTGACCCCAAATTGGGAAAATATTTGTTGTAGCAGCATCAAGCAAGTGTACAGGCATTATTAAAATCTTTAAAGGTGGAAGAAAGTATTAACATAATAAATTAAAATAAAATAACAATAAAAACAATCTTCGGCTACTATAACATTATTATTCATCTCACAAACAGAAACAGTTTGAAAAAATATATATATGACAGATCAAAACTTGCAAATAAACCTAAACTACACAGATTCACCATTTTAACAAAGCAATGTAAATGTGATGTGTAGTGCAAAGAACATACAAAATAATCAGATCAACATAAAAAACAAACCAAATAAAATACAAATAAAATAAATTACATATTTAAAATGATTAAATTAGGTAATCAGTAACAGCCGTAGTCCTGCTGCAAACCTAATGTAGTCCTGCAACATTCATCAGGTTCCTTTCCATACATCCATGGGCCCTTCAGTTAGAACGTAAAGAGGAACGGAGATGCCTCTGTAATTTCTTCTTCTGCTGTTAAACTGTCAACACGCGTCCATGTCTGGCTGCTGCAGCACACATCCAAACATCCTCTGGAGTAAGGTCTTGCCACCAGACTGTTCTGAAACAGGGCTAAAGAGAGTGACAGAGAGGTATGTTTAGATATCAGGTTGATTCTCTTCATATCACACAGGCCTACATGAAATTACACAAGTGTAATCTATGTGAATAAAAACGGAGTCCCCTTACAGTGTGGACTGGATGAGTTGTGTCTCAGTGTAGCTTAAATCGTCCATCGGGGCTGATGGTGTCACCCTCTCCTTCACCTTGTCCTCCACTATCTTGTCCCAGATCTCCGTGTTGACCCACAGGGCTCCGGGCAGGGTCAGGCTGGCCCTGGTGCAGGTGGTCCAGCGGCACAGGGGGCAGGAGACGCAGCAGAGGAACCCCTTCAGCTGGGACAGCTGCTCCAGGCAGGGTGCACAGAAGGTGTGTCCGCAGTGCAGCACCCGAGGGACCCGGCCGCTGCGAGAGTACTCGTCGAAGCACACCACACACTCCTTCTCCTCGTGTACGACCATGGTGCAGGGTGTAGTGAGGTGGAGCGCAGACTGGGAGCAGAGTGAAGGCATTCAACAGACCACCTGCTGCACAGGAAGAAATAAACCAGAAATCAAATCAAATATTATCATTACTTTAATACAAAAATGCATCTAGCAGTTTCTTTCTAATCATACTTACTTATAAGGTTGATAAGGTTGCCTGTGATCCTGCTGTTGGTAACATGTGTGTAGGTCTGCTGAGGTTTGCTGTGTCTGTGTGAACAGCCTGCTGCTATTTATCAGACCTGCCTGATCTTGTGACGTGTCGGAGGAATCATTTCCAGGCAGTTAAAAACATTCTGTGGAACTCAGTTATTTATCACGCATGCCAAAGCACGTGCATTCTCAAATCACGGAAACTCCAAGAGGAATGCCTTTGTGAGCAGTCAAACTGTTCATAAAGACATTTTTGATTGCAAAAATAAATAAATAAAATAATCGTAGAAAGGTCTCTCCACAATGTAGCCTACGTGAAGGCAAGGTGGGAGAAAGAAGCTAATATAACGTTAACAGAAGACGAATGGTTAAACATAAAGACTCAGTCTACCACCCCAAGCTTAATGGAGAGAATTTGCATGGACATTTTTTTTACGGTTCTTTTTAACCCCAAAGATTAAAAAGTCACAGAGCAAAATCTGCGGGGATGGTCAATGCTGGAGAATGTGTGGAAATTAATCTGCTGATCACTTTCATATTTGTTGGGACTGCTGTAGTGTTTCTTTGTATTTGGCAGAGGTAGTAAAAGAGATTAGATCAATAATCAGCTCAGAACTGGACTTTAGTTTCAGTGTGATGTACTTGGGGAACATCCCAACCAGTCTGGAAAAACAAGACAGATATCTGTTGAATGTTTTATGATCGATAAAGGCAGGATTTTTTTTCCCGTTTTCTCCCCATGACACTTTGTATATTATGGAATCAGTTTTGTGCCATTAAGATAAAGCAACACTTTCTCAGAATCAAGCAAAACTAAGAGTTTAAGAAAAAACAAAACGGAGTCAAGCGAAATAGATTTAATTAAAAAAATAAAACTATAAATTGCAAACAAATCATTTGTGTAATCATGTAAAGTAAACTATTGGTCTTTTTTCTTTGTTTTATTATATATTTTTGTTTGCAGTTCTCTTTGCTTCTTTCTCTGATCAGACTTTTGCTCTCGCTGCAGCTCTCTCGTTTGCGCTCTTTCACTTTTTGTTTGTGATTCTGGCACAGACACATGGGCGTCGCAGCCATTATATGAGGGTGGGACAAGTCCCCCCCACTTTTTCAAATGATTAGTTTAGAAACTTTAGACCCCCCCACTTTTACTATGCGGAAAGTCCGTGAATCGGTTTATCCACTCGCCGCACTTTGTAGAGCGCTGTGTCAGTGCTTTACTATCAAATTAAATCCATTCCACTTGCTTATTGAGAGAATGCCCAAATCAATGAAACTCCGTACCATGTTTTCACTGCTACTTTGTACCAAGGCAGATTCTCACATAGCGCGCATGTTCAAGGAGTGTTGTCATAGTTGGACAGCTCAGGGGCCTCATTTATAACGCCGTGCGTAGGATTGACGTAGGAAGGTTGCTTACGTAGTACAAAACACAAAAATAGGTACATACATTTTCCGCCATTTTCCAATTCACAAAACATTGCGTACCGGCGAGGGAAGTGCGTACGGCACTCCCTACGCCTGTTTCCCTTGATAAATCACAATCGACTCGTAACGCCCATATTTGCCTATACATAGTCAAAGAAACGCCCATTCATTCATTCATTTTGACTGACTGCATGAAGAAGATCGCAGGAAATTACGATAGAACAGCTAAAAATGACATCTCACACCGTGTCAGATTTTGGTTATTGTGGGGAGGTCGAGATAAATCATATTGTTTGGTGGATGCAGTTTGAACCATGTAGCAGCATGGAGGTCGGATCGTCACCAAAATAAATAAATAAGTGGTCCGAAAAAAGTTAATGACAAAAAAAATACACATAACCTTCCTCAGGCAGTGTGTTTGTCCCGGGGACAGGAGACACCCCCTTGATGAGAAACTGTAAGAAATGATCGGGGAATCCCTCCGGAGTGGAGTCATGACGACTGGATCTGAATTATTTTTGTTGTATTTGGTGGTTTGTGTTCCAGCTGTCGATCAGCAACATATCCATAATCCACCAGTTAAAGGAAATACAACTAATGGATTGTGTTATATTAGCTGTACAATTTACCACATATGGTGTTCTTAGTTTCCATACCTCCTGTGTTTTACGAGCGACTTATCAAGTCTTGGCAAACGGTATTAAAACACGATTAAACGTGATAGTATATAAAACCATGCTCGTATCTACAACCTATAGAAATGCAAAACGGCGTCAGTTTAGACGTAATTCTGTCCTCCTGCTTACCGCATAATTTATGAGAAAACATTTCATAACATTAACACAACATATTCGAGGTGGTTTTAAATAGCATATCCTTATTTATTTATTTCTCCAAGTTATGTTTTTGTGTGCACTGAGGAGTCTCAAACAGGCGTTTGTTTAATCATTTAAAGATTGGCTTTAATCAATGTTTGAAAATGAATTCTTCATATTTGATAAATGAGAGGTAACATTTTATTTATGGTATTATTTCCACATATTTCTCTCCATTCTTCCTTCTGCCAACGGTGTCGCAGTTTCTCGTCTCTCCCGTTTGTGTCCTTAGTGCGTACGCATGGGTTAGAGTTTGCGTGGAGGACAGCACATTTTCCCGTCAAGTTAGTATTTTATAAATCGCAAACATTGCGTAGAAACTGGCGTACGCCATTTTTTGAGCGTATATCCCTTTATAAATGAGGCCCCTGATCTGTTGTATGAAGCGATGCCGGTAGCGGAGGTAAGGCACACACACCAAATGTTCGGGAAATGGTTAATACAGCGAAAATCAAAGCTGACGATCTCTTGGTTTGATATGTTTTCTCCCCCAGACAACATGGGCATAAGAACATTTTTTTCAAAGAAGAGGAAAGTAAGTCATCAGCTGGTAGCAGTTAACAGTGATGGCGGCGTCTCACTTCTGGAGAGGAGTTTCGTCTTTATGTCATGGTAGAGAGATACCTACTGCTTGGGACTTTGAGTCTTCAAAATGTCCAATGTCACAGACTGGGACTTACTTTAGAGTCAGTTGTATTTACATTCAGTATGACTTGTTATGATTCAATGTGAAAGAGTATACTGCTCAATAAATAATTATCACTTCACCACCTCTCTTGACATCTAGGCACTTGAGAGTGAGTCAGAGGCAGAATACAGGGACAGAGAGAGAGGTCCATTGCTGAGGTGAGTGATGAAAGGGAAATGACAGTTGAGAGTAAATTGTGATGTGGACTCTCATCCCAGGATTTTAAGGAAATCAGTGGGGATATTGAACAGGAAACATTTCAGTCAAGGGGCATCATATGACCAATATAGACAGAAGAGCAACATTTATTTGAACTTAACATCTGTATGGAGTCAGATCAGTCTCAATATTAATAAATGCTCACAGAAGGATTCACAAATGTATTTTGCGATTTATATATAAATGACTCTCCACAACAATATCTCTCAATGCACTCACAAATATTTATTGTTGTATATAAATGTACAAAAAATGGGCATTTAAACTGCTTTTTATTAATTCAAAGACAGCTCTGAATTAATAATCAAATATGTTTCCTTTCTTTACTACTGGATGAAATTACAAAATGTACCCATCATTTTCCTCATGCTAGTATAGCCACATACAAGTATCAAACCACCTGTTAAAATGCACCAGAATACAGGAAATCTATATATTTTTTCGCCCCCACACCCCCTGTTAAAAATGTCCCCCCCACATTCAGGATGCTTCCTACGCCCATGCACAGACATCTCAGGTGGGCGGGACATTCAGGGGTGCGTCCCCATTGGCTACTCAGTTTTTGAGTGACAGCCCACTACACCACAGATTGTACAGTGCAACTCATGCAGAAAACTCCGGAGACCACCCGGCCACGTTTGTGTTGGTGCCTCCTGGGAGTTTTAATGAAAATATCGGACTTATCTTATGGATTGCTGTGCATTATACTTGTGTTGTGTAGTTTCTACTTTATTCCAACTTTAAATATTTTAATACCTGGGGCCTCATTTATAAAGGGATATACGCTCAAAAAATGGCGTACGCCAGTTTCTACGCAATGTTTGCGATTTATAAAATACTAACTTGACGGGAAAATGTGCTGTCCTCCACGCAAACTCTAACCCATGCGTACGCACTAAGCACACAAACGGGAGAGACGAGAAACTGCGACACCGTTGGCAGAAGGAAGAATGGAGAGAAATATGTGGAAATAATACCATAAATAAAATGTTACCTCTCATTTATCAAATATGAATAATTCATTTTCAAACATTGATTAAAGCCAATCTTTAAATGATTAAACAAACGCCTGTTTGAAACTCCTCAGTGCACACAAAAACATAACTTGGAGAAATAAATAAATACGGATATGCTATTTAAAACCACCTCGAATATGTTGTGTTAATGTTATGAAATGTTTTCTCATAAATTATGCGGTAAGCAGGAGGACAGAATTACGTCTAAACTGACGCCGTTTTGCATTTCTATAGGTTGTAGATACGAGCATGGTTTTATATACTATCACGTTTAATCGTGTTTTATGCCGTTTGCCAAGACTTGATAAGTAGCTCGTAAAACACAGGAGGTATGGAAACTAAGAACACCATATGTGGTAAATTGTACAGCTAATATAACACAATCCATTAGTTGTATTTCCTTTAACTGGTGGATTATGGAGTTGCTGATCGACAGCTGGAACACAAACCACCAAATACAACAAAAATAATTCAGATCCAGTCGTCATGACTCCACTCCGGAGGGATTCCCCGATCATTTCTTACAGTTTCTCATCAAGGGGGTGTCTCCTGTCCCCGGGACAAACACACTGCCTAAGGAAGGTTATGTGTATTTTTTTTGTCATTAACTTTTTTCGGACCACTTATTTATTTATTTTGGTGACGATCCGACCTCCATGCTTCTACTCTGGTTCAAACTGCATCCACCGAACAATATGATTTATCTCGACCCCCCCACAATAACCTAAATCTGACACGGTGTGAGATGTCTTTTTTAGCTGTTCTATCGTCATTTCCTGCGATCTTCTTCATGCAGTCAGTCAAAATGAATGAATGAATGGGCGTTTCTTTGACTATGTATAGGCAAATATGGGCGTTACGAGTCGATTGTGATTTATAAAGGGAAACAGGCGTAGGGAGTGCCGTACGCACTTCCCTCGCCGGTACGCAATGTTTTGTGAATCGGAAAATGGCGGAAAATGTATGTACCTATTTTTGTGCTTTGTACTACGTAAGCAACCTTCCTACGTCAATCCTACGCAAGGCGTTATGAATGAGGCCCCTGAACACCTGGGGCCTCATTTATAAAGCCTTGCGTATGATTCACGTGAGAATGTTGCTTACGTAGGACAAAGCAAATAAATACGCAAAGACATTTTCCGATTTATAAAACACTGCGTACCGACGTCCTACGCCGGTTTCCCTTTATAAATCACAATCAACTCGAAATGCGGCGCAGCTTTTGCGGGCTTCACGTAACGCCCATATTTGCCTATAAACAGTCAAAGAAACGCCCCGTATTAATATTCATTTTGACTGACTGCAAGAAGAAGATCGCAGGAAATGACGACAGAACAGCTAAAAAAGACATCTCACACCGTGTCAGATTTTGGTTATTTTGGGGAGGTCGAGATAAATCATATTGTTTGGTGGACGCAGTTTGAACCACCCCCCGCAGCAACTCTATATCCACCAGTTAAAGGAAATAAACCGTATGTGTTGTGTTCAGTGGCGTTTTTATATGTACAAAAGTGGTGGGGCACAAAAAACTTAGATGTTTATATATAAGCTTCTTCAGTGACGTGCAGTGAGGTTCATGGCTGGTGAGCCACTGGCACTGACTCTTCAGGTTTACAAATATTATATTTTGTCCTAAATCAAAATATTATATTATTTTCTAAGGCTTTTTTAGTCTGATGCTTCGATTAATTTTAAACAGACAGTTCAACAAAAGGATACCCAAAATATGTAATTGTATCATTTAAAGGTGGGGTAGGTAATTTTGGAGAAACCAGCTCGAGTGCGCTAGAATTTGAAAATACACAGCCGGAAAAAATCTGCCACTTCCTTACAGAGCCCCTCCTCCAACACACACGAACGCGCACATGACCAATGAGGGCACGAGATAAGTTTGTGCACAGATGGAAGGCTGACAGGCAGGTAGGCCATCCAGTTATTTTAGCCGAGCCGGCTAAAATGATTGGTCGTGCTTTTTACAGCACTACGGCTTCCACAGATGACATTTTTTTATGGATTTTTTGTCAAAGCACTTAAGATATTCATTGCTATCGGGATGTTAAGAGCATTCCATGGAATATAACAAAAAGTGTATCTCGAGCCGGTTTCTCAAACTTACCTACCCCACCTTTAATTATTGGATTGTTCTCTCTTAGTAAGATCCCATTTTCAATAAAATGGTGGTCTTACCTTGACTTGAAGATTAAGTCCATTTGCCTATCCTTCTGGACAAAAATCTCTATTACTTTTTTGTAAAAGTCCTCCTTATCTTCTTGTACTTTCAAAAGTCGAATCATAAATCTAATCGATAGATTTATGATTAGAAAATTATAAAAGTAGGGTAGACATGTGGATATTATCCGGCTGAACAAAACGAGCATTTATCTAACAGGTATGTTTCCCACAGATCTTATTTCGAGCTATTTTCTAAAATCCTATGGAGAAATCTCATTGCTTTTTTGTCGAGGGAACCCATGCGCAGCTTACTTCCGGGTTTTAGGACGCGTCACTGCACCTCTCTCGTCTCCTCTTCACACACTACACTTTTCGCGGCACACATACTTACAGCCAATCGTGAAATATTAAGTGTTTAAAATCAACCATCAAAAAGACTAAAAATAACTATTTTTTGCTATTGGTGAAACAGTTGAGGGACATTTTTAAAGTTTTATTATAATAACTACACTTTAGATAAAGTTAAAGAGTTCAAACAACGTTCTTTGCACAGCGGCACTATCTTTGAAAATGACTTACAGTACTAACAGCAGAGGCTGCCGAACATTAATGTATAACTTTTGGAAAATGTATAAAACGTTTATATTTATGATTTCCGTCTGAAACAGCCAGACCCAATAAAGAGAAAAATCTCCAGTCGAGAGAAATCAACACTGGACGAGAATCAAGAGATACTTTTAAGAGAGATAGATACTTTATTGACCCCAAATTGGGAAAATATGTGTTGCAGCAGCAGCAAGCAAGTGTACAGGCATTACAATCTTTAAATCTTTAAAGGTGGAAGAAAGTATTAACATAATAAAATAAAAATAAAATAACAATAAAAACAATCTTCGGCTACTATAACATTATTATTCATCTCACAAACAGAAACAGTTTGAACAATAAAAAATATGACAGACCAAAACTTGCAAATAAACCTAAACTATACAGATTTACCATTTTAACAAAGCAATGTAAATGTGATGTGTAGTGCAAAGAACATACAAAATAATCAGATCAACATAAAAAACAAACCAAATAAAATACAAATAAAATAAATTACATATTTAAAATGATTAAATTAGGTTTCAGTGTTCACAGCTTCAGCTTTTGTGCAATATTTAAATGTATGCAGGTAGGATTGTATGTAGGACATAACGAAAGTAAAGTTGGGTTTATGGTTCGTACATTTTCAAGAATATGATGAAACACATTTTCCTGACCATAATCAAATACCAACCAAATAAAACTAATTATATATTTTGTTTGAGTTTAGAATCTAATTATAAATACTTCATCAGGTCCTTCGCTCCTCAGGCCGGCCTCTGATGTCATCAGTAACAGCCGTGGTCCTGCTGCAAACCTAATGTAGTCCTGCAACATTCATCAGGTTCCTTTCCATACATCCATGGGCCCTTCAGTTAGAACGTAAAGAGGGACGGAGATGCCTCTGTCATTTCTACTTCTGCTGTTAAACTGTCAACACGCGTCCATGTCTGGCTGCTGCAGCACACATCCAAACATCCTCTGGAGTAAGGTCTTGCCACCAGACTGTTCTGAAACAGGGCTAAAGAGAGTGACAGAGAGGTATGTTTAGATATCAGGTTGATTCTCTTCATATCACACAGGCCTACATGAAATTACACAAGTGTAATCTATGTGAATAAAAACGGAGTCCCCTTACAGTGTGGACTGGATGAGTTGTGTCTCAGTGTAGCTTAAATCGTCCATCGGCGCTGATGGTGTCACCCTCTCCTTCACCTTGTCCTCCACTATCTTGTCCCAGATCTCCGTGTTGACCCACAGGGCCCCGGGCAGGGTCAGGCTGGCCCTGGTGCAGGTGATCCTGCGGCACAGGGGGCAGGAGACGCAGCAGAGGAACCCCTTCAGCTGGGACAGCTGCTCCAGGCAGGGTGCACAGAAGGTGTGTCCGCAGTGCAGCACCCGAGGGACCCGGCCGCTGCGAGAGTACTCGTTGAAGCACACCACACACTCCTTCTCCTCGTGTACGACCATGGTGCAGGGTGTAGTGAGGTGGAGCGCAGACTGGGAGCAGAGTGAAGGCATTCAACAGACCACCTGCTGCACAGGAAGAAAGAAACCAGTCAGAAATCAAATCAAATATTTTCATTACTTTATAAAAAAATGCATCTAGCAGTTTCTTTCTAATCATACTTACTTTTAAGGTTGATAAGGTTGCCTGTGATCCTGCTGTTGGTAACGTGTGTGTAGGTCTGCTGAGGTTTGCTGTGTCTGTGTGTGAACAGCCTGCTGCTATTTATCAGACCTGCCTGATCATGTGACGTGTCGGAGGAATCCTTTCCAAGGTAGGCAGTTAAAAAAAATTCTGTGGAACTCAGTCCTTTACAACGCATGCCAAAGCACACAAACATGGCATAGCCCCAGAGACCTCAAGAGGAATGCCTTTGTGAGCAGTCAATCTGAGACATTTTTGATAAAGGAAAAAAAAAAAAAAAAGTCGACGACACATTTCTAATCTTTTATGGACATTTAAAGCATGATTTGCTGTGGTGTATTCTGTATCCACAGTACAGGGTAAATACAGTGAACTTCAATGTACACTACCAGTCAAAAGGACACACCTTCTCATTCGAAGTTTTTTATTTATTGAAATGTTTTCTACATTGAAGATTTATACTGAAGACATCAAAGCTATAAAATAATACATATGGAATTATCTAGTAAACTAAAAAGTGTTAAAAAATGCACAATATGATTTATATTTTGCTGGCTACTGCAGAATGCTGTGGTAGCCATGCTGGTTAAGTGTGCCTTGAATTCTGAATAAATCACCAACAGTGACCCCACCCGACCACACTTCCTCCTCCATACTTCACGGTGGGAACCACACATGCAGAAACCATCCGCTCACCTTCTCTGCGTCTCACAAAGACACGGCGGTTGGAACCAAAAATTGCAAATTTGGACTCACCAGACCAAAGTACAGATTTCCACTGTCTAATGTCCAATCCTTGTGTTTCTTGGCCCAAACAATCCTCTTCTTCTTGTTGTTCATCCTCAGTAGTGGCTTCTTTGCAGCAATTGGACCATGAAGGACTGATTCACGCAGTCTCCTCTGAACAGTGGATGTTGAGATTGTCTGCTACTTGAGCTCTGTGATAATTTGTGTGGGCTCTAATCTGACGTGCTGTCAATTTGTGGTTTCTGAGGCTGGTAACTGATGTATTTATCCTCTGCAGCACAGGTAACTCTTGCTCTTCCTTTCCCGGGGGGGGGGGGTCCTCATGAGAGCCAGTTTCATCATAGCGACCGATGGTTTTTGCGACTGCACTTGAGGATACATTCAAAGTTCTTGACATTTTTCGGATCGACTGGCCTTCATTTCTTAAATTCTGTAAATGTTCTTATAACAGTAGTCAAATCCACTGTGCACTAACCCTACCTCTGCACAACACAACTGATGGTCTCAAACACATCAAGAAGGCAAGTAATTCCACAAATTGACTCTTGACAAGAAACACGTGTTAATTGAAAACCATTCCAGGTGACGACCTCATGAAGCTGACTGAGAGAAGCCAAGAGTGTGCAAAGCTCTCATCAAGGCAAAAGGGGGCTACTTTGAAGAAACTAAAATAAAAATCATATTCTGGATTATCTGGACTAGATAATTCCATATTTGTTCTTTTATAGTTTTGATGTCTTCAGTATAAATCTACAAAGTAGAACAAAATTAAAATAAACAAAATCCATTGAATGAGAAGGTGTCCAAACTTTTGACCGGTACTGTACAAGTTTGAGGTACTTGTAATTGGAGTATTTTCAATTGATCCTTCTTAATACTTTTTACTCCACTACCTTTTTGTAATAGATTATGTTCCTTGCTATTTTGCATTTTTAGATTATTTATACAAAATATGAACTCATAAATTATGATATATTATAGCTTAAGCTACTGAGCAGTACAAAACTAAAACAAACAAACCACACCTTTACAAGGTGCAACTGAATTGATCAACACTTTTGCATTTACATGATCACTGACAACACTCTCTTCACTATTTAGCTTACTGTATTTAATTTTAATATGTCTATAGTTAATTTCTCCTGCATTACTTGCACATTGATCTTGCACTATTTTAGTTCTACTCTGTTTCTTCTTGCACTTTTTAGTATTGTTTTATTCTTGTGTCGAAAGGTGCTATATATGTAAAATACTCTCTTAATCACTGATGATTTGACACAGAAACGGATCAAAAGGAAGGTTTTCTAAAATGCCCCGCCAAGCAGGGTAATTTATTTGCATTTACTATGAAAACATACAATGTCACACAAGATTAACTGAAGCATGGAAATTTGGGCATTTGCTTTATAATCACACAAACACTCCCATCATCATCAACTTCATCAGTTTCTTTTTTTAAGATGGCGCCAAGAGAAAAGAGCAATAGAAAGGCAAATCTTCCACTTCCAGATCATTGTTCTGTCAGATCATCCGATATACAGTAGAACCATCTTTACTAAATGCAATGCACAACAGGAAATTATCAGCAATTATGTGAGCCTGGGCCATGGCCTGTCTGTGTGTCTGTGTGTGTGTGTTAGCCCGCACCTAGCAAACACACACTGAACATTTCCTTAGCGCCATGACAGACAAGCCAAGGCCATATCTATAAATAAGAGAACAAAAACACGAAGAAAAAATTATCAAAAAGAAAATAATACTCAGAAACAAAATGGTGGTTCTCTCCATGTGTCTCTTTACTTGGACCTATATAGAATGGCGCTATACTGATCAGCTAAGCCAATTTAAAAAAAGGTACTGGTCTCTATTTATTCTGTGCAGGCTCTGGGATCGCTGCTTGGCTCATAGGTTGACAGGAGAAAACTGAATCAGACTCTGAACATGGATCAGTAGCTCTCTCACAGACTGAGACGCCAACTTTGATGCTTTTTATGTATTTATAGAAGACAGAAATGGAGATATAAAGACACTTGTCAATACTGTTTCCATTTTATGGATGATTGGAGTTCTATTTAATCTGGAGTTCAACACATTCGTAGTGAATACAATTTGTGTTTTATTTCCATGTTAAACCAGATATGTAGCTGGAGGTAGAGAAACCGGTTCTTACGGTGCAACCGCACAAAACTGAAACCTGTCCAATGGAAAGGTGTTGAATAATAAAACAGACTACAATGCCACACGCGGTTTCAAATAAACTGGTTGCAGTTTATTTTGGATAATTGGTACAACCTCATAACTGCTCTTTGTGGAACTCCTTTTCTTCTCACGACTGAAAACATTTTTCTCTGGAACAGATTCAAGTCATGACCTGAGGAGTCTATGAGCTGATGGGTGGTTATCAGATTAAAGTGACATAGTTAATTAAGAAACAAGCTTTTATCTGTAAAGTTACAGAACAAGTGGTGCGTCTAGCATGTGACTTCACCTCTACACTCATCCACAACCCATGAGCCAAGTTGATCGTGACACAAACCACTGAAGCACAGATCGGATCACAACCGTTTAAATAAGCCCCTCCAGTCCCCCGGGCCATACTAACACCCCCCCCCCCCCCCACCCACCCACCTCCTCTTCCCCTCCTCTCAATCCTTCCTGGGTGGGTCGGCTTTGAGTTCCCGTTTTCCAAAGTCCATGGTGGTGGTGGTGTTGGTTGTGGTGGTCGTGGAGGGGTTTACCCGAGGACTGAACATCCCTCCCCCTTGCGGTGTGTTTGTCGAATGTGCAGTCCACTTGCTGGCTCGCCTGCAGGGGGGGGGGGGGGGGAAGCACCACCCCCCCCCACACAGGCTCCTCTCACTCCTGGGCTATGCTCCGCAGCACGTACTTGACCGTGTAGGCGAACGCCGCGAAGCCTACGATCACAAACAGGTTGGCCAGAGCTCCACCTAGAAGTCCATGGTTGCGATTGGCCTGCTGCAGGCCAGGGGCAGGGTTGGCGCCCCCGAGGGGAACGGGACCTCCGTTGAGGGCGGGGAGGCCGTAGTGGGCGTGCTGAGGGTCGCCGTCGGGAACCACGTCGGGTAAGGGGAGGGGCTGAGTGCGGGCGCTTAACTCTTCCTGCGCCTTCTGCTTCTGCTTCATCTCCTGATGCATGGAAGGAGAGAAATTAGAGAATTAGCTGCACGAAAAACAAAGAAAAAAGGTGGAGACATTTTAAATGAGCTCATACGTACATCGACTACATCGGGAAACAGCTCACAGAACACTTTGTCCTTGAGGTTGAAGAACAGGCTTTGGGCTGACAGCTGTCTTTTCTGGAAAGAAATGGTAAAAAGATATATGATAAATAACAGGAGGTTTACCCCCATGTGCTGCATTTATTTTAGTCATTGGTTGGCACTCACTGTGTAGTCAGAGGTCTCGATGCTGCCGAGGGTGGGGCCTTTCTCCACCATGAAGCTGAGCAGACCGGTGAGGATGGTGGAGACGGACCACGCCGGGTTCCACGTGTCTGGATGGAAGTCTGTGATGGACAAACATAACCTGTGGAGGAAACAGGTAAAGTTAGAATAAAAGAGAAAAGTGGCAAACCAGAGTGATTTTCTAAAACTCTTTAAATCCTTAAACAATTGATAAATAATAAACAGTTTTCTTACCTTGTATTACACTTAAACCTCCCATTTGGTGTTATCATGTAGATACTTGGTGGTTTAAAAGGAAATTCCCGAGGGAAAATGAGTTTCCCGTGATAATAACCTCCTACAAGAAAAGGATGACATCATTTAGCTCATTCAGAATCCGTCCCACAGAGGTGACACGATTCCTAAGTAATAAATTAAAACAATGAGCAGCGTGAGTGTACTTGTCAATAATGCACCCATTATCATATCAAAAGGTGTTACCTTCATAGGGTGTTTTCTCCGGGCCTCTGACGACATAGTGCCTAGAAAAGAAAGGAGCAATTCCTGTCAGTGATTGCGACGCTTCCCAATTTAAAAAGAAATTAGGTTTGAATTCACAAGATTTGACGGTTAATTCTCCTGAATAAATCTGTTCGCAAGGGCCTTGAATTAAACTCTACTGACTGCTGGCCCTATTCATTATTTCTCTTTACATTAACAGTCACATTGACGAGCGTCCAGTGGGTCTGGTGGTTAATATCATGAGGCTGCAATATCCTAAGTACCTTGATATAGATTTTAGGATCTGCAGTCTAGCTGTTCAGCAGAAATTGAGATTAAATAAATGCGTTTTCTGCTTTACAAACATGAAACAGCAACAGCAGAAGAAGTGTTATTGTATTTGTACATGTAGGGGACAAACAAGGCTATTGATATATTTTTTTATTCCAAAACATATACATTATATGATAAATTACTCTATTGTTAAATGTATGTGTTCTTAGCTATGTTCAGCGATAATGAACAATAACCAGTATTTTCATCTGCGTCAAGTAATTTGTTTGGTATAAAAAGAGAAAATACCTGAACATGACTAAAACACTTTTTCCACAGAAATGTTTAAATAAAAATGTGATGACTGACAGAAACGTCAAACATAAATTCAGCTTCAAAATAAGAATCCTAAGTAAAAGGTGTTATCTTTATTTACATATCAAACTATTTATATTTCAAACAATTTATTATTTGTTTAGGCTCAAAGACTTGCAAACGTCCCTAGCTGTGGGGGTGTATTGAGGGTGCGGCTAGCATTTCAACAAAATAAAGAAAAGAAACCAAAAGATAGGCGTAATGATGAGTGGTGGAGGTGACACATAGATTTAACCTTATTGTTTATCAGATTTTCCCAATAAAAGCATGCACTACTTTTTCCCTGGAAGAGGAAAAGTGCAGATATGACTTTTCATGACCTGACTAAATATTTAACTTTGGCTTACTACATCTTTAGGATTTCTTTATCCTCTTTCTCTGGGATTTGTGCCTCCAGCCCAATACAGGTGTTTGAAAGTATCAAAGAAAACATCTATTTAAAAAACATTGATGCCAACATGGACTATGCCCTAGCAACACATGATCAACCATTTATATTTGAAGTACTTCCTGCTCTAATCGTTTGCATCACACACTTGGCAGTGTGACCTGCCAGCACTTAGTCTGCAGAGGCATGTTTCTGTTGTTATGCAACACTCAGAGACATCTAGACATGCAGGTAGATCAAACTGAAAGCTGTGGTAACTCGTGTAGAGCAAGCTTCAACAAAGTAGTAGGGCTGTGCGATTATGGCAAAAATCCTAATCACGATTAGTCAATAATTGATATCACGATTATTAAACGATTATCCATTTACTTTGAAAACATCCATTTATTGAAACAAAAATGTGAACAGTATGTTTTTAACAGTTGATTACCCTGAACTTTAAGTATAATTCAACTGAAAATCCAAAAAAATAAAAAAATAATAATAATTACTTTTTTTTTTTTTTTTAATAAAAATAATAATCGTTTTATTTCGATTACGTTGTTTTCGTAATCGTTGCAAGCCAAATTCGTAATCGAGATTAAAATACGATTAATTGCACAGCCCTACAAAGTAGCATCCTGTAAATCCTCCGGTGACCCCTCAGGTTTATAATGGGAGACCTCGGTAAACTACTCTCTGTCCCCACACCCAAAAGTCAAAGTCAACTTTATTGTCAATCGTTCAGTTTGTGTGTACGGACAGAGAGATCGAAATACCGTTTCCCACAATCCCGAATACAAAAATACAAATATATATACAAACATGTATAACATATGTATATCCTACCCACCCAAGATGCTTATCATCGTATGTTACGCTAATTTAATGAACAAAAGAACATAAATAGTTCAAGTTTAAGTGTTTGATACATTGCACATAATTAAACCTACATTTTTTTATCTGTAATGTAGATGATTCACACATTTCCCTGGATACAAAGTTACATAACTAGGGACCGCAGGCCAGATTCAAACTTTGCTGATAACATTAAAACATTTGCAAGTTAGGGCATTGAAATACATTGCCTCTGTGATTTCTGGCTTTGAGCCTTGCCGCGATGGAGACCTTACCATTCTAGGATGTTGGAGGGGAGAGGTTCTGCACAGATGTAAGGCACGGGGTCTTTCTTTATCCTGAGGTAATCCTGCTTGAGTCGCTGAGTGGCTGTGGTTGGAGCTCTCTTATTCCCGTTGTTGTTCATCTGATGATTAAGGAGACAAGAGAGTTATTGTGTTAGTGATACACAGGCACCAACATCAGGTTATTTCCCCTTAAAATGCTTGGTAAAAGTGCAGTCTTCCTTTACTGCTGAAATGTAAACTCCAACTGCAGCCTTTTAGCCAGTGAATGGCTGTTTATGCATTTCACTGGCGGCACATTGTGTATGATGCTGAGGGCATATTCAATAAACTCACAATTGTTTAGTGATTCTTCAAAATGCATAGAATAAATAAAGCATACAGTATGACTGAATGTGGATTTCTGAATAGTGATCTTTTTATATTAGAGATCATTTCCTCTACTGTTACACAGGTATAGGTATGCAACAACATTGGTATCATTTCCAGCAATGACTGTGTGCAACATATATACATTTTGGTGGTGATCAATCCTATTGGCCGCCGGAAACCTGCAAATGAAGATTGCAAAAAATCTCTGCAGTTTTAAAATGGAGCAGATGAGAAAACGTAACTGTCGATGGAGATTAGTGGGTGCTTTTTTGGTAGATATGTTCAAACTTAACCGTGGGAATCAGGGGTTATATTACCACAGGATTGCTCCTAATGAAAACTGGTGACAGCCAGAACTGTGGATTATGTAGATTGCATAACTGTTACTGAATTTAAATATGATCCCTGAAGACAAGGAATAAGATTACTTTTAAATGTATTTTTAATCCAATCGAGTTCAACTAATGACTGATATAGATAACACATTAACTGGAAGATAAATTGATCAATCTTTAAAATACCAACAAAGAGTTTGACCCACAGTCAAAGGTCCCACAAAGCAGTCCCTTTACAGAGATAAAAATGTATCTTGTCATGATAGATAGACAAGAAGCTAAATCCTTTATTCCAGAAGTTTCTTTTCCCTGTTCTCCATAAATGTAATTTATTGAGCTCAGCTGTTGATTATTGTAACAAAATCTGGTTTCAGCTGGTTAGAAGTTTAACTACAGCAAATTACATTTAAAGAGATTCTTCAGTGATTGATTTTTAGAATAATAGTCTGCAAAGTAAAAAGACACATATTGATTTAATCGGTTGCCAATTATTCACTCATCTTATTGAACTTTAACTTGTGTAACTACTTTGGCTTTTGCTCTGCTTTTTTTACTACATCAGATATTAACATTCTTTTACATTTGTGTGTATATGTGTCTATTCAACATGACCTTGTATTTCTACAGCGTTAGTTTATTTGTAACCATTGTGTAAACTGCCTGATGTATGTTGCTATACCATCAAAAGTTAAAATATGTCAAATGTAAATGTACAAAGTACTACCTTTGTTAGACCGTATTGCTACATGTACGAGGTACACAGATTTGTTTTCAATGTACTTTTACCAGAGGTGGAGGAAGTACTCACATCTAGTACTGTTTAGTAAAAGTATAAGTACCGGGGTGTAGAAATACTCTGTTACAAGTAAGAGTCCTGCATTGCAAATATAAATCAAGTAAAAGTACAAAAGTATTGGCATTCATATACTTAAAGTACCAAAAGTAAAAGTACTCATTATGCAGCTTGGTCCATTTTCTTGTAATACACAATATATGTTTTGATTATAATTATGTATCACCGCTGTTAACGTGGAGCTTATTCTAATTACTCTGTACACTAAAGGATAGCTTGTGGATTTACCTCAGGTGTTATTCAATTCTTATTTACATTTTGATTATTTGATATCATTAATCCCAATCTGAAAAATAAATAAAATAAAACAATAAATGTAGTGGAGTAAAATAACACTATAAACCTCTGATTTGTAGTGGGGTAGAAGAACAAAGTAGCAAAACATGTCAATACTCAAGTAAAGTACTAGTATCTAAAAATTGTACTTAAGTATTGTACTTAGTAAATTCCCTTAGTGAGTTTACACCTCTGCTTTCAGCTGCCCATTGAACTGAAGAAAACATATCTAACTGCACCACTGTCTGCTGACCCACTGTCATGTGGCTGACAGCTGACACTACAACACTAATAAGAGGTGCATTCACTGTAAAGGTTAAATAATGTCAGCCTCACTTCCTAATAAACAGCAGACTCCTGATCGTTAACGCAGTTTATGATAGCAGAGGCTAATCCTCCACTGGATCAAGCTAGGCTACTGTTAAATCTCCGGCTAACCGAGAAGCTCGAGTGACGAGTTACTCAACCACCGACTGTAAACAAACAACGCAGTGACATAATATGTGACTGCCGTTTTGTATATATATCACAGTGTCAAACGTGTCAGGTTAACTTGAAACAACGACTTAGATAACGCTAGCCGGGACAACTGGTGAGAAGTCATGTCTGTGTGTAATGTATTGGCTAACTACGGCTAGCTAATGTAGGCCAGAGCTATGTGTAGCTAGCGTTAGCAGCGGCTAGCACGGACAGTTTGGTAACACACAAGAACCCGACATCTCTAACATTTACAAACGATGTTCTACTGACATACCTCTCCAGAGAGTCCAGTGGAAATATGATGTCGTGGCTGGACACGAAATAAGGCTGTTGTTTCTGTTGTCAAACCCCAAACCGATAAGACGATGACACCATAACACCGCTTTAGCTATGATCGCCAGCAGGAGGAAAATGACGCTTCCGGTTTCCTTCTTCATTTGTGTTATAGCCGTAGAAAAAACAACATAGAAAGCGCATTACTGTCACCAGATGGAGTGTTAGTGGAAGAAGTGCTCAGATTAGTTACTTTAGTGAAACTAACAATACTGCAGTGTAAAAAAAACAGAGGTGGGAGAAGTACTCAGATATTGTACTTGAGTAAAAGTAGTAGTACCAGACTGTAGGAATACTCTGTTACAAGTAAAAGTTCTGCAATCAAAATGTTACTCAAGTAAAAGTACAAAAGTATTAGCAGCATCAAAATATACTTAAAGTACTAAAAGTATTCATTATGCAGATTAGTCTATTTCAGAATAATATATATTATATGAATTTATAATTTTATAATTATTGATGCATTAAAGGTGTTATCCAAGTAATTAAAACTAGCTGCACCGGTATGCTGCAGGGTAGATTGAGAATTTACTCAAAGTGTGACTAAAGTCTTATTTAAGTTTTGTTTATATTTCACATTAATAATCCAAATCTGCAAAGTAATTTAAGGTATTAAATAAATGCTGTGGAGTAAAAGTGCATGGTTTACCTCCGGACTGTAGTGGAGTAGAAGTACAAAGTAGTATACAATGGCAATACTCAAGTAAAGTATCTAAAAATTGTACTTAAGTACAGTACTTGTTAAGTACGTTAGTTTATTTCAATGATTGGTGCATTCATTTGTTCATCTCTTCAATATTGTACTTGGTAAAGGTGGGGTTTATTTGAGTTACTTTATACACTACTGTTTAGCTTAACCTGTAATAATAACTAATAATGTATGTGTAGATTTATATTTTGTATTAACCTAAATCTGCAAAGTAACTAAATAAAAAATGTATGTAGTGGAGAAAAAAACACAACATTTGTCTTAAATATAGTGTAGTACACGTATAAAGTAGCATCATGTGAAAAATAACTACAAGTACAAGTCCTTGAGTAATTTAATGTACTTAGCTACTGATGTTATACCTATATATTTCAAAATCATTTAACTGCAACTCTAGGCTAATCAGCCTAGGATGCAATTATTTGAAGACCTTTACTTACATTTGTAGTCCATTAATCCCCAAGACACGTGGGACAGAGGTCCTCTTCTTAGACAAAGTTAAAAAGAAAACACATTTGATCGTTTTAGGCCTTCTATTTTAGCCTATTTTTATTTTATTTCTGCCACCAGTTTCAAGACAGTTCATCAGAGATCTGCAGTTGACAAACAAACAACAATCATAAAAGAGACACTGATCTAAAACATCAAGTTAATTTACTCATCATAGAGAGGATACCATTAAGCCTATGGTAACAATTGCATAATGTTCTGCTCTGGAGTGAATGAATGACAATGTAATGGCATCAGGGTTAATTTGCAAAGCCCTGGAAATAATACATGTTATAATAAAGTTCAAAAGACATGCGCATTTACAGGGCAGTCTAACAAATACTGTGTTATATTATAGCAAAAGTTAAAGCCTCCATTTTGAAAGATATTTCCAAATATATCTTCTGCAAATGACTGAAGTGCAATAATTAGAGGGCCCTTTAAAAAATGAAAACATGATCTTGTGACATGATGAAATGACTTTGGTCATATTGAAATTACGCCTGTGTAAAGTAACTGTTGGCACTGTATAACATTTTCACATGACTGAGATTTATTATTTGAACTGAACATTATTTACAATAGCAATTAAAACAATTACGAGACTGAAACAGCTTATAGTCCCTGCAGGGTTCATACCACTTGCTTACGCCTGCAGCACTCCTTCCTCAGCAGCATCACAATGTCATTTTGAATGGGCCTGGGCTGCCTCCCTCTATATTTCAAAGGGACCGAAGAGTGGCCAGTGTGTGGTGGTCAGTCTTCACTGTGGATTCTTAGAGCAGCTGAACTGTAAGCTCCTTCTCCTCAACTTCTCGGGCTGTAGAGACGCGAGGAGAGAAAACTCGCGAAAGACATCAACACTGGAGTTGTCACCTGCAACAGGGGATACTAAAGTCAAGGGGGGGTTTCCCACTGCAGGGCACCGGGGAGACTGCAGTGACCAATCTGCTGGTTTTCAAATTACTTTAACATTGGTGAGTAACACAAGCCTTTTTAATGACACTATATAAAGGCAGAAAACCAGCAAACGCTGCAATCTCCTTTAACCCACATTTCACCATTCATGAAGAAAGACAGAGAAAAAGTCAAAGCCCCCAAAGCACGGCCTCAAGATTGAGTGAAGTTCCTGGGTCTACTGTGGTGGTACAAAGACACCCATTCCTTCAGGTAAGTGACTCGTTCTTCTATGAAGCGTGTTAAGTTAATTGAGTGAACACTGTGTGGATACCAGAAACTAAAGCTGCATTTTTTGCACATTTTCTTAAGAAAGGTTACCCTTCTATGTGGGAGTCTTTGTTAGTTTGCAGATAGAAAATCAGGAACTTGCAGGGAAAGAGTGGTGAGCATCCTGACCATTTCACTCCTACATCATCCTGGGATCCCCTTCCCTCTCTCGTACGTCGCCAAGGTCTACTTGGCTTTGATTAACCCTTGTGCCTCACTTTTAAAAAGTTGCTCATATAGGACAAAAAGGTCCACAAAAGAAATAACATAAAAATATTTACTATTTTCCCTTTTTGTTGAGTTTAATCTTTACCTAACATTCGATTTTCAGTATGGGATTTGTCAATGTTTAGCAAATAATAATTTTGATGCACTGAATCAAATGCATAATACAGCAGCAATTATCCCAGTTGAAAGCAGGAAAATTCAATGTTTATTTATTATATATTGTGATGTAATGGTTGTGGGATGAAAGGTTTCCTTTAAATGTTTTTTTTTTAATGGGGCCCTTTATTATTCTAAAGGGTCTGTCTGTATTTTGACCACACAGTTCATTATAGACTTATTATGATAGCTGATTAGAAGAAAAACATGTATGCCACAAATAATTAATTTAATTGAATTAAGTGTGAGACACAGGGGTTAATTTACTAATTCAGATTTCATAATATGCAGTGTACCGTACTTACCATTCTCTGGGACATACAATGAATTAAATGTTGTAACATTTTGGGAGTATAAACTAAATATTTCCCAATACATTACGGGAATGCTGTATTGCCTCACGACACGTCGCTCCTCCACAGTAGATTTCTGTTTAATGCTGAATGGCTCATTGCTCCACAGGAGACAAAAAAAGATTCCCAACATCAAGACAGCTCCAACTGTTTCCCAAAAGAGTGTGTGTGCAACAGAAACCCACAGCCACCAGGGAAAAGAGAATCACGTTATCACACTAGTCCCTAAAAGACGGCCCAGGATGCTTCACTCACTCTATCCCGACCATCCTTGGGTTTAACTCTCCTGCTGCCCCCGGCAACCCCTGTGGTGACAGAAGCAATGATATGTCAGTTTATTTCCTCAAGTGGACATGTGCTTAGGTGTAAAGCGAGCAATTAGACATTTCCAACATGTGAAAGCATTCGTTAGTGATGGCATAATAATGCTAGTGAGGGCTCATTAATGTTTTAAAACTGGAGACACTAAATTATTCAAGGCACGGTATTGCTGATGCAGACTAGAAACTGAGACGCTATTTGAAACACCCCAAACACTAAAGTGATCTATAAATAGCATGTTGAGATTGAACTGGCAGCCTAGAGATATGTACACCTTCTTTAAAAATGTTACGATGAAAGAAACCATTGTATTGCTTTGAATAAGTGCTACCCCACATTGTATTATAAAACAACAGATACACCAGATTGTAAAAACGATAGCATTCTCTCAACACTTGGCAAAGCTTCTACAAAGCTATATTTCATAACATTAGAACAATAAGCATGTCATCATAAGAGAAACCAATCTGTAGATCTTTTGAAAGGTATTGCTGCAATGTTGAGAGAATGTTATGAATAAGAGATGAGACAGGAAATGAGAGCAAGAAGCAGGAAGCAGGGTTAGTTCATCAAGAGTTTCTCAGTTTTATTGTATGTTTTCTTTTCCCCCCTCAGTGCTTCTAAAGACAAGGAAGAAAGTATTCCAAAGATATCCAAATATCAGTGAACAGAAGAACGCCTCCAAGCAGAACTGTGGTACAGTGTTGCTTGACAGGTAGATTTTTTTTTTAGAAGAGAATAAAAAGACACACATAAAACCAGATCAGGATCCATGATTGAATGCTGAGAGGCAGGAGGTTGGCATCAAGTTAAAATACACAAGTGTACTATTTACAGCAATTTGCTTTGAACAGCACCTTTAACCACTCCTACGTCAATACACACAATGGACACAACATTTAACACTTCCGCTAGAGCGAGGGCCCCTAACGGTTTGGTCACAGTAGCTTCACATCAACCCCTAGACTGGTTCTACTCGCAGTACATCACCTGCCATATCAAAATCCCTCAGGTCTGTCACATTATTTCTGTAACCTCTTTTCAACATGTGAGTACACTAACAGTGTTTCTACCACTCTGTCACTTCACATAGCATGGTAAGACAATGCTGTTTCTACTCTGAACAGTTTCAGTTTAAAAACAAAAAGACGGTTATATAATACAACAATATCAGACACTTTCCCTTTAAAAAGTCTTTGGCTGAGGAAAATAAACCACAACATTAAAAAACAATTAATTATTGTTGGTAAGCTTATGGTGAAACAAACAAAACAAAAAGACAGGAATGAGGAAGTCACCACAGGTCCGTGGATGGAAGAATTGCACAAAGGTGCATAGAGTAAGATATTTCTGACACCAGAGGGGTCTTGGTGGTACATGCTCATTCCACAGGACTGCACTGCACGACGTGATCAAACCATACGAAACGCATTTAATCATGCTCAGAATGCAAACGATGTTGAACTTTTCCCCATAAAGAAATTCTGGCAAAGCATGCAGGGAACACTGCAGAAATAAGCCAGATGTATAAGTCATTTGACCCCACAAGTGTCTAAACTGTATTAAAGAAATGTGCTCCTTTATCTCATCACAGATACGGTAACATGGATGAGTATTTACAACATAATGGAGGTGTCATGAGTCTCCTTTGTTGCTTAGGGTGAGAAGTAAATCCAGTTTTATACACTATCACTTCTTGCTGCTCTGGTTCGTCTGCACATCACGGTAGCAAGTTCTCATCCTGACATAAAACAATGAACAAATGACTGCAATCCATTTTTAAAAATGGTTCATTGTTACTAGATTTCCAATATGCTAGTGAATTCTCTTTAAGGGGTATTAATACCAATAATCCTAGCAATGTAAGGCCGTTCCTGTCATAAATTCTAAGTAATGCTTCCAGGTTGAAATGACAATCATTAACGGAAATGCAGATGTAAACTGCCTCCAAAAATGCATTGCACTGGTCCTCTGGGGAGATAAACATAAATAAAGAGACAGACAATTGATATAGAATAGCTTGACGAGACAATTACAATGTAAAAACTAATAGGATGAAAAATAAAACAATTATAATACTGTAGATGGGAAAAGTGCACAGTTTCTTTTTTTCCTTTACATAATGTATCATACTATCGTATTATTTAACTCTATCTCTCAGTATTCCTTGTCCCATGCACTCACTCACTCATTCTCTCACTCACTCACATAGTATCTTACAAAGCAGGCGAGGGTCTCTTCTTCACGAGCCCTTCAGTATTTTTGTCACAGTTTTACATTACATTTCCCTTCCATCTTTATACACAGGAAACTACCCTGCCCAGCTCTACTGCAACGTGTCAGTTACTCTTTTTTTTCTTAGTAATGGAACAAATACCATGTTTTTTTACCTCATGCCACAGCACATAGTTTAAAGATTACCCATATAATTTCTAAATACGTATATGTACATCTCGGATTAAGAAGAGTATGGTAAGTTGGATGTCACACAGATGGTTTGGATAGATATAAAGTGTATGGGGGGTAATGCAGAGGTAAGAGCTGTAAGGCAACAGTAAACCCACACCCTCACACAATAGGTTACAACACCACGTTATGGTAAGTTAGAGGATTACCCAGTTAGCAAAACACCAAAAAGCAGATGTCATTGTACGTGTCGTGAAGCTAGCATAGCGTGGCGGTTGCCGAGCAGAAAAGTAGTGTTGATGCAGAAAAATTGAGTTGTATTGTCAGTAGAGTTAAAAAGGTCCATCAGGGGTCTCCCTATGACACAACGCACCCCCATAATGTGCAAGTGGTACGCTCCTCTCTCCTCAAAAACCCCAAAGAAGTTCCCTGTAGAGCCAGATCTACGTAAGTAACAGACTAGAGATCAGTGTCTAGGGGCAACCTCATCTACACAGTTATTTTAAGTTCATTCAGGAGGAACATTTTGATATATATATTTATATAAAGAGAGAGAGAGCACAAGCTTTGCTCCTCGATACGGAAGTGACCACTAGCACTCCTCTATGGTGAGACAGATGAATTCCTGGATGCACTTTCTATACTGCTGCTCAGTGGGGCTGCTGCTGTGGTATTGACCTGGTTGACCCAAAGGAGCCTCGGCCTCTCGCATCTCCTCGTTCATCCGCGCTAGACGCAACCTGGCGGAGAAAAGAAAAAGACAAGGGGCAGAGCGAGATGAGTGATGGAAGAGAAGGGGACACACATGGAAGCATGAATGGGATAGTAAGACGGCGAAAGACAGAAGGGAAAATAAGAGTAAGAGTAAAAAGGTTGAGATAATGAGGTGGGAGGAGGCCGTGAGAATGGAAAGGTGGTGATGTGGTAAAGAGCCGCGAAGGAGATGAATCACAGAGGAGAGAAAAGGACAAGAGGAGGGAGGGAAAGAGAGACAACAATCAATCATTGGCTCTCATAAAGAAAATGATCAAATCCCTACCACTTTTAGATGTTTAAGATTTAAACTTCATTTAAAAAGGTTGATAATAATAATAATAATAATCTCGTTGCAGCTCCAGGAAAAGCTAGTAAGACAATGTTGAGTGCAGATCATTTTGTGTATTGTTATTGTTTTTAGTGAATTCCGAGCAGAGCAGTACAATAGTCCAATGTGTGTTACCTCAATACCTCACAAAATTCATTATCAGATTTCCAATTTACAACATGACTATTGGGCCCCATTTTACTCAATTCAATCTAAGTGATGAATCAATGTATAAATGATTATTAGAAACGTAATCAAAGGGCTGAGAAGTTTCTGGATCACTCACAGGGTGACGATGTCTGCGTTGGCCGCCTGCACAGCGATGCTGAGGGGGTCGTGACCCTGCTCGTCCACCTCCGATTGCGACGCTCCTCTCTTCAGGAACAGACACACTTGACTGCATGAAAAAAAAGATGCGGAGAAAATAGGTCATTATAGGAGTTATTGACACCAGGAACATGATGAATGATGAAGATATTAAAGATATTGGATTATGCCGGAACAAATGCATGTGGAATGAATAATGGAAAACTGATTTGGGGTGGATGGATGCCTACAGTAGTTACAATATTTCCTAAACTGTGAATGCAATGACCTAACTTTTTTAAATGTTTTTTAAAAGTTGTTCTCTAGCTAATGTTTAAGTTTCCAATAACAGATATCATAATGGTGGGTATATTAGTGGCAATTAAATCTCCCTTTTGATCTGGAGAATATTTGCTGTCAATCACTTTGGCAGCATGAATTGAATAAACGTCATTCAAAGCAGCGGCTCGGAGATAATTATATATTATGTTTACACTTACGCTGTGTTGTGAATGAAAGAAATTATGTCATGTGAAAAAAAGTTGTAGTTTCCATTCGTGTTGCAGAGAAAAAAGATGGTCACGTTCATGCCAGCACTTCAATTGAATTACATTCAGGTTGGAACATGCACCAGGAGGCACAGAGGAGATGACACCCTATAACGACTTTCTTCTGTTTTTTTGAAGGCGTGTCTTACCCAGTGTGTCCCAGGTTGGTGGCGTGGTGCAGCGGGCCTCTGCCCCTCATGTCCCTCTGGTTCACATCGGCACCGTTCTGTAGCAGGAACTCACATGCGATCAGAGAGCCCTGACAGAGACATAAGAGAGACATTTATTTTATTTTATTGGTCTGTCGACTTCGGCAGATTATTATTATCTTTTATTTCAACCCAGATTTTTTTTATATTTCTCTCACTTCCAGATACATCTAAATGATTTGATAGGCTTCACAAACACTCTCTTACCCCGACCACAGCCTGAATGAGCGGCGTTTTGCCCTCCTCCTCATTGGCAGCATGTACGTCGGCACCGTGCGCCAAGGCCTCCGCCATGAGAGGCAGGTTGTGCAGACGGGAGGATCGGTGGAGCAGGGCCCCCGGGTGGAGCTCCCTAGGGTCTTCAGGGTCTGAAGATACTTCCTGTTCAATCTCCACCTCACCACTGGAGGACTCCTCCGACTCCTCCTCTGAGGTTAGGAAAGGTAACGCAATGAAGGAATGTTGAAAACGGGAATGTGAATGTGTGATGCTGTGTTCTCTATGTTCTTTGTTAGGCTGCTTGTAGACGATTCCTGTCGATGAGTAGGGCCAATTTGAGATCATATTAAAAGCAATACTATTTATTAGATTTATCATAATTGTATTGTGCCAGCGGTAAGAATCTGTGAGGATTTTTTCAGTGGAGCAGATTATATTTCAGATTGTTTGAATGGATCGGACATCAAATCAATGTCTACTCATTTAAGGCAATATTTGTTAAGCTACAGCAGCACTGAGTTTTATGTTTTAACATTAAACTATACATGCTATTTAAAACATAATACATTAAAAACAATTGATCACGTCACTTCTACTTTGCAGTGATCGGAAATAGGAACTTTTCCTCCAGTTGTAGATGGGTTACTGTAACGTGTATTCCCCTTTACTGACACAAACACTCTTACCTTCTTCTGTGACGCTGTCCACCACCGAGCCAAACACCAGGATGTCTGTGCTGCCGTCAGTACTTCCTCCCAGGCCGCTGTCGCTGCTCAGACCTGCAGGGCCAAGCAGCGCCAAGCCACGGACACGTTAATCATTACAGAGCACACACTGCTCTACTCACACACACACACACACACAGAAACACCACCATCACTGATAGGACTGCACAGTTTTCATCCTTGTGACAGACTGAATGTGTTCACACAAACCCCGAAAGACTATACAAGATGTCGCCTAAAATACATATAGATGTTACATTGTTGTTATTTACCAATCAAAATGTAGGATAACATTGCAAGTACTTTGTTCCTGTGTGTACTAACGGTGTTGTTTACTGACTGCGTTGTGTACTGACTGTGTTGTGTACTGACTGCGTTGTGTACTGACTGTGTTGTGTACTGACTGTGTTGTGTACTGACTGCGTTGTGTACTGACTGCGTTGTGTACTGACTGTGTTGTGTACTGACTGCTTTGTGTACTTACTGCGAGGACCATTGCTGGTGTCAAAGTAGGAAAATAGTGAATCCAGCTCATCTGGACAGAACAGAGAGTCCCGGCGAAACTTTGCTGCAGCTGCTGCCAGATGACAAAACAACACAACAAGATTTCAGTCTTGGATTCTATAAATATACACATATCTTGCAGCTCTTGATTTCATGCGCCTGGTGCTACTACAGAGAAGTTGATTCTCTGCACTGACCTGCTGAGAGGTTTGCAGGGGAGGCGCTGCCCGGCTCGTAGCGATGGTATTTCCTGCGGGCCTTGTTGGGGGCCCGCACAGAGCTGTTGTGTCGTCGGCACTTCTTCACTGTCCAGGGACGGGACTTCCTTTCACCCTCCACCAGAGCCTCACTCCCACTCATCTTCTTCAGGAAGCGTTTTTCCACGTACTTAGACTTGATCCAGGCCTCTTTCTCCTGCCTGGGGGCAGATGATCAGAAACTATTTTTAATAATTTGAGATCTGATATGAACAGATAGCTGCGTGTATCATGAATTGTATGATAAATAATATGCTGGAAACTGAAAGACAGGTATCACTATGCAGATAAGTCGGTGAACATACTTTTTAATTAACTTATAAATAATAATATTATATATAGTAGACTCTTTTTATCCCTTGCCAATTGCTCCTCTTGGAGTGAAGACTGAAAAGGAACATGTTATTCTTGCATGTGTTCAAAATGTTTATGAACTTAACAGTACAGTCCAAATGTACATAGTAATGTATTAATGTCGCAATTGTACAAAGTGTTGGCAATATGTAATTATGGTCATGCTAAGAAGGCTATTTTAATTGAATTGACTGACCTTGTACTGGACGGTCCAGGTTTTTTAACTCCCATCTCCTGGCAGGATCCCTCATAGATGTGGTTAATCACAGTGTTCCCCAATTCACACATCAGCTAAACACGAGAGAAAGAAGGAGGATAAAGATGGGGGACAGAGATAAAAGGAAACAAAATCAGTTATTCTGCAAAGCACTGAAGCAAAGATAAATGCAACTCTGTGGAAGAAGCTGCTGGCAATTTTGTCAGGAGACGCACCTTGAGTAATTCTGGCTCCCATGAGTCTAACGTCAGTGAACGCACTTTTGAGCAATGGACGCCTAAACTCCTGAAAGAAACAAGGGAGAAAGAGATTATATAAAGTGTCAAAGGAAACATTTGTATTACATTGCCTGAGGTGGCAAACATTTTTTTGTTAAAATCTCAAGAGCAGAGCTAAAAACAGCTTTCTTTAATAACTTCAACATGAACATGGTGACTTTAATCAGCTCAACACCCCCGTATGTTTAACTACATCTAGAGAATATCTTCAAAACTGTTGTATCTGAGTTTATGTAATGGAAAGTGGAATGGGGTTAGTCAAACACTATCAGAGGAGACACTACAACATTATCTTTGAATAAAATGCAATGTTTTTATGTGAGTTAAATAGAAATAAATAAGCAGAAACAGGACAAATATGACTTGGAAAGATGTTTTGAGATGGCTTTTTCTTGCAGCACTTTGCTATAGATGGTCTATTCACACTGACAAACCCAGTTCTGTTTTTCTGTATTTCTTCTCATCTCTAAACAAGCCCTCTTGTTCTGCTCGGTGCAGTTACCTGTGGATCCCCGAGCACTCGATGCAGAGCAGCACTCCCAGGTTGATGGAGGCCCAGCAGGGAGCCGTTTGGCTGCAGTCACAGCACAGATCGTTGCCAGGCAGGCTCTGGACCCTCTGCAGGAGGCTCTCCCCGCCCCCCCGCACCCCTCGGTCAGCCCTCTCTCTGGGCTCGCTGGCAGAGTCGATGCTGCTGGTGGAGGGCGAGGCTGTCCGGTCCAAACGCTGCAGAGAGGCAAGCAGGTCAGAGATTCTGAAGCTAAACCAGGGACCAATTTGTAACAAAAAGAAACAGCACTTGTATGCTGTTAAATGACGGTTGCTGTGTTTGTGCTGTGTTCGTTCGTACCTCAATGTAATAATTGTCAGCGATGTCTTTGTAAGCAGAGGCAATGCTTGCCTGGACAGCCTGGATCCAAGCCTGCCGCAGCTTCTCAGACTCAGCCTGCAGCATGCAGCTCCTATAGAAATGTAGATTTAATTTAATACACAACCCTGACTGCCCACAACTGTCTCACTAATGCTACTAAGTTATTTGGCTGTAAGTTACAAGTGATACAGTCAAGAATGCAACAATTTATAGGCGAAGAGAAGATCTAAAATGTACAAAGGAATACAAACTTGAACATTCTCTTATATTTAAGCTGTAAATGTGTAAAATTACGAAATAATATATTCTTTAAGATTATTAAATCAAAAAATGTGCGAGAGACACTGCCTTCAATAAAAAAACAACATGCTGATTTGGTGCATCAGGAACTACAACACATGGATAGATGTACAAGTAACAGCATGTTCCATACGGTTGCACTAACTCACACACACACACACACACACACACACACACACACACACACACACACACACACACACACACACACACACACACACACACACACACACACACACACACACACACACACACACACACACACACACACACACACACACACACACACACACACACACACACACACACACACACACACACACACACACACACACTTACTTAGTTGGTGAAACCACCTCGAAGCAGAACCTCCTCTCGTTATCTTCACACAGCTTGACAGAGCATAGCCTCAGGTCCTCCACCACCACCGTCAGAGAGTCCTGCCATCACCAGCGAGACAAGTGTCACAACAACTCTCCCATATTCACCCTTCAAGCGACAAAAGCATGTAAGCCCTATTCTTCTCCACTAATGCGCCAACTATTGTATAATTAGACAACGACAACTTTGAACTGTCAAACATTATAGACAACGACAACTTTGAACTGTCAAACATTATAGACAACAACAACTTTGAACTGTCAAACATTATAATTTGCTCAGTGATAGGCACATTTTGGTAATGAAAACAAATGCTTAATTCAAATGTACCTTGAGTTTCTTCTGGTAGACCAGCTGGCTGTTTTGTATAGAAAACCACCGCCTTTAGAAGAGAACAAAATGAGGTTAGACAGTTTCTGTGAGATATAAATGATCCATCATATGTATGCATGCTGAAATTGGTCAAGCAAAGGAAAAAACTATTCATTGCAACTGGGTTTATTGAATCTTTAAATGAGTATTGAAAATGGAGGCTGAAGGGCATTCTTCTGTCTTATCAAGTATCTTTTTAGGCTAAAGGTAAAATCATCCAACACGACAAATGCCTTTGTATTGTTGTGTAGCCTTACTAAATTCACTGTTTGTTCGTTTTGTGTTGCATGTGCACTGGTTATCTCATTATTGTCTTTTGAATTGTATGTTGACTTCAATTAACCCTCTCTGTTATGATCTTCCTCTTTACTGCTCTGTTACCTGTTCCAGGTCTTGAACGCGTTGCTGGCCCTTTTGAAGAGGTATCCCTCCATAACCACGCCATTGGGTGCGTCCACGTTGAACTCCAACTTAGGGTCATCATAAGAAAAGTCCTGTAGGAAGAATAGGAAGATTCATTTTAGGGTCAGGCTTTTTGTTTCCCATGATTTCATTTGAAGAAGATGTGTTTCCTCAAGCCTCAGACAATGAAAAGAGTGCCCAGTGAACTGCCTGAAACCATTGTACTGTAAAGGCAACGTTTCCATGATTTAGTTGCTCCTGCTCTGCAAAACCAAGACTAATGTCATCAGGAAAAACAACAGTCATCATGTCCTTTCGTGCCTATAAACTACAGTTATTGGTAATGTTATCATTCCTCCTGTACACATTGGCCCCAATGAGTTTCGTTCCCAAAAGCAACTCCACTGTAAGTGATAGGGGTCAAAATCCACAGTATTAAATTGCATGGTAAAGTTCAACTGAAGGGACTGCATGCATACAATATGATTAGATACTGGAGGAATAGGAGTAGAAGTCCAACGTGTCATAACAAGAGGAGACAGAGATAACACCTTATCAGCACTTCATACAGTAGCTGGGCTCACACGCTTCTGCTGAGGAACAATGCCTCTGTAACACAAGTTTTCTGTTTTCTGAAAATGTTTCTGTGTTCCCCCACAAAAATAAAAATGTTCTCTCTGCCCTCTTTACATGAGTTTACCTTTTAAAGAATATGTCAAATCTGCAACTATCTACCATTCACCTAAAAGATTATCTCTCTTCTAATCTGTTTTGTGCACACAGAGTTGGATTTCAAAGGAAATGCATTCAGAACCAGATGCCACATGTTCAGCGAGGCGGAAAACACAAGAACAAGGATTTAAAAGAGAGCCAAACCTGAGGTTAGGTTTCACTATTGTCAAGCAGGCCTTTAGTTTATGACAAGGTGACACTGGGCATATGGCAAGCTGTGCACATAGGAAGACTACACACACACACACACACACACACACACACACACACACACACACACACACACACACACACACACACACACACACAACACACACACACACACACACACACACACACACACACACACACACACACACACACACACACACACACACACACACACACACACACACACACACACACACACACACTGTTTTCGTCATGGACTTTCAGATCCTTTTTGGACTTTGTTTTAAGAACCTAGGCTTTTTTTATTGATTGTTCCAGCAGTCACAAGATTCACAACTGTATTTTTTTCCTTCAATATTGCTATAAATGTCTGCTTAGTGTAAATGTGAACGGCTCAGAAGAGTGACAGCATGTTATGTTGGTATAATCAGAAGGCAACAGTTATATGTATTTTTAGCAAAATCTTGCCAATATTGAATGTGTGGAAACATTCAACTCAGGTTTAGCAAAAACATGGTGAGATGTGATACAACAGTCTGTCTACCTGCTGGCTGCTGAGGAATTCAGAGATCAGAGGCAGACACACATGGACTCAAAAGATTTAAAAGGAGCATGTGCACAAACACAATGACACAACTATGTTTTAAAGCACCAAAGCTTAAGTGCTACCTCAAACTAAAGACAGACCACTAATGAAAGTTCATTTTCACCATGCTTGAGGAAAATAAGGCAAATTAACAAAAACAGAAGATTTTGTCTCAATTAAACTAACCAGAGACTTGTTAATCACAGCAATAATGCAAACTAAAAACCAAATAAATTGTGTTTCTCACCAGTGTATAGTCCAGCCTGCCAAATATCTTCATCTTAACCAAACTGATATCCAACAACATCCTAAAATAATAGATTCAAAAACGAAATAGCCTAATAAATAAATAAATAATTGAAAGATGCGTGTCTTAGAAAAAATTGTATGTCTAAAATACACGCAGTGTTATTAAAAGTTAGAGTAGCTGGAGAACCAAGGACACGCGCGCATCCCTCTCGGGTCCAAATGAGAGACTGGCAGCCAGCAGCAGCGCTCGTGCCGTTCCTCCACTCAAAGCCACCTATCTGCCCCGGGAAAGTGTGGCGCGAGCGCTCATTATCATACAGCTGTCACAGGGTCCTCGTGCCCCGCTGACCCCGTCGCGGCTGTCGCAGATCAAACATTTCACTTTTTACGTCCCGTGCCTCCTCCCCGCCCCACACCGCGATTTAAGGCTCAACTCTCCCCTCCGGAGGCCCGGGGCTTTTGGCCTCAGTTTTGAAGAGTCAGCTTTCCATCTGTCTGCGGCTCTGAAACACTATTCCTGTTTATTCAAGCGGACATTATTGCTCCCCAAACACCAGCCCGGAGCCCCTTCTTCCCACCTTAAATCAGCCACGGAGGATAGCAGCACACAAGTGTCCAAACCATGGACCCACAAATCTAGCCTATATCAGAATTGATTATTCTTAGGCAGTGGCGGAAAAAGTACTCAGCTCTTATAAGTAAAAGCACTAATATCACAATCAAAACATACAAGTCCTGAGATCAAAATGTTTCAGAAGTATTATCAGCTAAATGTACTCATGTATGTATCACAAGTCAAAGTAAGAATTGTGCAGAATGCCTCAAATGTGTTGTATTATTATATAATATAATATTTGTATCATCATTTGTTTTTTTAATGCTGTAATATGTCAATGTGTAGCAAGTTTTTGAAAGTACTAAATTAGTCAATTAGTCGTAAATATATATCATATAAACATGAATTTATGTAAAAAGTAGTTACAAGAGTCAAATAAATGTAGTTAAGTAGCAGTACAAAGTAGCAGAAATTGAAAATACCCTAAGATTACCCCAACATTATAATTAAGTATATTACTTGAGTACATTCACTCAAGTTACATTCCACCACTGTTTTTAGTATTATTGAAATACACAGACTGTGTAAAATGAGACTATTATATTTGACCTTTAACAAGTTATTTGTGTTATTAAAAAGTGTGTCTGTTAGTTTGTTGTTGAGCAACATACCAGACACACCTGTTTAATAATGCAGTCCAACACAACACTGGCACAATACAGCAGCTTAAAATGTTTCAGGAAGTGATATATTAGCGACATTAAATCCCTGCTGTGTCCGGGGTATATATTTGAATCAGTTGCTGTCTTTTTACTTATTTATTTTGAATTATACGGTTTTACTTTTGAATTTAACAGCGGAGAGTAAATGTGGGGGTTAGACCAAAGACATTTAAATATTTGTTTATTTTCCTCTCTCCATGTTTAATTTGTGTAATGTCTTATTATAGGTCAAGCTAAATGCTAACTTACATACTTCTTAATGCTATGTCTGACGTTTATCTGATACTTTTCTATAATGTATGAATAAATGATCCATTCTCGTGTTCTTCTTGGAGTACGTTTTCCTGATTTCTATTTGGTTCTTTTTGGCATATTTATATGGTCTAATTATCTCTCGCGGGGACGACATGACGTATTCAAAGCCCTGATGCAATATTATATGGGCTACGAACACAGACACATATGCTACATGCATGCCCTTTTACTTATTATAAACAGCATATGTTATAGCTTTAGATCATTAGAACTGACACAAAGCAAAGTGATACAGAATCTGCATAGTATAATTTTGTTTTTAAATACTTTCTCTTCGATTCACTACAGTTTCCTTACAGCCCTTGCATAGTTTGTTTTTATGTGTTTGCCTCTCTGTCTGTTTACTTCTCCTGGGCTTAAAAAGTTCTACGGCCAAAATCTGTAACAATGGAGGAGGAGAGAGCTGAGGCGACAATCCCCCTGGGAGCCACAATGAAGTCCTGCACACATAAAAGACTGTTGTGAAAGAATGGGGAGAGGAGAAAGAGGGAGAATGTGAGGTATAAAGGAGGGGGGTGGTGGTCAGGGGAAATCACAGTTTCACCATAAACAGTGAGAGAAAAGGACAGCTACACAAAAAGGAACACAATTGTAAAGGAACAGAGATTTGATAATAAAAATGTTTTTCTCTCAGCTGCCAAGATCCTGGTATTGGCTTCAAATGTCAGCAGATTTCCACTTTACTGTTAGGGAGTGTTTATTATGAACCTCTTAATTTCTAAGATATTCACAATGAAAGCAATATGAGACACAAACAATCCTAATGAAATCTGGTCGGAGTATGACTACTGCAGTTACTTAATGCTCTATTAATGAAGGATGTGTACCATCTATAATTGATAAAACCTTCCGTCTCGTGGCTTTGCTTCCTGCACCACGATATTTGCATATCTGACAGGGGTAGTTTTAAGGGGGAGAATATGAAGTGCATCATGGCAACTTTTTCTCCTGAATTGTTGATCTGCTTCCTGCGTTTTCTTTCTTAATGTTTCTTCACAGATGCCATTACTTTACAAAGTAAGATGGTAGTCAACAGAAGAATATCTTATTATCTGACTTTCTAGAGCATCATCACTGTTCAGCTTTGATGACCAGTTTTGCAAAATCGCCATGCTAATGACTCTCTTCAGGGAAAATGCTTTTCTTCGTATCCCAAATGTGTTTATTCACTGTAATTTGTAATATAAAAAGTGAAAGTCTGTGTGTGAACTATTTTAAACTGTGATGGTGAAACAACAACTGTTTGCAAAATGCATGAAAAGATGCCATGAAAGAAGCAATAGTTATAGAGGTTTAGATTCACTCATTATACACAATGTAAAACAACGCTTATTTAAGTCACAAGCAAATATTAAACTAAACTGGGTTAACAAAGTTTCATTCTTTACATTGAGGAAACTTACACTATCATTCAGAAGTGACCACAGAGAATATAGTCTTCTTCATTTTATTCTTGTCTGGATTTTTTTAATCCTTTTATCCTTTTGTCGTTTTTTTCCATCAACATTACTGTGCTCCGTAATGCCATCTGTTGACTCTGGCTGCTGGCAGTGGGTTGAGGCTGGCATCGTGCACAACATCAGAGAACAGAGCCAGCTGTGCTCCGATCCTCTTACTACTGCTTTGTTGCTTTATTTTATTAGATTAAAAGAGTGTTCTCTATTTTTATACAGACTAAAAAGGACTGTCAGGATTTGACAACTCAAAGTTAGATCTTGCCTTCATTAGAATCTGCTGCCTGTTTCCTTCTCTTTTGAGAAAATACAATGTAATATTGTAGATATCTGGGGCATTGTGGTTAGATTTACATATATTTAAATATCTAATATATAGTATAATGAAAGCTACTCACTCTAAGAAGTCTACATTAATGTGTAAAGTAATAGTAAAATCCTTACCAATACAAGTTTCAATTCACATTCATTGCTCTTTTATGTAGCATTGCATAATTCCTTATTTGTTATTATTATTAAGAAATATTCGTTGATTACTTACTCCGTATTTGTCATCTTACCGTATGTTGCAAAATGCAAACACTGCATGCCGAGTGTGACATATTGATTAGCTGTTCAGCATTAAATAAGATTAGGGGAGAAAGATTGCAGATGTGTATCTTTGATATACAGAATGGGATGAAAAAGACAGAAAAAAGAGATCAAAAGAACTACAGTTCTTTTTTATGGGATTGAAAACATCTATAAATAACAGATTACATTTAAAAAAGAACAAAACAAGATAATAAAAACACAGATAGGAAAACATCATAGCTAGGAAACTATTTTTAAGCTTCTAGTTTGAAAACTATTTTTTCTGGCTGGCAGACATGTTGACGAATCCTCCTCAGGGTTCAGTTTTTAGATGAAACAAATGGAGAAGCACAGAATAGCAGCATGAAAGCTTCAAAGAGAGAAGCTGTGTGTGTGTGTGTGTGTGTGTGTGTGTGTGTGTGTGTGTGTGTGTGTGTGTGTGTGTGTGTGTTTGTATGTGTGCTTTTTTGAGGAACAAAGGAGGAGTGTGTTTGCCTCTATGACTGTGTGCATTTGAAGGACAGAAAGAATCTGAAATAACCTAAAAAACTAATCAAGAGAACAAAGACAACATCAAACGAGAGGCAAAAATAATCTTGCAGGATTTGTATGTGTGAGTTCCTCTGATAAGTCTTACATAGGCAAGGTGGAGAAAAGTATTGCATGTCACAGGGGGCTGAAGTGGAAGCATTAATGGACAATGTTTTGTATGGACATACATTCACGCTTTACAAGATGAAGAAATCTCTCTATACAAACACAAACACACACACACACACACACACACACACACACACACACACACACACACACACACACACACACACACACACACACACACACACACATACACACACACACACACACACACACACACACACACACACACACACACACACACAATCTGCACGGCTCCAAATAGCCTATTGATTCCTGCAAGAAGAGCCAGCATGTGGTGACCATACAACTCCATACATCACTCAATCTGTTCTACATGCTAAACAACACACACACACACACACACACACACACACACACACACACACACACACACACACACACACACACACACACACACACACACACACACACACACACACACACACACACACACACACACACACACACACACACACACACACACACACACACACACACACACACACACACACCTGCTGGTCCACAATTTATGAGGTACTGGAGTCTGATGTAAACACAGGAGAGTTCAGACCAGGAAATGTGCGTATTCACATGTAAAGTGAGATAACTGTCCAATTACGTTATCAAGAAAAAAGTCAGTGAAACGTAAATCTATCAATCTGTATGTGAACATATTTGAAAAGGGGTTACATTTAATACTTATTTTACTGTCTATGTTGTTTAAAAAAAAGTGTCTGTCTTTGAATATATTGTGATCTAGGTTGACAACTGCGCAGGTCAAAAAGACCACACTGCAATCACTAACTCTGGTGTAAGAGTTTGAAAGAGATATTTATATGTAAAATAAACCAGCTTAAAGTGCACACTGTGCTTCTGTGGTGTCAAAAGCAACTCACCACTTGTGGCTTATTGGTATACTGGCAAAGGGAAAGCAGTCTATCACCTATTTTTTGTAAGTTTTCCTGTTTTATATATATTTCCTGGAACATTCACCTTTTAAATAAACCCTGACAATTAACAATATTGTCATATGTGGTATTGCACTGCCGCAGTATGGAATGTTTAATGAAGGAAGTATAAAAAGAAAAGAATATTCTCACCTGCATCAGAGTCTGGAGGACGGACATGGTCAGGGGAGCACCAGGTGAGGAGAGAGACAGAGAGATAAAGGCATTAAAACAAGTTTAACACTAATTGATGTTTCCTTAACTGGAACCTAATATGTTATTATAATACATCAGGTCAGAACCCTAACCCTAACTGCTCCTAACACTAGGATGGGTCAAATGCAGAGAAACCATTTTGTTACATAGTAAGTAGGCCTACTGTGTAATGACAATAAAAGTATAAAATAAAAAAAATAAAAAAAGGTATGTTCAAAAAGGTATAGTAAGTGGCTTGCTAAGTCAGAGTGCCCTTGCAGCACACAAAGAAAATAGTTTCTCATTTCATTAAAGAATCTCTCTTTTTCAGTACTGAATAATACAAAAACAAAGTAGCATCACTCAGCGCGAGGTTATCAGATTAAAGAGGAAGTGTTGTTGCTGTGAGCCGTGTCTGGCACGTTGCCTCCACTTGGCAACGGAATCGATTAAAGGAAGGTCGAGCAGAAAAGCGCCATGTTTTTGGCATCTCTCGAAGTAACAGATGGAAGAATCTGTGCATCTGTGCCCGTTGAGCAGGGTGTTTCAAAGTATTGTTTTAATTCAGCTGAAGCACCTATAAAATAAATACATCAAACTTAACTTTCTGGGAACTGCACTCTACATTAACCTTATTGTATTGTTTCTAAAGCTATTATTTTTGCCTGAATCACTTTATTTTATAACTATTTTTCTTTTTGTATTGCTCTTGCTCTTATTGTTATTATGTTATTATGTTGCATTGTTGGAGAAGCCTGTGACATAAGATTTTCAACTACATAATTACTCTGTAGCTATGTCAGATTGACAATAAAGAACCTTGAACCTTGAATAAGGAATCCAAGCAATCACAAGGCATTTGATGCTATCATAAGATTAGTTTTTGTTGTGACAAGCTAGATTTTATATTCAGACAGACAGAGATAAATATGTTTTCAAACCTGTTGTAGCCTGACACGCTAACTGAAAGCAAACAATGTTGATATGACATTTGCGTGAGGAGAAAAATCTAGTTGAGCAACTTCTAAGGAAAAGTATATCCTGATAAGCATGACAGAGTTGATAAGTTACAAAAACAATACTGCAAATAATGGAGAATCTGTTTTTGAGGAATATTAGATCCTTATACAAATAAGTCTTGAACACTAGCCAGATTATGAATAGAATAAATGCAGAAGAAAAACTGTGGTGGCTAAACATTCTTGTTTAAAGGTTTCACACATTGTTTGTTATGTATTCCTGGAAAGTGCAAGACATTAAGAGTTGTGTTGTTGTCTCACTCTCTGCTGGATGATGGCGTGTTTGTGCTCCAGCTCCCTCTTCTCCATGGCCGAGTCGATGACCAGCTGATCCAGCTGCACACAGAACACAACAGCAGAGTTAATGAAACAGGTAAACAAGCAAACATTTCATTTTTCATTTTCATTTCAATCTTTATTTCGAACAGATTAAAAATAACAAATAAAAAATAACAAATGTGAAAAAAACAGAATACCGTATTGTTGAAATACAGTATTTATCCACATTCACGATAATATTTATATATTCAACAACAAAAAATCTTCATATTAATAATAATAATAATAATAATAAAAAATAAATCATATGTGTCCGAAAGGGAGTAGGATGAAGCAAATGCTTATTAATTCCCACCCCTTACTTGATCAATGATTGTCCTTTAAGTCATTGTGCAAGTTATTCCTACTTACATTTACAAAATGTTATACATACATATACAATAATTTCTCATCTTCAATCACCTCTCTTCATTCTCATAGTTTTCCAAAAAAGTGTTTCTGTACATCCTTTTAAACTGAATTATGCTTGTGCTTTGTTTTAACTCCTGCTCCAAACCATTCCATAAAATCACCCCACAGATTGTTATACTCATACTTCTCAGAGTTGTTCTGACCTTGAGTTGTTTAAAATATAGATTTCCTCTCAAATGATACCCACCCTCTCGGTCTATGAACAATGTTTTTAAATTCCTAGGAAGTAGATTATGTCTTGCTCTGTACATGATTTGTGCCGTTTTAAATTTAACCAGATCAGTGAACTTCAATATGTGTGACTTCAAAAATAATACATTAGTGTGTTCAAGATATCCAACATTATTGATAACTCTTATAGCCCTTTTTTGTAATGTGCATAACGGCTGTAGGTTGGTTTTGTACGTGTTTCCCCAAATCTCCACACAGTAAATCAGATATGGCAATATTAGTGTGTTATATAGAGTATACAATGAGTTGTAGTCCAGAATGTGTCTGGCTTTTCCCAATATTGCGATAGTCTTAGCCAGTTTTGCTTTGACATGAGTGATATGAGGTTTCCAGCTGATTTTGTGGTCTAAAACCACACCAAGGAACTTAATTTCATATACTCTTTCTATGTTTATGTTGTCTAGTATTAATTGCACCTGTGGATTTGTTTTATGTTTTCCAAATAACATAATCTTTGTTTTGCTTATATTTAATGATAATTTGTTTGTGTCAAACCAATGTTTTACTTTAATCATTTCTGCTGTTATTACCTCCATTAGCTCTTTCAAATTGTCACCGGAACAAAAAATATTAGTGTCATCTGCAAATAAAATAAATTTCAATATATTTGATACTCTGCAAATGTCGTTGATGTATATTATGAACAGCTTTGGACCCAACACGGACCCCTGAGGTACTCCACAAGTTATGTTCATGTATTCTGATTTATGTTCACCAATTTCAACAAATTGTTGTCTGTTGCTTAAATAATCTCTCACCCAGTCTAATCCCACCCCTCTGATGCCATACCGTTCCAGTTTTGTCAGTAAAATATTGTGATCCATGGTGTCAAATGCTTTTTGTAAGTCTATAAATATTCCCACTGCTTGTTTTTTATTGTCCATGCAGTTTGCTATTTCCTCACTTAATTCCATTAGTGCCATAGATGTTGATCTATCTTTCCTGAATCCATATTGACTGTCGTCCAAAAGCTGATGTGTTTCCATGAAATTGTCAAGTCTTTTTGTAAAAAGCTTTTCAAGGATCTTGGAAAACTGAGAGAGCAATGAAACAGGTCTGTAATTTGTGTAATGGTGTTTATCCCCAGTTTTATATAATGGTATAACTTTTGCTATTTTCATTTTATTTGGGAATTTACCAGATTGAAAAGACAAGTTAAAGAGATGAGTCAATGGTTCTGCAATTTCTTCAATAATGTCTTTTACTATAATCATATCAATATTATTCCAATCGGTCGAGGATTTGCTTTTACATTTTCGCACAGTATCTATGATTTCTTTTTCTTCGACTGGTGTGAGGAAGAAAGAGCTATTATTTTCATTCCAGAGGTCCGTATCTTCCCCTTTAGTTGTTTCTACGGTTTTAATTTTTTCTGCCAGATCTGGCCCCACATTTATAAAGAATTCATTAAAACCATTAACCACATCATCTGTATTATTAATAACATTATTTTTGTCCACAAAAAACTCAGGGTAACCTGAACTTTTTGCTCCATTTCTAATGACACTATTTAATACTTTCCATAAACCTTTCATATTATTCTTATTATTCTCTAATATTTTATTATAGTATTCTTTTTTACATATCCGTAGAATATGGGTTAATTTATTCTTATATCTTTTATATTTATTTTCTGCTTCTGAAGTTCTATATTTTATGAATTGTCTATATAGTGTATTTTTCTTTTTGCATGCATTTTTTAGGCCATTAGTGATCCATGCACTGTGAGTTTGTTTGTGTCTCTCTCTGCATTGCTTCACAGGACAGTTTTTGTCATAAAGTGATTTAAAGATGTTTAGAAAATCATCATAGGCCTTGTCAATATCGTCTCTCTCATATACTACCCTCCAATTCTGATTTAGTAAGTCATTTTTAAATGCAATTATGTTATCTTCAGTTCTCAATCTTTTGCATTTGAAATGGCTGGCGACTTTAGGTTTCTTAGAACTGCAGTGATAGACAATAAAAACAGGTAAATGATCACTGATGTCACTATATAATAGTCCGCCTACTGTATTGTTTTCCATAATGTTTGTGAATATGTTGTCTATTAATGTAGCAGAATGAGAAGTGATTCTACTAGGTCTGGTAATTTTAGGATAATTTAAAATGTAAAAGACAGAAAATACAGTCCAGTCCAGTCACTGGGACATTTCTTAAGAGTTATCCTATTATTTGGAAGTCAACAAATAACTAATACATTGAAGGGTATCTTCACTTCTTTACTAATGCAGCATTATCAACTCTACATGATCAGAAATATGAGAAAGATTGTAGTCCAACTAACTAAACAGAAGTGCACTGATTTGTCCATTCAGTGTGTGGTTTGCCAAAAGAGGTAATCATAAGAGGGTACTTAGCAAAAACAGTAACACAAATATTGGTACAAGGCATAAGTATTTATATTTGTATTTGCTATACCTGTGCAGCCAGTTTTTTCATATAGGGGTCAATCTCATCCAATATGTTGAAGCCCTGCTGGAACAGAGTGTACTGAGCGCGCATGAAGGACAGCATCTGCAGGAGACACACAGACACACTGATAATACACCTGATCCTTCTCACACCACAGGGGCTCTGTCCATATGCAAAACTGTGCGGTTACAAGAATATATACAATAATCCTGATATGCCAATAGGAAACTATAGTAAATATATAAAGTTACTCACTGCATCCAGGATTTCAAACTTCTTCTTGGCCTGAAGCACATTGATCTGAAACAAAGAGGATGATGTAGTGCCTTTTTAGAACCACCTAACCAGTTCCTGGCTTCATGTAATTTAATCTAATTTAAAGAAATTATGCATTCAATTTAATTTCCAAATGTACATAAAGCCTTAAAAGTCAAGGCAGGGCAAGGCAAGTTTATTTATATAGCACCTTTTAACACAAGGCACATTAAGAGCATTAAGAAATAGTGCATCTGTATTATTCATTGTGTATATTTGTACTCTTTTCATTTCCCAAAAAGTATATATTATATGGTCAAATTAGTACATCATTAATTTCTGAGAAAACAATTACCCACCTGAAAGGTATTCAAGCATTTGTTAAAATGTTATCACAATGTCAGTTAGGACTTTTTATTACAGTACAGTTTTCTTTTTACAATATCTGGTTAGGTCGTAAAACATTTTCATGCAAGTTTAATATTGTATGCTACAAGGAGCCTTGAGTTTTGTGTCTGGGATCAGAGGTGGTTGAGTGTCAGCGCCACTTACTGGACATCACAGGTAACATAATCTGGAGGTTATTTCCGGTGTGTGTGTGTGTGTGTGTGTGTGTGTGTGTGTGTGTGTGTGTGTGTGTGTGTGTGTGTGTGTGTGTGTGTGTGTGTGTGTGTGTGTGTGTGTGGTGTGTGTGTGTGTGTGTGTGTGTGTGTGTGTGTGTGTGTGTGTGTGTGTGTGTGTGTGTGTGTGTGTGTGTTTCACCTGTAGTACATAGTCCAGTGCCAGGTGCCTGAAGGCTTTGCGGCTGAGGACCAGGGCCTGTGCGGCCTCTTCAGCCTCGTGCACTTTGTTCCTGGGCGCCTGGGCGTTCTTCACCTGGGCCAGCTCCATGTCCTCACGCACCCGGTCAAACTGCTTCTTGGTGTCCTTGAATTTACGCACATCCCTGAAGGAGACGCAGTGAAATAGAGACAAATAATACAATGTATCTTCATGTCCCCAGCGTGTGAGTTTTTTCATTCTTGTTTTGTAAGTTTCATCTTTTCCATTCTAAAGTATGTACATGATTCTCTCAAAGTGTTTCTTATGCTTGCTTTAATACTTAAACTGAACAAAACAAAATGTGTGTGTTGAAAATGTAATAACAAAGTTGGACAAAATGAGGCCAAAAACACAAGAAAATGTAGGTCTTTAGGTTTGCAATCATTAATTTGAGTTATTACTGGGCATTTTTGGGATTCAAAACAGTCAATATCTGCAATAAGATGTCCATTTCCATCACAACACCAGTTTTGACTTATTATGTAAAAACTTAAACGTGCATTAGATATCACTTTATAACAGCAGGACAAATCTTTTACTTTTGATGAGATACTCACTCTTTAATAAAGGTGTGCAGCTGCTGCTTGATCGACCTCTGAGCCTGGTCAAACAGTATCTGTTCATAGAGAAAGCAACGCAGGTGTCAAACATGAACATTTCTTTAAATAATATATGCCACAGTGCACAGCGATTAAAAAATTATGACAGGATGACGTTTGCAATGCTGTAGTTGTCACGCCTCGCCACAAGATGGCAATATGAACCCTTCAAGATTATAGCTCTGGCAGATTGTGCCACAGGCAGGGAGGGAAGAGATGAGGATGAACACACGTGCACTCACTCAGCTGCTGCCTCAACACATCTCTTAACCTTTAGGGTCCTAGATTACTCTTACTGTTAACTATTGGATTGCCCTTTCTTCCATTTTCTCTCATCTCACACTCCTGTCCTTCAGCTCTCCTCCACTGACTTTGTCCCCCTCTGCTATTTCTTGTGCATGATAAGCAATATTATTTTTATCTGGATGTGCTTTTCTATATTTACCATTTCTATATCGCTGGGCAAAATCCAAATCCAATGCCACGAAAACAGAGAAGGGCTGACCATCCATCTTTATCAAGAGTATGTCTTGCTGATTTGCGTCCATGTGCAAGGACAATGAGATTGCCTTGCGCCCACGCAAAAACATACACAGACTAAGCCTGTAATCCTCAATGTGTATGTTTATTAACTAGGGATTTCTATAGGAAGTTTAATCCACAGGCTGCCAACAGTGATTGTTGAATACATTGTTTGTGTATGTGTCTATGCAACACTCACACCCTAATCCAAGTGCACTGAGTGTGAATGAGTGTGTGTGTGTGTGTGTGTGTGTGTGTGTGTGTGTGTGTGTGTGTGTGTGTGTGTGTGTGTGTGTGTGTGTGTGTGTGTGTGTGTGTGTGGGTGTGTGTGGGTGTGTGTGTGTTCATGCCTCCATCCATATGATTTTCCTGAAGAGCCTGGTTTTCTGGTTGCGTGCGTTAGATGTAGCAATGTCTTGTTCACTGCACTCATACATTTAAATCATTGCTGCTTCTCTTTAAATGGCATCTATACATTTGTTGCACCTGCAGATCCTTTTCTACAAATCTACTCTTTGCTGTTCAATATATTATCAATGCAAGGTGGCAACAGTTATTATATGATTTATATTTGCAGCTTAACTTGTTATGTCACTTGTAAAAGAAAACAGCATGCCATGAAATAGAAATGAAATGTGTGCAATGCAAAGTGAAGGTTTGGTACTTTCCAGGGTGGAACTATCTTTCTGCCCGTTCCCAAGGAAAGAATGAAAACCCTGAAAACATATCTGAATCAGCTCCATCAGTTTGATCTAGGACACACGTGTAATCTAATCCAAATGTTCCACCCAAACCTGCTCTGGATTATGCTGCCCTGGGTATGACCCATCCTACAACATGTCTACACTCATTCCCCAGCACTCTTGTCCCCAAAAGATCCCAGCTTCTAAGCTTAATGTCTTCTACTGTAGAAGTCCCCTCTAATGTCTCTTTGTTGCCCAAAACAGTAGAGACACAAACCAGCATCTTGATGCAGTGTCAATAGAGCACACTGCAATCTCAAATCTGTTTAAATCCACTTTGATTTCATTCTCAATCTGTTAAGATTAAGGGTAGGAATTATATATGTTTGAAAGTACACACATTTGTATATGAAGTGATTTAAAGGGAGATTCATTTCCCTGTAGCAACTGCTTCTTTTGTGCCTCGTATTTAATTGTGTCTTAATGTAGATTATTTAATTTCATATTCTGTTCTTGTACATATCATATTCTATGTACATGTATATAGACTTCTTGCACTATTTTTGTATTTGTATTTTTGTATTTGATTATATATGTTGCATCGTTGGAGAAGCTCGGGTCAGAAGAATTTCATTGCCATTTCTACACTGTGATTTATGTGCATATGACAATAAAACGATTGAATCTTGAAAAGCAGAAATAGGCCACAGTAGGTAGTCAAATAAAGACAGATTTCCTTTCACTGTCTTTTCCTCGCCTCCCTCCATCCCTTCATTCATACTGTCTGCCAGACAAGCTATTAGTGTAATTCACTGGTGTTAATGAGGAGCAGTGGGACATCTCTGGTGATGTGTAAGTGAGTGGTGGGAGTAGATGAAGGGAGAGGTTGTGTTGAGGCAGAGAGGAGAAACAGGTGGAGACAAAAAAAACAACACAGCAAGTAGCCTTAAAAGCATGAGCTGCAGTTCCTGGGAAGTGTTTTAGTTGTAGGGGTTAAACAGGCTTGACCTTGGTGGATTGAAACAGAGTTAAGGAGGCGGGGGCATGAATGTAAAATATGTGAAAAAAGACCATTTAGAGATAAATATGGGAGGATTTTTCCTATGTATTCAATGATTGTGATTTTCTGCACTATTTATTCAACTGGATAAATAGAGCAGAAATGTGTTAAATGTGTGCTGAATTGCAAGGCTCTGCACATTTGTTTAATCAAATGTATGTACCCTACCACAAAAATACCTATTTTAAGTTAGATTGTATTAAAGCAAATGGGTGCATTTAGATAATGTAGCAGAAGCAGTGCAGTGAAAAAAAGTGAAATGGGGAAGATTAGAGCCTCTGAGAAGGTCAAAGCACAATAGGGGTGAAAAGGGGAAGATAAGAGTTGCTGATAAGGGTCTGTTGTTCCCGTTTCAACTGCATGGTACGGCAGGGCTTTATTTATTTGTTGGTACCAGCTCGGTCAAGGTTCTCAGTAAGCTGATCTAGTAGGAGGTAGATTTAAAATACTGCAGACTATTGATTGGCCAGAGAGACACCAGTGCTACATGGGACATCTGGAAGAAACCTGATTTATTAAAGCCAAGAACCAGCTATAGTAACCACAGTTTTTTGTTTACAGGGCAAAACAATTTAAAAAAAATGGGCGCCTATACGTATTTGATGGTGTACAGACGTTCCTGGGTGTGTGAGTTTGGATGTTATGATGACAGTTTCACATGGCGTTGCTATGCCGATCAGCTTAGAATCCAGCCTACCCTGTGAGAAAAGGACCTGGTACCTGAAGTGAGTTGAGATGTGCAAAACTATGTGGAGGATATAAGGGATTTTAAATTTGCATTACAACAGCCTGTAGTCAAGTTACAGTCAGACAGACAGATGGAACAAAGCCATATATATTTTATTTAAAAAATGAAAAGGATACCAACCAGCAAATCTGGTAGCAGCGTTAATATAATAGGGTGTCTGTTTGAAAACATACACGTTTGAGTATAGACGTCCAATATATAAGATGAAGGTCTTTTTGTTTTAAGTCTTCAAATAAGCTTTGAATTGGAAACTTCATCAGAACATTTTTGATGTCAAAATTATGCCATTTTACTCACATTGTTGAAATCATGAAAAAATGTATCTAAAAGGGAAAACTTGGATTTGTAGTCACTGTTGATTGTTGGGTCTTAAAACTGCCTCATTCTCTAATCTCTTCATTCCTTTCCTTTCCTTCCCACAGTCCTTTCTTTCTATTTTATACAGCTCCTTGTTCTCCCTCATGTTCTCAGTTTCATTGTTACAATTCCTGATTTCAACTTTCTTTTGACTGATATTGATCACACTCATTTTATCATGCAGACATATGGAAGGGCAAATACCTCACATTACTGTTTATTAATATAAAACAGATTGGCAAAAAGACATATGTAACTGTGAATGATTTACACTTTTTAAAATGTCTTAATTTTTCTTAAAATTGCCTTTAGGCTTCCCAATACAAAACACATTTCCAGAAAGGAGATTTCTGAATCATACTTAGTCATGAGGAGAGAGTCATATGAACAAAGCCAGAATGCGTGTGAGTGTGTGTTGTTCAATATGTGTGTGAATATTTGTGCATTATAGTTCCCATGCGCTTTTGCCGGACCATGTGGTTTGAATCAGACTCACAAATGTGGAGTGGCCTGTGTGGACAGATTCACCGTCACAGAGTGAGGTCACAGTTAAATTATCTGGTGTGTGTGTGTGTGTGTGTGTGTGTGTGTGTGTGTGTGTGTGTGTGTGTGTGTGTGTGTGTGTGTGTGTGTGTGTGTGTGTGTGTGTGTGTGTGTGTGTGTGTGTGTGTGTGTGTGTGTGTGTGTGTGTGGGTGTGTGTGTTGCAACGCTGGACCCAGGGGAGACTGGATGTCTGAAAGAAGGTAACATGCCAAGAAGACCTGGGCGTGTCAGAACAACACTCCACTTGACCTCTTCCCTTTGGCTGAAACCAGTGTGTTTGTGTATGAGTGTGTGTCTTACCATGTGGTAGTTGACAATCTCCTGGAGGCTCTCTCCACACTTTTCAAGGCATTCCTGTAATGTTGATGACACAGTTATTGTAACCACACTTTCCATACGAACAATACTTATTTTTCACATAAGAAATCAAATTGAATCGAGACCTTAGCCTAACATTGAATAGTTCTAGTCTGGGAGAAGGTTATGTCTCTCCTGCTTGACCTCAAAGCTACCAGGCAACACCCGTACAGACAGGAAATCTGGTCAAAATGTTTTCCTAGAAGAAAGTCATAAAGCAGGTTTCAGATGTCTCTGCTTCCAGCCATGTAAACTGTCAGCATAAACATCTTCTGTGTGCATGTGGTCACATCTGTCATGTTTAAAACAGCTGGATGACTCTGTGTCTGGACACAACTGTTTATACTGGTCTGCTGGTATTCTTCATGTGGGGAATCACAGGAATGTCCTTGAAGAGATAGATGAGTGGTCATTTATTTAGACCCTCAAACGTGCCTTAGGGAATGTACAGATTTGAGGTCAGTTTTAAAAGACTGCGCGACCTCCACTCACCGATATCGTCTCCTCTTTCTTGCACTGCTGGGACAGGTCCTTGATGCCGTTAACAAAGAGCTTGTTGGCGCTGACGTAGGCCCTGCCAGCCTCGATCATCCCACTGCACAGCTTCACCAGCTTGTGTGGGAGAGAAACACAAGAATTCTCACTTTAGATATACAACAAAAACACTGTCTATTTAGAGAGTCACATGTTTTACACCGTGCAATGCTAGGATAATACTAGTTACAGTGATGGCGTAAATCAAAAGACTTGTTTGTCACATGCAGAATTAAAGAGGAAGCCCACATTTAGAATAATCCTCATGTCTGAATCAAGGCCAATGCAGGCATTTTTTAAGCTGGCCTGGATTTTTTTAAGCAATGTGATAGAAATGAACATTTAAAAAAAAAGAAGCAAATGGATAAGATGATAATGTGCACATGGCCTTCTAGACTTTAAATCTTCCATTATGTTTACAGCAGACTTTACATACACATGACTCAAGATGTGTTTAAATTGACTTTCTCCTTTACTTACTCATATATCCCTCAGTAGTTAACTCTCAATAGTTTGCTAAATTATGGTCTACAGACTGACACATTACATTACATGTTACTTGTTAGACGCTTTTATCCAAAGCGACTTACATACTCAATACTGTGGGCAATCCCCACAGGAGCAATTTGGGGTGAAGTGTCTTGCCCAGGGACACAATGGCATGCTGACTGCAGTGGGGTTTGAACCTGTGACCGTCTGATCCCCATACCAAGGCTCTATCCACTGCGCCACACGCCTCCCACACTGTATTCTAAAGAATTTAGCATGACTAAAAATCACTATTATGTAATACCATTTTGTATTACCTTTGACTGGGACACTATGTTTTTGGTTTGGTCTCTTGGTCAGTCTCATTGTTTGTTATAAGGATTGCAAAATTACTGGCCCAATTTTCCTGAAACGTGATGGATTGGTACATAATCGGCCAAGGAAAAACCCATTGAATGTTGGAGTGAATCACGGGGCAGATACACACATTACTTTCCTCTAATGGAAACAGCCTTGGTGAATGTCTGCACTCTCCGAGTTCCATCTACAGGAGCTAAAAATGCTTTGGTGTGAACATTTCACACTGAGAACACTGTGCAGAAGGAGTTTGAGAAACCTAATTGTTAACATATTAATATATAATAATATATTACCAGGTGCAGACAGTTCACAGCGATATTATATACTCTCTAAACACCACATGAACTGGCCTCCACTGCAGTTTCCCACTTAACGGGATATATGATAAGCTACAGAGCGGTACGCTGTCATTACCGGCGCACCACCCCAGCTGTGTGTACTGCAGGATCACAACATGTGTGTGTTGGTGAGGGGTTGTGCTGAAGAGAGAGTGCAGTAAACCTTTAATTATCTCGTTTGGTGCAGGAGTTCCCAAGCTTGTCGCTATGTGACTGTGGTTTGCTGGGTAGCCGACAGGCCAGAGATGAGAAACCAGGGAGTGAAGAGTGATAACTGCACGGTCTACTGTATGAGAGCATGACTCAAAATGAATGCTTGTAATGTATATGTAAGCATTGCTGAAATTATCTGCACATTGTATAGATGTATCTGATATGCCTTACACAGTATACATGTTTACATTCACGTGTACATGAATGACGTTGTTATGAATCCAAAAGACAAGGCAGCATGAATCCTGCTGATGCTCCCGGGCTGGTCTGAAAATATATCTGTCAACAAACTGGCCGATACGGGGGAGTTTGATCTCCTCATGTGCTGCACAGAGCCCCCAGGGGTTGCTGATAAATTGGCTGGAAGAACCACGGGGGTCCACTCGGAGTCAAAGTGTCACATCTGGTACCAAATGACCAAACCTCGCCCTGTTAATGGACTGACATAGTCACAGTATAATGCAGAGACCCCTCTGCTCAAGGGTGAGGTGGGGCATTTTAAATTTCGGGCAAATTATAAATGGTCTATCTATGGCATTGATCATTTTGCTAGTTAGCTTCCCTAAAAATACTTTCATTCCATTATGCTTTAAAGAGTAAAAATATATGTATCAAGGTAAACTTCATATTTTCAAAGAGAGTTTTGTACTAGGTATATTTTTTTAAATATTGACATGTTAAGAAATCTGCCTCTTATTCCTTTATTTTAAGACCTTTAACAAGATCAATTCATTCAGTTTAAAGCCTTTCTGCAACATATTTAATGCCGATACACAAGAATACACAAGGGCCTTTTTTCAAATTTCTGTGCAGGCATTTGGGAATCTAGCTTTAGGGACCAAAAGGATCACAAGGGGCAGCTTTGAATGTCTTCACACCGGCCATAATGGTCAACATCACTGCAGGCAGGTTCAGCCATCATCGATCTCATAAATGGTCACTCTTAAAGCCTCATTGCTGCCAGAACATCCTCAGGCAGCTTCAGAGCATCCTGACAGCGCAGAGTGAGGACCCCTGCTGAACAGAACAAATCATACTGATTGAAACTCCCCCTCAATACTGGTCATCTTTCATTGGCGTTCAAACAGGGCTCATAGTTCAATGGAGGGTCCTGACCTGTGGGGGGCAGGAATAATCTCTGGATGTGTGATTTGTATGCATGACGGGTGGGGGCATGGACATTTGTGTGAAATGTCAAAGTGTCGCCTGTTGGTTCGGTCATTTAGAAGATGGGTTTTTACAAGGTAGACCTATTCATAAACCTGATATAAACCTGCTGCAGGAAAAAGAAAAAAATCTTACAATCAACTTAATAACCCCTTCATCAATTTAGGAGGGTATAAATCTGTTTTCATTATGTACCGGCTGCACAAGCGGACTGTAATCTAGTAAGGGACCTTGATTTGAATATGTTATTAATGTGAAGACGCAGGACATGAGAAGAGTACGCAAGAATAGAAAAAACAGACAACAAAACAAACTGAATCAAAGGGAGATAGAAGAGGAAAGAAGGTGCGGTCACCACTTAACACTATCTCATCCTCTAAATGCTCTCTAGGTCTATTAGTTTATCTAAAGAGGCATTACCTCATCTTATAGTCTCCATAGAGACAGTTAGCCATCAATTCTGGCTGCTCTTACATACTTGAAGCCACTGAATTAATACAATGATGCAACTAGTTCATTCTCATTGCCTAGTTTGCAATTAACTAATTATACTTGATATGACTATGACATGTATAGATAAAAAGTCAGAGTTTTGACATTTCTATGACGTTACAATGCAATGCAGAGCAACTAAAACCTCTAAAATATGGTGTTTCCACATGGTCTGTAAAAGCATTATTAAATAGCATTATTTGTTTTATTGTATATGGTGCTCAAAGCCTTTCCTCTGGTTAAGCAGGACAAACAAGGACATCACATGCTCAGATAACAGAGGGCTGCTCTGTGTGATGCTCTCGTACTACAGAATAAAAAACCTTCCTCTGTGACATTAATCAGTGTTTGCTCAGTGTGTGTGTGTGTGTGTGTGTGTGTGTGTGTGTGTGTGTGTGTGTGTGTGTGTGTGTGTGTGTGTGTGTGTGTGTGTGTGTGTGTGTGTGTGTGTGTGTGTGTGTGTGTGTGTGTGATATCCATCAGTTAACCTATTAATTCAATAACTCAAGACTGCAGGGTTTCCTGGTTAAAATAGCCCTGACATTTAGATAATTGAGAATGACAGAAAGACAGACAGATGTAAAAAATGAAAGAGCAAACGACAGAGAGAGCAACAGACACACAGAGGAAAATACTGTTTATACTGCTCTGAGACAACGTCAACATAGGACATCTGGTGGCGTTTTTCATCCAAACAATGTGAATTTAATCAAGAAACAACCCTCGTTTAATTTTCCAACAATGCGCATTATGCTTTGCTTGTGAGTGATTTTCACTACAAACATGGTGGAAGAAACACAATATAACACCAGTAGAATAACATACACACGCATAATATTTCTTGAATTTGACAGTTTAATGAGCACCACAATCTACAGACATAACATGGTTCGTACCTTGTCGAGCTTCGCCTCAATCTCCACCACGTCCGTCTCCACATCATCAATGCCCGCCCTGCAGAGAGAACAAAAAGCCATGCGGTTAATCAGATCTGCTCTTCAGTTATTCCAGACTACGCACAAAGCAGACAGACTGCCGTTTCTGAGAAGAGGAACCACACGACAAGCTTAAAACCATCACAGTCTGAATTCATATCTGTTAGGGAGAGATTCTTGGATTAGTGGTACACCACAATGTGACAGTAAACATGTCTGTGACAAAGCAGACACTGGGAACACAAGGGAGTGATAGATGATTGTCATAATTCACAACTAACCTGACAGTCCAAAATAATATTGTATACTTTACTACTGTGAATTCAAACCGGAGCCATTGCATCTGAGCATTTACAGTTTTTATATCTTAACGCCCTCTGAATATTAAGCAGCATTCAGTCACCTCACATCGCGGTCTCACAGACTCAAGCATTCATCCTAAGGTCTGGATCGACAAAGGCATCACTCCGGATGATTAGTGGCCACGGCTGAGCTGCAAAATCAATAAATGACATCATGCAGAGACATGGACGGCTACTTAAGTATCTACAAGGTGAGCTGATAAAAGAGGCAGCAGCAACAGCTAATGTTCTTGTATCTGCTACCAGCGGCTTCAAATAAAATAAATAACAATGGCAACAATGCATTAAATTACTCCGGATTTTGGTGTTATTTTACATGGTTACACTTAATATGAATATAATGGGACTTGATGGCAGGGTGTGTGTGTGGTTTTGGTCGGCAAGAAGCCTTAACCATCTTTCCCCTTGGGGTATTCTTCCATTAGGAAGACACATATACAGGGTCAGTTGTTATGGTAACTCCTTATATGTGGGCCACAGAGGGTACATGGGGTCTTACTGTGTCAAAATGTATTTCTGATTCCTCTGACACATGCACCTCTACACCAAAAAAGCACATTAGGCTCAAACCTAAATATGTAAAAGAAAATGACAGAATAGCTTATTGAATTGAATAAAAGTGCTTATTTCTCTGTTTGTCTCCACTTGTCAGAATCAGCTGGAGGTGCTTATTCAGACAGATGTGCCAAGTTTTAGCGTCACACCCAGCATGTGCTAGAACATGTCGACAATAACCCAAAAAAACTCTGGGTGACGATGATCTCATCATAAAGTCGGTACCCCGCCCTCGCCTCTGACTATTTAACACTCGCAAAGCACCCTGACAGCTGATCCTGATCATAGGGAGGCGTGCAGAGGTGGAGGAAAAGCATGTAAACGATTAAGCAATAGCTAAGCTTGTTTATGTTATAAAGGTCGAGAGTCTTGATTTGTTTTAGCTTAAGAGAGGGCGGACACAGCTGAGATGTCATTCTGCAGCTTTTAGCACCTGCTCTGGAGAACAACATTCCCAGAATTCCTTTCTGCTCCTGAGCTTTTTTACAATGCTTGGAGATGCTGTGCTAATTTTGGACTTGTGTCTTCTTCTCCTCTCACCCAGAACTGTTTATACAGACTGCACATTACTGTACCACAACATGACAGACACACACAGCAGGCAGGCATGTGTGTGGTCTGCTTTATATTGTTCCAAAGAGAAGAAGGCAGGTGGAAATCACAGTTGAGAGACCTTTCATTTAGCTGCTGAGTAATTTGTTGCACTTGAGTGTTGTTGTTGCGGCCTGCAGTGTAATCCATCAAACTGGCTTAAAGTTATTTAGCTGTTTGTCAATTATAAATACAACACTGCACACCCAAGCTTCACTTACAACAGCATTGTGTTCTCCGTTCAGTCGCTGTGAACCCGACACATTCAATGTCAAAACAGCGGTCTAATCTAGAGAATAAGCTCATTACAAGTGTGTCGTGTCTCGGGCAACACACACTGCCAATAAACATTGACTGACATTTGATGACAAGACTGCGCTCACGATATTTAATTCAGAAGCAGCCTAAGCCCTATTGATCCCATTTTTTTTCCAAGTTCAGTACAAGCTTTGCAAAACTATGATGACTTGTGCTTTGTGTTGCAGGTTTAAATCATGTTGTGTTTTTCAACATGCATGTTTGTGCATGTACATGAAAGTGCTATGGGAATTATGAGCTTTGAAAATCAATACACTAAGAAGGTTGTCAGCTTGGCAAGGTTAAATACAAAAGAAACTACAGACGCAAATGTGTGTGTTTGAGATTGTGTGTAAGCTTGTCAATGTTTGTTTGTCCTAATTTGTTGCTTTCTATAACCCTTACATAATTTAGTGTCCCGGCTTTTAATGTGTTTCAATAACTAAGTGCACAAGAGAGCTGTGAGATTAAAGTGAAATGGAGAAAGATTGACTCCCAAGGAGGATTATGGGTATTGCTGTGAGCCACAACGGCCTGCACGAAGACGCTACTGCAGAGGAAGGAGATATATATTTGTGTTTTAGAAAATGAGATCTCAGTTACAGTCCTTTGTGAGGTTAGTGTGTGTGTGTGTTTTAACTCTGGGGGAACACCCCAAAGCTGCTTCACTGATGATGATGCAGCCCAGTCAAGAGGGAGGGGGGGGGGGGGGGGGGGGGGGGATGGGCTCATACTCTTGCTGCCAGTGGTGGCATACTGTACAAGGTCTGACATCATCACCTCACGTGCACAAGCTCCACGTGCACTCCCATCAGCCCCAACATCCATCCACACTAGCCACAGAGTCTATTCTTGTCCCCCTAGCCTTGTGTGTACTCTAGCATGAAGCTTGCGTGGCTATCCTCTCACATCTCTTCACATGAGAGCATAGTACACACACACACACACACACACACACACCCACACACACACACACACACACACACACACACACACACACACAACACACACCACACACACACACACACACAACACACACACACACACACACACACACACACACACACACAACACACACACACACACACACACACCACACACACACACACACACACCACACACACACACACACACACACACACACACACACACAGCTCCGCATGGTCTCCAGCCCAGAGACACATCTGAGCCCCCCATGTCTTCCAGACTCGATGTGCCACATGGCATCCCCTCCACATCAGCATCACTTCAAGGACCAGAGGGGCAGCAGTAAGGATGGCACGCTGAAGACATTTTCCCACCGGTGGATACACGCGGGTTACTGTTTTCACTACAATGTTATAAGTAAATGTATTTATTTTATATTCGAGGACCCTCAATGTCTGTACAGTGATTACTTTGATTTTTGACATTCAATTGCAGTGCAAGTCTCCCAACAATGTATTGAGCCACCTTTAAATGCATGTGTATCTATGTGTTTATGTGACAGATTTGCATCTTGTTATGTGCATACAAACATACTGTACTTAATTAATATTTCCTGAAGACAGTTTATTGTAACCCGAACAGTTTCTCATTCAATCTGCAAAATTGGTATTTCGATTTGAATGGTCCATTCACACAGAAATGCACCTTAATCTTGTGCTAAATAAGATGAATAAGTCTCTTAGACCTGTGTGATGGCCGACAGCTTGAACATTTAACAAAAACAACATGTTTTATGCCTCAAAGAAGATGAATGGACAGAGAGTGGAAATATTTAATTAGTTACTTTAAAGCATTATCATGCATGTTTTAATGTAGTAATTGCTGTTGTATATGCAAACATGCATGCATCAGTGAGAGTAGAGATGTCAGACATGGCTCATAGTCGTTGAGGGTGATAGGAAGATTACTGCGAAAGGTGATGTTGCACATAAAAATAAGCTCATATTGGAAACATTGGATGTTTATATGATTATAGCAAGAATCAGACAAAATATCAGCACAGTATAATAAAAGCTTCAAGCAATATCTTTTATAATCCTTACATCATTGACAATGCCTGGAAAATAGCTCTGTTTCATCAAAAAACATTGCACAGCAGCTTTTAATAAAGTGTGCAGATCTTTTGTCTGATTCTTGCCATGGTAAAATATTTTTGATCAGCAGCTGTAAACGTTTTTGGGATGTGTGTATACCCTGCTTGTGTATTTAATTGTAGCATAAATGTAATACAGTCTCTAGATGTCAAGACTCAGCGAAGAAACCTAAAACATTCCAGTCAAGTGTACAGTATTATAATATATAATTGATTGTGTGTATGAAAAAGTAATGTCAGCCTAAGCGTTTTAATGTTACTGTAAGTAGAGAAAGATTCAGTGTCTCATTAATAATATATAAAATACACACTTTCATCATCCTCCACCCACAGGTTCAAACACAGACGTACACACACATCAAAATATCCCCTTCTCAGAATTCCAAGTAGCCAGCTCCATGGCAACCATTCATTGACCCCAATCACCATGGCAACAGGCATCAGCATTACTCACGCTTTTTTTACTGACCAATTTCCTCTTTGTCTGTCTGATATGTCTGTCCCTGCACATCTCTATTACTTCTATTTCAAAAACTCATTTTCCAATATTCTCACAACGCAGCCAACATATCCACAACCTGCTGATACCATGTACACTACGTAGAGGTCAGTGTATGACGGTGAGTAAGGGGCTGTAGCGTGCATCTGCAGTGCCCGCTGAGACGGGCAGAGTGCCCTTGAGTAGCATACTGATTGCGAAAAGCTCTGTGCTCAGCCTTGCTCTCAATGATCAATAATAACATCACATCAGGTTTTTGTCTGTGTGACGATTATCAGTAGATTAAGATATTTTACTCGGATTGAACACAATTCTTTCCTAAATAAAGTGACCTTTCTTTGATACTAATGATGTGATTTGCATTATTCTCCCATGTGTCTCACTTGTTGCAAGAAAAGGATGAAACTACATTCTTCACTGTTGAATTTAAGACAAAAGCACTGATCACATGTCTCGTTGTCTCGTGAGCAGGCGCAGGTGGTTTTAGGGTGGGGACAGTAAGCGCAGCCCATCCCTCATCTCTTTGTTCTTACATCCTAAACCACACTCACCCAGACCCTATATTAAAAAACAATTTGGGTCATCTCAAACAAACATTTGCAACATTAGCATCTACTTCTGGATTATTAAAGGGTTCTTTATAAGAGGATACAATTCTTAGTCGTTATGTTGCTAAACCGTGTATTTGCTGGCTCTAATTTGTGTCCACGACAGCCCTCTCCCCCCAGAAATCATCTATTCCCCCTTCTCTCTTTGTTTCAGTTGTACCCGCCTCCGTCTGTCCGTCTGACAGTTTCTCTGTCTGCCTGCTCCCTGCCTGTCTGTCTGTAAGCCTCCTTTATTATCTGCTGGCAGGAAGCTGAGGACTGTGTTTGTTTGTGCGACTGCATACAAAAGAACAAAACGAGAGAGAACAACAAATGCGAAGATGAACATATAATAATCTCAAAACCTAAATTTGAATGCCAGAAAGCGCTCCACCATTTGAAGCTGTTGAGTCATTAAATAAAATGCAACTTGATTTAAGTCTCAATTAGCACATGCACGTGCACAGACTCTATCAAAAGAGCCTCCAGTAAATGATCCTCTCACAGAAAACACACACTTGCCTAAACAGCCGAGCCAAACACTAGTATCTTATGTGTAGCTAACAAAGACGCCTTCACTGCTTCCCCCTTCAACCCCCTTCCAACACACAACAAACATCACACTCATGCCCTGAAAAAACATTTGACTGTGCGACTGGCTGACGAGACAAAGAGACCAAACATGATGCTGACAGAAAGCACCATTTCTGTGTCCCCAAGCCTCGGTGAAATGGTATTTAACAAAACTGGGCCACGAAGTAATGTGCTGATCCATCCAGTGCATTCAGGCATTTTGAGTCTTTATATTTCAAGTCATATTAAGGAATAGTTCCAGATGTTGGCAAAAAAAACGGTTGGTTTAGCTAAGCTTAAAGACTTGAAACAAGGGGAAACCTTCAGCCTGGCTATGTCCAAATGTAAAATAATCAACCTACCAGCACCAGAGCTCACTATTTATCTAGGAGACCAGAGGAGTGTTGTTTTTAAACAAACAATATGTAATGTTTTAATTAGTGAGCTGTACAGGTGTCAGAAGAGGTGTTTCTTTTGGACATGGCCAACTAGATTTTTCCAAATGTGAGATGTATACGATAATTATTGTTAAGTTAATCTCTCCTGAAGAGCAGGTAGTACCTTGTTTGACAGTTTCTGCCGCCAGTAAATGGATGAATTCTGTATTGTGTTGTAAAAGCGCTTTGAAGGTTGCAAAGACTAGAAGAGCGCTATATAAATTCAACATTTACAATTGGTAAATTATAAACTATTTATTTATCAATATGTCAAAATCGATGTTGATTTTGTTTCTGTTGAATGACTAATTATTGTAGCACTAGCTTACACTCAAGAAGTCCAAGTACATTAAACATTGGGTGTAACCACTATATTATTTACAGATCATTGCTACACACTATCAGGGATATTTATTGATTGTCTTTACAGTAAGCATGATCTTACAAGCAGCAGAGGATCGTGGACCACAGAGGTTGCACATGTGTCCGTGCAGTATCTATATAATTCAACAAAGCATTACCACAAACAAACTATAAGTCAGGTCTCTGTTCCAGCAGCTGTCAGACCACCTGCCTGCTGGCCTCAGTAAAACAGACCATTAGACCAAATGTGTAGCGTCTTTGTAATCATTACTCATAAGCAGAATTTTTGTTTAACACTCTCTATAAACACAATGTCTTTATAAATATTTCTGCTGGAGCAGTCTGGGATGTGGGAACGTCATTATATCATTCCAGAGTACATTCCTCCAGCAGGCCAACAGGAAGTGTGTTGGAGGCTTCAGAGTGCGAGGCGGACAGGAATTATTTCTCTCTAATGTATTGTAACCTCAACTCAAGCCAGGTGGAACTTCTTTTTCTTGGAAAATACAACATACTTCTCTCCTCTCTTGCCAAGAGAGGGCCTGAGAGTAAAACAGGGAAAACTCAGCGACTGTTTTCCACAGGAAGCCGTTCTGCTGACTTAGAGAAATGCAGCGTGAGTTACATCATCATCAAGTGACCATAATTGTTCCAGAAAGTCTCAAACTTGTGTGAGCAAAAGTAGCAGAAGGTTATAAAAGTATTAATCCGCAATATGCTTCCCGAAAGTCAAGTTTCCTATATGAACACACATATGTGCACACGTACAAACACACACAGATGTTTCCCTCCCAGCTGCTGATCCTGGGCTCATTTGTGCTGCGAGCTAAAACGGTACAAAAGCTCATTTTCAGCTTAAATCATTCTGATTACCATAACAAAAAATCCCAAGTTTGGCTTATTTCCACTGCATCCTAACAGCGGGGAGCAACAGCGCTGATCCCAAATATTTTGGCTCTGCCGGGTTGTTAGTAAAAATATCTTGTTTAGTCCATTAGTCACTCCTTTAATGCTGGCAGATCAAGGTTAATGGTGCAAATGAAAGAATTTTAAGAAGAAATCCCACATGTGTTGATGACAGGCACCTCAAACCTCCAACATGTATCACAGAAACACACTTTGGGAAAAGCTAGTATTCTAACAAGATTTAAATGTAACAAAAGACAGCATTCGTTTATCTCCTACATTTGTGTGCCCTCCACTCGAGGGGAGGAGAGCTGTGACCTGGGTGGAGTTGGGAGTTTTGGTTTGAGGGCACGTTTGATCATGCTCGGCTCACACGCAAAGGAATGTGCAATACCCACGCTGTTTACCCACGTAAACGACGAGCCTCATCTTCTCAAATTAGAGGGTTAAAGACTAGTTGGAAGAAGAAGAAGAAACAACCAGATGGCGCATCTACAAATCTGATCAAGCACAGGAATGTAACGATCTCTTGATGCAACATTACGGCAACACCCCCTGTGTTTTACAAGTGTATTTTTTATTAATTGAGCAGAACTTCCTCTACACTGAAAGCAGCCGGAAACCAAAAAGGACAGTGTTCCAACCTCGTTAACCTCCCATGACCTCCCAGTGGGGTTTTAAGGAGCAGACCACACACACACACACACACACACACACACACACACACACACACACACACACACACACACACACACACACACACACACACACACACACACACACACACACACACACACACACACACACACACACACACACACACACACACACACACACACACACACACACACACACACACACACACACACAACACACACACACACACACACACACACACACACACACACACACACACACACACACACACACACACACACACACACACACACACACACACACACAGATTGCATGAGAAACACAGGGGAGGAAAAATACCTCCTGTGGTGTAAGCACAATGTTCCCAGGACTCTTTTGCTTCTGTCCTCTTTGCATCCAACAGCCAGCGGATGTGAGGGATGACAGAGGAGCGGAGGAGTGTAGAGATGGGAGATTATACTCTCTAGCGGGTGGGACAGACACCAATGACTTGTATAGTGTCTCGTGTCAAGAGCACAGCTAAATATTTACACCACATCCATCTATTAGTCTAGGAGTCTTCCCTCAGACAGACACAAGAGGCTATGTAGTGGATACAGTAGCTTCACATTGGTAATTGTAGACACAGGAAAAAGAACAGATACAACAGTATCAGGACACAGTTGTACAGTCTGTCTTTAGATTGTTGTTGAGCCGTGAATTGAAGTCACTGTGTCTTTTGAATTTGTATCCAGCTGCCTCTTTACATCGGAGGAATCAATCCTCCCATTTATCAGAGGAACACATACAAATGCATCCAAACAAAGAAAGGAACCATTCCCAATGTACTATATCTTAACTTTCTTCGGACAAAGTGAGATATCACTTTCTAAAAGCACAGTTTTATTGTCTAAAACACACTCAGTGTTACACACAGATGACTCTACATTGCCAGACCTCAAGAGATCTTATGATGCTGTGATACCATGACTAACCCAGCTATGTATCACAACCCCCACACGCCTGTAGCCGAGAGCCAGAAAGAGAAACTAAAATCAGAATCAAAGTGCATGTTATCCTTTAGGATATTTCAGCCCTTTCCTTCCATCAAACAGGCTTTTGAGGACATAGCATTAATATGGCAGCAAGATATATTCTTAACTGGAAACAACAGCAGCTGCAAACTCAACAAGTGATAAGACAAATGGCAAGATTTTTGATATAAGCCACCCCTACAAAAAGCACCTGTCAAAATGTGCAGGAAACTCTCCTTCATACTCCTCTCAAATGTAAATCAAAGTCCAAATGGTTTATTAAATGTTCATGACCGAAGTGGACATAATGCAGACCTTAATGGAGTATGGACAGGTTTACAGGTAAAGTACATCTGCATTCCTCTGGCTTGTCTTAACACAAGGAGATGCTGTTCCTATAAACTCCGCACAGAGCATGACTTCTTTCTTAAAGAATGTCTGGCACTGATAAGGCCTGCCGTTTGTTTCAGGGCTGAATCACACACAAACGCAAACCAATGCAAACATGCATATATATATATATATAAACTGAGTAATTGAGCATTGTATTAACAATTATTAGACTCAGCAACACACAAACACATGCAGCTGTTGATTGTCTGAGTCAGAAACCTGATCCTATGTGGTGTCTATTCAAATTAATGATACGTGTTTTAAATCTTACAAGATGAGAGCAACATACTCAATGACATATACAAAAATAAAATTCAAAAATCATATATGAATTCACAATGGGATTTTAAGTACCTGATGTTCAGATGATTCTTGATGCTGCGTTCATGTGATAATGATAATACTATTTTAACCTTTTGCCAACCTTTATTCTCTTGATGTCGTTTGAGAGTGACATTTTTATTTTTTCCAAATGTTTCAATCTTTTGGATGCTGTAATTATAATTACAGCATCTATAATTTGCATTTTTCTCTATTTTAGGACACAAAAATAATAATCCAGAAGGTCCTCCGGGCCAAGGTTTATGCTTGTAAACACTGACTAGGTCAAGGCTTAGTATGGAAACAGTATGTTTTAAATATTTTATTAAATCCCTCTCCCCACACTGACCTACAGTAGCACAGCTAAAGATAGAAAAAGCTAAGGTGTCTATTTAAGGCTCTGCAAGATGTGGAAGAGAAGAGATGCCGCTTTGAACCAGCTGAAAGGAAGAAGTGAGCTTTGCACAACAGCCAGCTTCCCTCCTGTTATCTTTGGCAGCACGACAGAACATCAGCGGAATAAGCCTCCTGCTCACACCACAGTCGGATCTGCCAAAGAGGAAACAACCACCGATTTACACTTTCATCCATCTAAGCATAGTCCATCAGTGCCAGGAACTCAGGAAGAGGCACATTCTGGCTGTCTGGTTGGCATTAAGTAATCATCCGATTCCGATCATGTCCATCTCACTCACGCAATGCTTTTACATCTTGGCCAAAGTGTAACCTGAGGTCTGGTTTTGGTTTTCTGGGTTGAGTTGAGTTTCACTGATGTTCTGTACTTGCACATACAGGACTTTTTCTTAAATGTATCCTATCGAGGTAACTTTAGGTTAATGCATGTGAGTGTCATACCGTAACATAATTAGAAATACATCAATTAAGCTTGTAATTTTTAATGAAAAAAATGTCTACACTGTTGCACTGACCAATTATAAAACAACGGCGGACCTCATTACTTAACCCTGACATTACATTTATTGTCATTAAACATCACATAAAATTAAAGCGGTGCATTTGGAGCTACACATTTCAAGATTTTGGCTGACAGCACGTTTAATGTACACATGGGTGAGAGACAGAAGAGGTCAACAAAAATATGTATGTTCTTTCGGTACAGCATGGGGTTTCAACAGTTAGCTGCTTTTTTTAACCACAGCGTAAAGGTCCTGCAGGTGTGAATGGGTTTGTCTATATGTGTGTGTTATCACGTTTAGCAGAGCGAAGACCTTTCACCAAATGCATGCTGGGTAGAATGTGTGGGTTGAAGAAAAGAAAGAAAAAACTGATTATTATTCATGGCAAAGGTAAACCTATACTAAAGGTAACATATTCAGATTCATTTTACTACAACTGGAATATGAATTGTTGTAACTACTCCATGTACATCACTGACTTCTTATCCTCTTATTATAAAATCAGACATTCAGCCCATTTGAATTTGGATTGAATACCTTTCAGAAAGCCCTCAGTCCACTCAAGCCCTCAGTTCCAATGTGTTTAGAGACTCATAGTTTTAACAGAGTTGACACTTTAAAATGTCAAATCACAAAAAATAACACTCAACACCTGAATAACAGTAAACACTCAAGAAAAACACACACACAAAAGGCATCCATCTATTTTTTCAGCAAAATAAACTCAGATCGCAATCTCAAAATCCTAAACAACACGTCAGCACATTGTTAAAACAGACTCAAATGTGTTCAGCAAATGGCTGTTAAGGAACACACTCTCACATATTTGGTCCCTTATCTCGAGTGTGTGTGCAATGTAAGAAAGGAAATGGAATCTGCTGACAAGTCCACACACACAATCTGGGACACAGAGCTCACAGAAGAGACATTTAGTTTGGGATAACATTTATATATCCAATGAACACTAGGACTATACAGAAAGTTATATTACTTCTCTTGATTGTGTATGTCCAGTTTCCACTGGAAATTCACTCCAAAGCACAGCCTGTTTCACCCACTATTGGATTGAGTATTAAGTAATACCAGAAGATTTTATCACAGTGAAAGATTTTCATTTCCGATACTGAACCGAAAGCGCTCTTTCAGTTCCAATCCCATGATGGCTGTAGAGCATTAGAGTGTTGCCACACGTAATGTGCTTGTGTATTTAATGATTACATATTATTGGTGTGGTGGCAGAAAAGAGAGGCTGGATGGAAAGTAGAAGGAAGGTTCAGGGGTTGAGAAAGAATGGAGAGACAGGTTTACATTAACACAAGGGGTGGTCTTACGCAAGACCCCCGCACACTGAGACAGCTACAGAAACAAATCAAGCCGGACAGAGAGCCAGGGTCTGGGATGTGTGTGTGCATGTGTTGGTGCATAGAGTAACCATCATACAGTGTGTCAAGGTTTAGTTTAGAAGGATTTTTATAATAACGTTAATCTGAACAAGTTGTTGTGAAACCCAATGTCCCAACTGTGATTGTAGTAACCGACCTGATCTGTGCTTAATTGATTATACATAAATGTTAATGAATTACTTGTATGTGATTACTAGTTTACCTGTACCTATTATCAAATTACATAATTCTACTAATTGATCAGGTTGGTTTGAATGACATATCTGTACAAAATATCTGTAAAACTGCTCATGTGCTCTTAAGTTTCTTGAGAATAAGTCATTCAGCTTGAAAAAAAAGCATTAAAATATATTCACCTAAAGAAATCTTAGTCGAATGAGGTCAAACTTGTCAATTATTCAACTAAAGTTATGTAATGTTATGTAATGTAGTCGTCTAAGGTAGGAGGCCTAGTTAGTTGTTAGTTCTGGTAAATGTTTAGAAAACTAAAGTGTTAGCCAAGAAAGACATTATTGTTGTAGAATATTAAATTGATTTTAATACCTAAATCACACAACATTATTTTGTATTATACGGACCTGCAGTTGGCTGAAAGCATAGTCAGTGACTATGCTTTCATTCTTGAGGACTTATAATGTTCAAAGTTAATGTGCTACTATTTGATGCTTCCGGACATTTGAAAAAATTGACCCTTAACTGCCCGTGCTCCAATATGTTTTATTGCTCTCTTGTCCAAAGTAGACCGCAAGTCGCAGTCACTGTGAAGCTTTTAGTCATGCTTGTTTCAGTTACTGTGGAGCCTTAATCTCCCTTCTCTCCGGCCAAAATCTCTCTTACAGAACCTTCCTGTTCAGTTAGCTACATCTGTCTGCCTCACAGTGACATGTGCACACACGCACGCACGCACGCACGCACGCACGCACGCACGCACGCACGCACGCACGCACGCACGCACGCACGCACGCACGCACGCACGCACGCACGCACGCACACACACACACACACACACACACTTTATACCCATGGTTGTACACCCACACACTAAAGTTATGGTATATTGAATGGACATCCTTCCTGCTCCAAGACATATTGTCCATTATCAACCAGTGACTTTGCTTCAGCTGTTCTGATTTGTCCCCTAGTATGCAATAGGCAATCCATCCAACAAATGTAAGGAGGCACTCCCCATGCGAAAACGTGCATCTGTGTGTGTGACTTTGTGGGGGTGGGAATGATGGATGTAAGAAAGTGCGGGACTGCTGACATGGCAGATGGGAATGTTTTCATTTGGTTACAAGGAATTCCACAGAGATCCGCGGCGAGGATGCAGGCTGAATAATATAACAACAGGAAATGTGAAGGGAATCCATCGGTTTTTAAGAGAGCAATCAGTGTTTCTGTCTCTCCTCGTGTCTCTATAGGAGATTGGCCTGTCAATCACACTTGGTGGTTTCAGCACTGCAGGGCTGTTTGAATTCAGAGAGGATCAGGGCTGGTGGGCTGCCAAACACACAGTGAGCCTGTGTCAACAACCTGTGAGGGAACCATCAGTGATAAATGTCTCAAAACACTGTAGCTGAGATTACCAAGGAGCAAATGGCGAGATGAAACCTATTTTAAAAGAAAGCTTGAAGGGTGTTAACTTGAGACACTGGAAGTTAAAGTCAGTGGTCAAAACTTCTGACGCAGACTGGTTTAGCTTCCTCCACACAGCGTCACATAGCGCCTGGGGAGACAGGAACGTGGGTGGAGGAAGAGAAAGAGATGTGTAAAAGGATGGAAGAAACAACATGTGAAAAAAACGACAGTGCACAAAACTAAAAGAGCAGAACTAAAACAAAGGCGGAGAAAGTAGGGCCAAATCGGAACCAGCTGCTCAACTGGATCCCAGATGTTTGAGAGTGTAAGCTAACACACACACACACACACACACACACACACACACACACACACACACACACACACACACACACACAACACACACACACACACCACACACACACACACACACAACACACACACCCACACACACACACCACACCAACACACACACACACAACACACACACACACACACACACCACACACACACACCACAAGATGAACCATCTCTCCTCTGAGATTGCATGAGATGGCAATGAGCCATGGTGAAACGCATGACTATTTCATTCTGTCACCTCAGGCCCGGCATTCAACGGGACAGCTGTCCTCTTCCTCTGCTGGACCCAGCCCTCTTTTTTTTTTCTAAGCTATTTTACCAGAATGTCTGTTTTTTATGTTTTGCTGCCAGAATGTGTGTCCAGCCCACAGTTCTAACTCGTGATGACACATTCAGTGTGTTAATGTATGAAATATCTGCCAGGTTACCAGGACTACAGTAACGATGGCGACCATTAATCCTTTTCCTCCCACCATCTTCCAACCTCTATCCTTAGCCGACACTTCCTGAGTTTATCCGTCCAATCAATCGATCCTTCTGTCTCCATGCTCCTTCTCTACATCAATTATCTCCCCTATGCTGTCAGCCATCTATCATTCCTCCAGCCTTCTCTCTCTGCATCCTTCCAGCTACTTCCAGTTAGAAAACTGAGAAATAGGCTAAGGTAATCTACTGAAACCCAATCCGCCTCGCTGCTGCAGCCCTGACGTTGAATCATTTCCATCCCAGAACTGCATATACCAATAATGGGCAGAGGAAGAAAGGGAGAACGAGAGAAAAGGGTAAAAGGGTGAGAACACAGGATATAATACCTGTGGGATAGATGTCAAAAGGAAGACAAATGTGTGCAGTGAAAGACAGAATTACTGAGAGGGATGACAGATGTTTACACAACACCTCTCACTCTGTATCTTATTCAGTCTCTCTGCCAGTTGGTTAGACCTGTTGGGTTATTTCTAGACAGCGAGCAAGCCTTGGAGACTTCACATAACACTCATAGTGTGTGTGGATGACAAACAAACACTTGCGGCTAAATGTGTTTTTTTACAGGAACATTGTAGCGTTAGTCATGTCTTTGACTAATATAATCTTAAATGAAAAAAATATATACAACTGAAGAATGTGTGTGTGTGTGTGTGTGTGTGTGTGTGTGTGTGTGTGTGTGTGTGTGTGTGTGTGTGTGTGTGTGTGTGTTTGCGTGGGTGGGTGTTTCTTGTATGTTTGTGTGTGACTTGTATGTCTCAAGGAACTGGCTTGTCCCGATACATTTCTACATTTTGCCGTGAGCCATCTGAACAGGATGTAAACTACGAGGACAGCAGTTGATATTTCAAGGTAGAATTTTGTTTTTAGTTGAGAAATATTTTACTGATCCTTCAACTCTACTGTATAAATGAGTCCAAAACAAAGAAAAAGCCACCATGAAGTTGAAAGTTCTGTTTCTGCAGACATTTGTTTGGAGACACCGTGTTCTCCTCTTGGACCTTTTGATTCTGCAGTGTGAGAACCCATTGGCTGATGTACTTGCATGTTTAAAAGCTTTATGCGTGTGTGCATACATACATGCACTAATGTCCAGAGAGGGTTTATCGATGCATGCCTAAATGTGTGGCAGTCAGCACAGTTTGCACACCACGGATGCATTCCACATATTACACGGCGGCTGGTGCTGCTTGTTTCCTCCTGTGTGATTTAACGACTTCCTGGGGAGCGCACTCTTCCCGGCTAGTTTTGGGGTCCACAGTTTAAACATAGCCAGAGCTATGTCTGGCTAAACAAAGAGTCTGTCTCCTCGTTTGTCATTATGACAAACGATAGAATTGTCGTAGCATGCCAAAACAGCAAACACGGTTTTAAAACCCGGAAAAGCCTTGAAATCAGCAGTTTAGTGAAGACAAAAGAAGTGTTTAAACTAGGCAGGACAGCCAAGTATACAAACGTTTCCCACTGAGTAAATACTATGTAGTGCCAAGATGAAAAGAAAGCAGCCCAGGAACAAGATGCAGGCAATTTACTTAATAGTTTTGATTCGAGTTTCAACAGTCCTTGGCAGGATTTTAACAAACTCCCCACCGAATCCTGATCTCAGTGGGGATGAAGGATTGCAGTGAGTGAGAGCTGTGGGAAGGCTCAATATGTGCCACATTTTTCACTCTCCTAACTCATGACAGGAATCAAATTTGTTCTGGAATAGGACCTGTATGTCTGCAACAAACCTTACTAACCTTTTATCAGAGTGGTTTTGCATTGTTTTATATAAGTTAATTGTTTTAAATAAAACCCAGAATGCCTCTCAGGACCACCTGATTTCCTTGATTTTGAGCTATATTGACTGGTGTTCAATGTGGGGGAGAAATACTGAAGCCTTGTCTTCAGAGTACTGCATGCTCCTGCTGATGGCGGTAATGTCTTTATTGAAGTAGTCATTACTTTAATTGGGAGGTTTTAATTGATTGACGCATCAATCATTGCTCTATAATTCGAAAATTGAGTACAGAGGCATGTGACCATTAAATGACCGCCTGCTAAACCTCTCCCCTTAAACTCAACTGTTCAGTTATAACTGAGCAACCGTTACTAGGCACCTGCTCTTTATTTGGTGAAATATTTATTTTGGGAAGTATGAATAATGATCACATTTTCATTTATAACACTGTCTATGACACAGGGATCTACCTCACAAAACGAGACTGTTGCAGACTTTTTTCCCGGCACATTCAGCTTGAGTCAAAATCATTTAGCATTAAATCATGTATACAGTCATTGTATGTGAACATGGAGGTATGTTGTTGGAAAAATGACTACTCGGTTCGATAGGTAAACTTTCCTCCATTATCACTGTTAATTTGAAATGTGCACACTGGTTACTACAGTTCTTTAATATAGAATCCATGACATACACCATTGCTGCCCTTGCTTTTCATCTTCAAGAATCACAGATAGCGTTATGGTTTGAATATCCTGTCGTCAAGCAATAACATATAACATGTGGACAGGTCTTAAAATAACCCAGGCTATATAAGGGTTAAAGGTCAGATTGATATCATGGATAAACCTAAATCCATGGTGAATGGAGCCTATGGCAAAATATTCATATTCGCCTACAAGCACAGAAATCCTCATCTGATCGAAGGCTCACGTGTCCTTTGAAATGCAATCAGACACAAACTGTTCCAAACCAGTTCCAGAGATTCTCCATTATCCTGCCCACCGCTGCTGAATGGGATGGGAAATTGTATTGAGGTTTCTCAGGGTAAGTGTGACTGATAGTGTGTGAGCTTTAATAGGGTGTATAGGCTATCCAGTTGATTTAATCAGAGAGTGTGGTTACCGATAATCCTATTTCATATATGGGTCCCGCACTAAGTCCGCCGGCAACACGTGCAGCAGAGCGGCAGAAAATCTACTGTGTCCACGTGCTGGACTGATGCTCTCCCATGAATATGTCAAACTACTGCATGGCCTGACTATGAAAATATGATTAGTGTACATGCACACATGTTTGAACGCACGTGTAACATGAAAGCAGATCAGATAAGGACAGTGGGAAACACATATAAGCTACAGTTATAGCAGTCCACAGTAAAAAAAAAGTCATCGTATGCTGAAGATTTGTAACGTCTTAAGCCTGTACAAGGAACAGTACCAGCATTTGTAACAAAAATAGCCTCGATTTTTAAAAGCACAATTGTTGAAAATCAATAGTGGGAGGAGGGGTTTTGAAAGCAGAAAACCCTGTTAACCCTTCCTGACATGCTGTAGGTCTGAATCAATCAATCATCAGTGACAGGAGGGCCGTAGTGACACACCTGCTCACTTTGCTGCACGCTTTAGATTCAGGAAGAGCTCAAACATTTCCTCCTAATTGTTTTTGACATTCTGAACTGGGCTTCTGTAGGAATGATCAGTCTGGGTTAAGCCATCAGATCATGTTTATCGGTAAATACCTGATCTCATGTGAAAAGAAAGATTTGTAAGCAGAGAAGCAAGAAGCAATGGTACACCATGTTTCAAACAAACAGGTCAGTCGCTGCACAAGATGCTGGATGAGCAAATACGCAGCTCTTGGGCTGTCAACAACTCTTAAACACTTCCTGAAATATTATTTGTGGCTCTGAGATTTTTTTGACAAACATTAGCAGACAGCTTCTGAGTTCTGCCTTTTCTTATTTGAACCTCTTTAGGGCACACGTGATGCGGCATGACTTTCATTTGCTGAAGCAGTGTGCTCTGACATCATCTAGGCTAGGGGCATCAATTCAAACATGCTTTCAAATCAACAAGGGTGTGGCTGCCCTCTTTGTTCCACTGGTCCTCTGTCTTCCAACAGTGAATTTTCTTTGTTGAGGAGAGAAAGGCACCTAAAATCGGCAAGCTTTTTCTAGTGGGTAAGACAGGGCATAGATGCTCGAGTGCCAAACCCAGTAACCCCGACCCTTCTGCCCTCATCTCCACTGACACCACTCCTTTGAAGAAACCACGATTTTTCATGCTTCTGACATGAAAGGCATGTTTCCTGCAGTTCACAGTCAAAGCATTTCAGCAAGGCCCCTACCTTTACACACAGAGTAAACTAAAATATTTATGTGAACTCATTGGGGGGTCAGATATTTTTACGAGCCCCGGTGCGCTGCATTGTCTTTTCCAAGAGTTCGAAAGGTCAATTGGTGGTTAAATGGCTGATTCCCTAGGGAGGAGGACATACTGATCTCACCTCCAACATCATTAGGAGTTTATTAACAACTATCACTGTCTCCCTGGTCTTCTCTTCCTAACCTGTTACAGCATGTATCTCTCATTACAAGACGGTGTTGAAGTCCTTTACACTAATGCATCATGTGTGTCTTTACAACAGTTTTTAATACATAAATATGAAGTGCTGTACAGCTATGTTAAAACTGACCTAATACTTAATGTTGAAATTTGAAGCAGAGGAATTATTTTCAAAATGATAGTCATTTTTAAAACAATGGTTTCCGGAGTACATTTACATAGTTTAGGGGAAAAAACTACACAATATCGAAATTATTTATTACAAATGCTAATATTATAGACCACACTGTCAGATATAGTAGGTAGGTCAAGTTATATATATTGTATGCATATACACTTGTGAATTTCACAGTGGAAACTATTATGTAACTGGAAGTCAATCTTGCACCGTGCAGATTAAAAACCACTTTGATCATACACTTCTGCTGATGCATTAGAAGCCCCATAAAGATTATTAAACCTACATACATCCTCTTCATGCGTTGCATAAATAAATTCGTTAGACCTTCCTATAACTTCAAAGACAAGCTTTATGCTCATAGATAAATGAAGTGCCGCATGCAAGAGATAGGCTTGTGTGTTTTTTGGTGTTTGCCAGTAAACGCATGATGGAAATGCTGGGTTTAGACAACAGACATTATTCTCAAGCAGATCAAATGTGTTAAAGTCTTGTCTTTAGAACTAAGCCAGGAGTGATAAGGGCTTAAACATGGTTGGAGAGGCTCCATATATGGAGGGTAAGAGGATAGTGTTTCCTGGCCCTTCTCTTTCTGTCAGAGCACATCTCCTGCGTACGTGCACGCATTAGAGAGAGTGGTTGGAAATGAGGGTCTTGACATTAGCAACTTAATGTGAGTGGTCTGGAATCTTTCTAAATGTTTTGCCAAGGACTTGATGTTACAGTGAGGATCTATTTCTGGTGACGTTCAGAGGGTCACGGCCGCTTTGAAAGAGATTTCCTGCAAAATAAGTAAAAGACAAACAGACAAGGACATTGGGTAAAAGCTGGCACTTTATGCCTCTGGCTTTGGTCTGGGACGCTTTCCAGGCAGCGTCATTGCATTAGCTAACATGCAGTACATCAATGTCAGCCTACTTTGGCAACAGGTCATCTTATTCAGCACTCTAACGCATTTTCTTATAAAATCACCTGCTCCTTTTCAAGGTCACTATGTACTTTTCCATGTTCCCTGCAAATAATACAACAGTGCTCTCTCCGCTGGTATGTGTTTCTCAGCAAGTGGGACACATTTGTGCCTGCTGACGGAGGTAGAGGCACAGGTTGTTGCCATGGACGCCGAAGAAGCTGGTCACCCTTGGCAACAACGTAAGCAGCGAGGTGCATATTTACATATTTCCCAGGCTGCTGACCATTAGGAACTCAGTATCTTAAGCAAAACGATGATGTGTGTAAAAAAGAGGATTATAGGTGATGTTGACGCAGCTGGGAAAATGAAAAAATGTCAGACAGTTGAGAGAAAGCAGAACGCCAGACAGATATCTGGAGCATCACAAAGCACTTTAATCTGCCAATAAATGGAGACATGTTTTTAAAATAATGCAGGAAATCAGATATAAGAGGGAAAAAAAGCCACTTTTTACATAGTGCTTTTAAATCTCTCAACAAATCCAGCTCATTAATTAGTTATATAAACATAAAATGTTGTTGAACTTCCTTTACCTAATATTAAATCCTGGTTAATTAATTTATAATAATTCTTTATGGCTTCATATTTTTGCAGCACAGGGAATACATCATGTTCAATATTGTGCGAAGGAAGGGAATCAATAATCATCAGTCAACATATTATATACATATCTAGTTTTTTTACCTTTCCCACAAATTATGGGATTGAAGAGCTGTCTCTGCCTGAAAAACAAGCAAACCGACTGCACAGACAGGTTGTGACCTCACATCTGTTATTCCTGCAAGTAACTATGGCAACCACAGGAGAAGTACACACCTTACGGTCAAAGTGACAACTAGGACTGAGCAAATAGTCAGGATTTTATCAAAATGTTTGCTATTGGTGATTAAATAATAATACACCACATTTGATAAAGGCAAAGATTGTGTCAAAATCCCCTTCTGAATCAGTCATATTGTGTGTCCAGTCCACAAGTTGTATTGTACTGACTTACAAACAAGCACACATTTGCAATAGGTGCAATCACGAGTGCAATAGCTTCAAAGGTCAACTCAGAGAATGGTTGAGAAACAAACAGACGTGCAATCACCGCTAAATGCACTTTAATACAGGGGTATCTCCTCTTGCACTTTATATGTCGTTGCTGCTATATTGTATTACCATGGCATAAATACTTGTGTGTGCTGCTCTTGCTCTTTTGCACTTTTTGCATATCATGTATTTTGTTTTTGCTATGTTTGTAAAATGTAATTTTCTTAAATGTTTTATGTGAGGGACTGCGGATGGAAATTAGCTCAAAGCTAAATCTGGCACTGTTACGCTTGACACATTTTAATGTTTTAAGTGTTCATTACTGTGCATTGTGCTTGCCAAATAAAAGATTAAATAAAATAATAAAAAATAAAATGTGCACACACACACACACACACACACACACACACACACACACACACACACACACACACACACACACACACACACACACACACACACACACACACACACACACACACACACACACACACACACACACACACACACACACACACACACACACACACACACACACACACACACACACACACACACACACACACACACACACACACACACACAGACAATAACACCCAACCTCAAATTTGACTGCCATGCCACATTTCTGCCTCCATAGGGAGAGAACTTGGGTTGCCCTCCGAGGTCTGGATATTTTTTATCCAACTGACCAATTGATGTAACAGGCTGTTAAGCAAAAAACATAGTTTGGCAACGATCATCGCAAAAAATCACAACTTAATCATTTTAAATATACTTTTTTATGAAAATGAAAATAATTTGTATCAGTATTTGCAAATAGTTTGGCCCTAGCAGGAACATGATGAAATTATTTACAGATATTATCAGATAAACAAAAGACTTAAACATCTACCTGATTGTGATATTCAAATGTGTGTCCTCAGCAATTGGCTTCATGTTATGACATGCAGCAACCTGGAGCCTGAAGCATTTATCTGAATATGAGGTCAGATATAAGCAGGTTTGACAACTTTCGAATGATATGAAGGTGGTAAGTGTTACACAACCCTTTAAAGTCCTGTATGGGAAATAATTCACTGTTGATGACTACTGGCAACAGTCGTCATTCAGTCAACTGGTTTTGGCGTAATTCCTTGAAAATGCTCTGTGGTTTTGGCAGCAGATTACTTTAGAACATAGTTAGGAAAATCCCACTTTTACTAAATGTCTTATGTCACATTAATTTAAAACGATGGAAGAATACAAGACATTTAAGGGAGAGTATCACATTTGCAACATAACCCCCCTTGTGTGTTCACTGTTCCTATCTGTTTCCTGTCACTTTCTGAATCTTGTTGACTCACTCACTCAACCTGTCTGGGTAGCCCGATGTTGTGCACTGTATGTGGGTGGGATGAAAAGACTCAGACAAATGACAGGAAGAGGCCAACAGGTGCGGCTGGTTCTCCGATCTGTTCATCTGTACACTCCCTGACCTGTTGAAACCCCTCCAGGCCACATATACGCTTCCATAAACATTGTTAGGGCTGGGTGAAATAGAGAAAATCTCAATATTTTGGAACAATATTGAAGGTTGACCATTGGGGCTTTCACAAAATATTCACAGAATGAAAATAATCATCAGTAATGTTGATATAATGACTTAAAGTCATTAATAATACAGCTACACTGGTAGTACTAGTTTCACAAAGTAATGTTACTATACTTTTACCCAATGAAATGTATCAAAACAGAAAGTCAAACCTGCTTGTCACATTGAAACTCGACTTCACAAATTTAAAATAATGACAGTATCTTTTCAAAGCATCCACTCGCCTCCTCCATTCTCAAAGTCTCGTCCTCTTTTCTCCAAGCTCCCATTTGTCTCACTTACAGCAGCTGTTGCTAGGCAACAGCTCATACCCACATATGCATGATTACTTATATCATAAAATGTTGTCAATGAAAAGATTTAGTTATAAAAAGATCATGTACCTGCCTTTATGATCACTAGTTTGGTGATTTAAAGGTGAAATTAAAGAAAGTGCACTGTACACTTGGACCATTAGACTGTTTAATGATAAATACATTAAAACACTACGTCTAGCACTTCTTATCAAGATTTCATGATCAAGTCAATTGGCTTAAGTTGACAATAATGACCTTTTTGAAAACATGTACGACCAAATGTATGTTCTGCCATTAGATAAACACCATCCAAACAACTAGAGAAGCAGTCTTTCTGAAAACCCTCAGATCTCAGGCTCCCAACAACAGCGCTCAATTAGTCACGTTCTTAAACCATGAGTGAAGACAAGCCAAAAGCTCACCAAACATTTCTTTAGGGAATCAGATTACAACAACAACTAAAAACAGGTGCAATGCACAGGGCTTCATGTCAGCTTTTGTTACAGAATGAATGAATGCAGCAGGTGAGCGCTGAATGAAAGGCCGGGACGAGAGAAAAAAAAGTTTAGCGTAGACAGTCTGAACAAAAGACGTGTGTTATAGATTATGAGGACATACCATATAAATTCCTTCACACTCAACTAATCATGCATAGACAAATACAACAGGACCAGTTCACGTTAGGACCTGCAGTGAGAAGGGGTGTGGGAGCATTTTTTAAAGCGCCATGTGTGGGAGGACAGACAGGACCAGCTCTTTCTACTTCTGTTTCTCCACAGTGACACAACAAAGAGGATCAAAAACCCAGACCACAATATGATGTACAATTCAGTAATGACTGCCCATAACGAAATTAAATCACAGTTTGAAGTAATGGCTGTGTCCCGTGTATTTGCTGTTTGGGTATTTATTTGTAGCTGTCCAGGCATTAAGAATAGCTGCCTGATTATTGTAACATAATGTCATGAGGAACACTGTGAGGTGTGTTCCAAAAACATCATGTGTTTACATGCAAAAAGGTACCCTGCATCGACGGATGATCATAAACCTAGATAATATCATGTGTACAGGGGAATGAAAAAAAAGGTAACTCATCCTCGATTTAATCCAAATATGATCCGAACAAGGATAAGGATTTTCTTCTCAATCATCATGATCACAGTGTTACGCAACATTATAATTTCCCTACTGCTTGTAAACCCAAGGGAACATCAGCTTCCTTTATCATTGTGGGGATTTTCCAAATAAATGACAGCCCTTACAAGACCAGAGGAAAGAGAACCAGGCAGAAAATGTCTCTTCCTGTGACCTTCTGCTTCAGCCATCCATCACTGTGATGGGATTTTTTTAGCAGCAAATTGAATGTCTGTCTCTCTCCGCTCTCTTTCTTTCATTACACTGTTTTCATTCAAATCGCAAATGTTTGAGTGGCACAACGTTCAACAAAGAGGATAAGTTGTTTCTGAGAGTGGAAGAGGGAAGAAACCAAATGAGAGCAAATAAGCAACAGATGCTGAGACAACCAGAAACAGTTAGAGAAAACAACATTTGTCTATAAACAGCTTTGGCTTCTTTGCAGTAAAATGCTGAAAAAAGCACTACCAGCCCTTCTTTTGACATATTTAACAGGGGATCCCTGGCCTATATATGCTATTAGAATCTCATCTTCTAATTTCCCATCGGCCTATACACAGGAGTGGACTGAGTGAGGCTACAACCCTCAAGCGGGCATGCAAGGGGCCGAAGAGCTGGATCTGTGCCCAGGATACAAGCTCTATCCCTGCAGAGAGACAGTGTACTCCTCTCCCTGATGCCTCTGTGAGCTGCTGCTTCTGCAAGGGCATCTCCTCTCCAATCTACCACCAGTGGATGACAGGGCCTCCTCCATGAGAAAAGACTGCACCCAACCTGTATGCCATGCTGCAACACTGTTTCACGCACAGGAAGGTCCCATCATACACTCTCACTTGTTATAAGGCCACATTCAAATGAGTGCCCCCTTCTTTTACAGTGCACTTCAGACTGTTGATTAAGCATGCTGAAAATCACTTATCATTTTTACACTGGAGCAAAATGGATCCTCACTATGCGTGGCAATGAGTGTCCCTCTTCTCATATGCACTGAGCCAATCCACATTCGGAAAACCAGACACATCGGAACCACTGACAGACGCGTGTCCTCCAGCAAATGCATTAGATGCAAATAAATGTTTTAATAACAAACCAAAAAATGACATTTAAAAGAAAATACTTGGAATATGATTAAAGGGTTTAGAAAATGGACCAAAATTGAAGAAAAACGCCATCATGCTGTTGAACACATGGACGAGTAACAATGTATTATTTTCTCTGTAGATGCCACCACAACATGAGGGGACTGTTCGGTCCCCATCCAAAAAAATCATGCGTAAAATAAGGTGTGCCATTTTTGCGCACCGCTGTGATGTGCCTGTGAGGAGCAGCCTTACCTGAATCGGGGGGAATCTTTTATACATTCTTCAAAGTCCACCGTCATTTTTGCGTTTTTCTCGTGTATTCCTACTTCAGTTTGCCAATGTCATTACCCGCTGAGGGATGTCGCTTGAACTGTGCGGATGGTGACTGGTCGGTGTCCCCTGACGCGCAGCAGTCTGTCGCCCCTCTCCCGGTGGCACCGTGACACAAACTGCGAGGTCTGTGCGCGGCAGGCGGATTACTACTACAATGCTGCCGCTGCTGCGAGACAGGCGAGAGACGTAGCTGCACCGCGGAGACTGAAAGAGTGGAAGAGAGCGCCGACTAGTTACAACCTGCCGTAACACATCTGGAGAACAGGAGGAATCATGGGAGAAACCTCACTCAAACCCATGGAGCCCCAATCAGTATAACAGAAAATATATTTCACACACATTCATTTCCATATGCAATGCTTGCGATGTGTTTCTTGCACAAAAAATAGTCCACATAAAGGTAACACATTTAGAAATGAGAGAATATGAGCATAGTCTTTCGGGTCGTTTACAAATGTAGAGCATTGGGTACTACTAAATCCAATTATTATGCCAAAACTCAGATAAAACATAACTAAAACATTTAGCAGTTTGAACAAAGCAGAGTATTGATTATATTCTACTTTTTGATTGTCAAAAGTTAGCCTTTTAGCTTTTTGAAAATCCACATTTCTAACAAATGAATCTCTGATTTACCTGAAGTGTTGTGTAGCCTAAATTCAGTGTAGCATATTTGTCAGCATTTTAAACAAATACAATTAATGTCAGGAAGCGTATCTTGGTACGCCTCTGTTACTGATCTAAAATCAGTTGTTGCTCGTGTTGATTATCTTTATACCGACCCATCTCCACTACTGTATCGTCTCTGAACGCGATGATTCTCAAGGCAGATGGCTTTGCGGCTGGTCGAGGATGACGTCGACACACACACCCCCTCTTTGGATTATGACGCAAACAAAAAGGGACCGACAGGGCTGCAAACCCCTTGGAACATGTTTTGCCTTAACTTTACATGAATGCTTACATATGTTGGTAATTTATTATAGGATAAATGATCAGACGTCTCTTCCGGACTACAGATATAACTAGGCTACTCGGAAATGCGGCACGTGTCAACAGTCTGCCTGCTCGCGCCTGCTGTGTTGTCCCTGCTGTAATTTGTCGCATCTGAGTGCCTCTCCTGCAGGTTTTAAAGATAGATAGATCGTACTTTATTGATCCCAAATTGGGAAATTGTAAAGTCGTCCTTCACCGGCTCCCAGTACCCGTCATTACCATAGACGCGTTAATGTCAACGTTGTGACAGTAAAAATAATATTTTACAATGTCCCCTTCCACTTCTGTTGACGCATGACCAATTGGTATCACATTATGATAAGGAAGTGACATTTAGAGACATCATGCACAACTGTGCACGCTATCTCATCTTCTTTCAATACATTGGAACAAAATACAGGTAGGTTATGTAATAATGCATGATATCTGGTTGCACTCAAAGGTGTGTTATTAGTTATTATTTATTATATAATTATTATCTCTACAGTGGTGTAGTGAAAGTGCCTCAACATGATGTTCTTAAGAAAGGGGTCCAGGACCACTTGGAGGTAAGTTTTGTAAACGTTTTGAGTTCTAATTATCCTTCCATACATGTTTCCTCTTTCCTTCTTTCTGTCATTGTTGGTCCTGCAAACCAGAAAATAAGTTAACTAAGTTGCTATTCGAGTATAACTTCGTTGTAAAGTTGCCTGAATACCAAATATCATTGGGACAACAACACATATCATACAGGCAGATTACAATGTGCAATCATCAGTCAAATATTGTGTAGATTGAAGTAATGCAATCCTACTGTCCTGTAATAACTCCTCTCTCCACGAGAGTTAAAGTGTTCAGTTTGAGTTAGTTGGTAAACTTAACAGGTTGAGTGAAAAGACACACAGGAAGAAACACATCCTGCTGCTTACATTTATGCATAATTCACCTTTCCTGGTTTAATTTAAGTTTTTTAGTATGTTTAGTTTTGGTATGTGTTGGAGTTTGTTTTTGGCATGGTTGTATGTAAGTGAATGGTTTTATTTGGTATAAATGTATGGGTGCATGTGTGTACATAGATTAGGGCTGCTAATAAGCTCAACTCCCCTTTCTGACTATTTGTTGTAAGCTATGATTGTTTTTAAAAGACCAAAATAGATTTTCTTTAACAATACATGAGCCAACAGCTTATTTTTAACCTCTCTGATGTTCTCTTTCTCCGTGTACAGGATGCAATAAGGAGGCTGAAGCCAATCAACCCAGTGTCTCTGTCAGTTTCCAGCAGGACAGACAGTGGCGTCCACGCCCTCTCTAACTCCGCTCACTTTGACCTCCAACGCAAGAACGATAAGCCGCCATTTGCCGAAGACATTATTGTTCTGGCTCTTAATAACCATCTCAAAGAAGAGCAGATTGGGTGAGTCTGGACTCCTTAGATGAGTGTGATATTCAACAGTAGAGATGATCTCCTCACACAAGGGTTAAATGTAACACAGGGTCATGCACTGAGAATGTATCCAACAAGATTAAGCCACTCATACTGAACAACACATTTCTCTGGCTTGTGAAATCAGAGGACTCACAGCACATTTTATACTAGCAATGATAAATGGAAAGAGACACAGAGTTTCCTGTCGAAATTATTATCAACAGGTGTTATATGTAGATTTATAATCCACAGGTGTATATGTGTATAGGTATAGGTGCAGGTGAAAAATAAATAAAAATACACCCCAATGATTTACAGGTTTTTAACATTATGATTTGTTTTTCATTCAAATCCACAATTACCACCTTGGGGTTTTATTTCTCTGCCAATCAATTAATGTGCAGTTTCCATGTCTGTCTCTCAAGTCATCACATCATCATTTACCACATTAGACATTTTAGTGAATTCTTATAATGAGCATACTTATTCTTGAGTTGTGGTCCACAATGTGTTTTTCGAGTTCACAGTGAACAAAACATTCTCATCGGTTCATTCTTGCGTCCAACTTGATTTATGTGAGAAATGTTAAGAACATTTTCTTCATGATATGTAATTTTCACAAGAATTGGATGGATATGTGAAGTAGTCAGGACAAAAACTATTATCTATTTTTGGCCTGGTGGTGTAATAACTGTGTGCGGTGTGAAAGCTTCCCTGTCCTTAACAAAGTATCACTTCATATGAATTTGCTCCTCTTTAGTCTCATGCAGTCCGTCTCTGTGATGCAATATCAAGACAGCAGTTTTTCTGTCTGATGGAGGAAAAGAACCAAAGAGACAGAAACAGGGAAGGGCAAGGAGATTGATAGATTAACGGATAGGAAGGAAAGACAATACAAGAGCACCGAACCGATGTGGATAAGACTGAATTAAGTCAGAGGAGTGAGAGTGTGAAACAGAACGAGCCATTCGGGAGGCAGCCAGAGAAGAGAGGAGGAAAGGGAAGCTCCCAGCATCCCACTAATCCCTAAACCTGCAGAGAGAAGGTTAGAAAGGATTATCCCTGCTCTGCTTTTTGGTCTATAGCATCCCTTATACACACTCCCTCACACTCACACACACACACACACACACACACACACACACACACACACACACACACACACACACACACACACACACACACACACACACACACACACACACACACACACATACACTCCTTCAACTAAATGGAAATTAATGTGAGTGTGAAACCTGCAAATACACAGTATAAAAACGCTTCCTGTGCTTCATAAAACAGAATATATTTCTGGCTTCCGAAATGCCTTATACTGTATACGTAGTGCCAACCTTTTCAGCTACCAGTAATATTTATCCAGTTATATTCATACAAAATCCCCATTCATTTGTGCAGTTTCATAAAAACGCACCCTAAACCATCTTTTCACTTCTTACTTGGATGGAAGAGGTAACCAAAAATAGTTTTTTGTTGCAGCATCAATCACAACATGGCTTCCAGCATATAGCTTTGGTCTGCTGCCTCCTAAGGTAGAATGCCAATACAAGATTTAAATGTGGACTTGCACGCTGAGAAAATACCTCTTTAGTCTGGGGTTCATTCGTCTGCTGTGCTGCCGCCGAAAAGGGCCTCAATTAGCCTAAAATGAGCAGCCAGTTTCCCATAAGGGCAAACTGCTGAGTAGCAAAATGGTGCCATGCCAAACAATGCCCCAGTTCCCGTGTGTGTGTGTGTGTGTGTGTGTGTGTGTGTGTGTGTGTGTGTGTGTGTGTGTGTGTGTGTGTGTGTGTGTGTGTGTGTGTGTGTGTGTGTGTGTGTGTGTGTGTGTGTGTGTGTGTGTGTGTGTGTGTGTGTGTGTGTGTGTGTGTGTGTGTGTGTGTGTGTGTGTGGTGTGTGTGTGTGTGTGTGTGTGTGTGTGTGTGTGTGTGTGTGTGTGTGTGTGTGTGTGTGTGTGTGTGTGTGTGTGTGTGTGTGTGTGTGTGGGGGGGCCAGGCCTGTCATTTCACATCGGAGCAGACACTGAAGGCAGAAGCAAGGGTTTCCTCTGCCACGTGTCGCGCCCAATCTCCTCCCCTGGAAACGTAACCTAGTTTCTCTGTCATTGCACACACACAGACTGAATGTGCCCTGCTGTGTACAGAAAATTAGACATATGTGCACATATATGGGATGTTGGAGCATTGTTCTCATACTTCCATATACTCATACACGGCTCTTATCACCTCCAGCCTTCTTTTAAACACACGCATACATGGGAGCATTTTCTTAGTGCATGCACAGGCGTGTGGACGAATGCTACAGGGTGTTATTGTAGTTTTTGCGGTCACAGTCACCCTGGCACAGCTCTTTGTTCTTCACTTTACAGATGTAACCATTAAAGAGTCACCACTCCTCACTGTATTATTACTGAACAAAACATCTCTGACCCATTAAAGGGAGGTGGTGTGTGTCAGACATGTATGAAGAATGATAATGAAAGCATTCAGTAGAAGATAGTTTTGTGATACGTTATGATAAAAAAGAAAATGCAACTACAGCAATCCTGATCCCTCTCTCCCTCACCTGGAGGTTATGTAACCTATATATGTTTAGATGTAAGCTCTAAATGTGGAGATGTGCATGTTTTATTTATTATTGTCTGGGATTTGGAATAACTCTGTAGAAAAACCTTTTACAATTGAATATATTCATGTACGATAGTTACCTCCACCAGCGACGTGATTTTGGTTTGTTATTTTGTTTGTTAAAAGGTGGACTAGTGCAGAATAAGCCAAGGAAAACTATTACAGAACAGATTTGAATAATAGGGAACAATATTTTTCATTATAAAACAGCCTTGGCGATGATTTAATTATCAATTATCACCAGAGCTTGAACAATTTGAAAAGTTATATATATTTAAACCTTATTTTCTCAAATTCTTTGTGAATTTGTCTTAAACAACCCTATGTGGTTTGGGCAAAAAGATGTGATTACCTGTGCAGAAACACTGGCTACATTTTGTGCTCTACTTTACGATGTTACACACGCACATTGAACGCCACTGGTGGATTTAATCATGACAGGAAGTTTTGTCTGACTGCATTTGAGTAATCTTATGATTTTCCAATGTCTGTGTGCTTCTTCATGGATTGATACACAGGAAGTGTCCCATGTTAGCCGTGTTGAAGTCGCATCAAAGAGCTCCAGCCTGTGAGCCGCTGTGATGCTAACTGTGCGAGCGTAAGAGCTTGGCTCATTCGAGTTCTTGGCAGGCTTTTAGGACTCTGACAACGCCGGTGCTTTTGTGTTGAAAGCTGGAAAGCTGGAATGCTGGCATTTTGGACAATTACTTTTTGAGAATATTAACACCATCTGTGTCCTGGGAAGGCTTCAATCTGAAGAAGGATGAAACCCTGATGTCTGGTTGTTTTTAGTTTTAGTATGAATATCCCCCAAAAATCTGGTCAAAGAGTTTGGGCTATTTTGCCTCCATAACATATAACTGTCAAATATTTTGTGATTAGGGGAAAGAAAATACACATTTAGGTCTTTATTTTGCTGCACTTTGTCTATTTGTAATTGCTAGATTACTTCTACATTTGATCATGCCTCACAAGCATATTTAAACAGATAATGTCAGGAAACTTTTAATGAAACATTGCTTTTACCTGACATTATTGTCTAAGTTTGTGTTAATCTCTTTGTTCAAACACGTTAACGCCTTTCACCTGTAGTGTCTCCCCTTGATGATATTCTTTCTGTCATTTTAAAAGAAATAATTGCACATTGATGACATAAGACATTGAGGAGAAGTCAAATGTGGAAGCTTTTCAGGCCTAAATGGATGTCAGCTTTCAACCTAACAGTTATTTTGTCACTCTCCCAGAATCACCCGTGCCCTCCGTGTGCCTGATAATTTCCATGCCCGTTTCCGTGCCAATTCTCGGACCTACGTATACCGGATCGCGCTGGGAATCTCCCACCACTCTCTGCTTCCCTTCACAGAGCGCGATCTCTGCTGGAACCTCAGAAACACGTGAGTTAACCTGCTTTACACCAGACATCCCGGCATCCTTCAGTTTGATGAGTTCCCTTAAGAAATACAAATCGAGATCGACCTATCAAGAGGGTCCACACACACACACACACACACACACACACACACACACACACACACACACACACACACACACACACACACACACACACACACACACACACACACACACACACACACACACACACACACACACACACACACACACACACACACACACACACACACACACACACACACACACGACTACACACACACACCCATGCCAAGCCTTGCAGAAACAATGGCATGTTAAACACATGAATAATCCACATGTGCCACGCCGGAACTGCACATTAGGGCCAGTCAAACAAAGTGTTTCATCTGAGCTGACAACCCAAAAACATAGAGAAGAACATGAAATGGTGAGGGCTTCACAGCCTAGACGATGTTCTCTTAGCTGTGATTGGAAGGAGGGAGCGTAAAGAAACACATTTCACAGAGTGTACATATGAGCATTTTTCTGCTTGTAGCTCTACACTTTTTTGGGGGGAAAGTAGGGCAAGATAAGCTGCGGGCTTATACGCATGCAGAACAACACCCCCGCACATTACTGACTCTGTGTTTTTCTCACTCTCTCTTTCCCTCGCCATCTTCTCCTTTTCTCCACACTTTTTTCTCTCTACCTTCTTTCCATTTCTCCTTCCCTCCCTTGTTTCTCTCTCTCTCTGGTGTCTGTTTATTTTTTTGTATCCCTTCTCTCATTTTCAGCATCCATCTCATCCCTCCACCCCTCAGCCTCCTCTCTCCGTCTCTCTTTGATCTTCCTCTCCCTCGTCATCACACACCCCCATCTCTCCCACTGCAAAAAATATACATTTCCACTGTTCTGTAATGTTGAATTTAGACTTCAAATCTTGCATTTTTTTAAACAAGGGGAAATAATCCAGGTTAGATAGCAGCAGAACCTTTACAATTGTTGAATTTGTAAATGCACATCAGTTTTTCTAACATATCAGAAGTATAGTATTTCAGTTCTTCAGCAAAATCCAAATATTTATAGATTTACTTTATGTTGGTTGACTAGTAGACTAGACTCAGGTCTCCATGGAATTACAAAATAACAACTTTAAGAAATTAAAGTTAATCTTCATCAAAATGAAGATGGACATACATGTGTCTATTAATTGGAGACCCACATTACCAGCTCTGAGGCTGTGTGACAGTGGTTTTGAGTTATGCTAACAGAAATAATAACAATGCTAACGTAAGCTAACATGCTGATGTTCAGATACAATGTTTACCTTGTTCACCATCATAGGTATCTGGTTATCATGCTAATGTTTGTGAATTAGCATAAAGGCAAGTGCAGCCGATGGTTCTGATGGGAATATCATTAGTTTCGTATTTAGGTATTTTGGTCATTAAAAATAAATCAATTAATAACTTAATAGTTTTCCAATTTGTGCCATTTTCCAACTTTCCCTCAAAAGTTCTAGCACTAGTTATAAAAGGACAAACTAGAGACTGACTTGAAAGGAGACACCCGACACAAGTCATTTTTTGCAGCGCTCCACCACATCTTCATTCATGACTCTCATGTTCAAGATTCTAAATTGGTGCATTAAGATTTTAATTAGTGAGTCACTCGGCACACTCCTCCTCGCTGTGTCTCCCCCTCTCTCCGTCAGATCGTATTAAAGCAGTGACAGAAACATGAGACTGTAGAGAGTCGCAGCACTGGGCCCACTTTCAGTCTCTTCCTCGAACGAGCTGCTCATCGACATGCTCCTCTCTGTCACGTGGTGTTGTGCATCAGAAAAGTTAATATTATATAACACCACCAATAAATTATTCTATTTTGAAAGCTGGAACATGAAGTTCCTGAAAACCTGTGGTACTTAAAGTGCACACCATATCCCCGCTGCCTGTCCTCTCTGTGCAGGCCTGACCTGTCAATGGTTATGTCACAATGAGGCTGTAAAATTGATTAAGGTAGTGAAAATTAGCGATCACTTATTAAATAGAAATGTCTCCTGTTTCTGTCTCTGATCAGGGAGCTGGATGTGGGAGCCATGCGCGAGGCTGCCACCCTGCTGGTTGGGACTCAGGACTTCAGCACCTTCAGGGCAGTCAGCTCTGACATCCATTTGAAAAATCCCGTGAAGACACTTGATGTGGTCAGCATACAACCAGGAAGATCCTTCGTACACACACATTTCCACAGGTAGGCTGTTTATACTCAGGTAGGCCGGCAGTCAGCAAAGGAAACAGCTGCATACATATTTTTTGAGCACTTGGGGTCAAACAAACAAGCTTCAAACATAACCTTGACATATCTTGACATATCTTTTGAAGATGTTCTTTTCTTTGTATTATTTAGCAATGTGTTGTTTTTTTCACACATCCTGAACAGGTAGTTTAACTTGTAGTTTAATATAGGGCTGCAAAATATATATAATTTAAATTAAGATCGCTAGGGGTTTATTTGGAAAGTCTTGATTGTTTTTAATAACTCTCATGTCATGTGAAACAATGACTCCAAATCAGTACAGCATTGTATTACTAAACAAGACAAGTGGGACACACATATTCTTTTGGATTTCAGTCCACCTTTTATTTTACATGAATATAGTTATGCGATATGTGAGCCAGAGGGAGAGAGAGAGCTTTTTGAGATTACAGGTCCATGGGGGTCCCTCTGCATGGGGAGTACCACCTTAACCGCATTCATTACTTGCCCTGAAAATATGGTGCACAATATGGACATGGGCAGAGTCTTTGCAGTTCTAAGTAAATGTCACATAGTCCCTTAACCCCCCGCACACATGGTGCATCAACAAGCTGTGAGCATCAGGGCTTTTTACACTAGGGTGCCTATGGTTGCATTTTCATCATAGTGCAGTTATATTTTTACAGAAATGCCATGAATGAAAACCTGCAGCGGAGCTCTTGATTCATTTGCTGTTACTTTTTTCTTAAATAATAAACGGCTTTAAAAGAGGGACAATCTACAACAAAATGCCCCAGAGCCAGTGAAAACTCTTGACAGCTATTGGATGTGTTTCTATGACATTTGTTAAACATATTCATGTTCCACTCAGGTTGAAATATAATTAACTGGACATTCCTTTAATGAGCACCATCTACAGGGCAACATTTTAAATTGCCCAGAACTTTGGCTAGTAACCAAAACATGCCAAACTAATGACATCCCCATCAGCCTCAGCTGTGATTTGGGTTTAGAGCTAATGAGCACATTTTAGCATAATCAGAGGGTACATCATGTCCTGCTTAACATGAGTATTTTGGAATTATCATTATTAGCATGTTGGTATAGTCATTAGTGCAGCCTCACAGGGTCCCTTATGCATTAGGCATTAAGCTCAAAGCACCACTGTACCTAAGTATCTTCTCACAGCGATGCTGGCACAACTGTACTGCAGACTTGTTGATTTATAAATCCCTCAAACAATTCATAAATGATCAAAACAGCTAAACATTAACGTTCTGTTGAAATTCTAATTGATCATTTTCTCAGTTAGATGCCTGGAAAACCTTAATGCGTTTTATCAATATCCTTTACAGACAGAAAAGACAGACGCACGCACACACACACACACACACAGATGCTGTGCAACATGAGACACAGCCTTTGTCTATCCACAGGATGTCCCTCACCAGAGTCCATGAGCTAACAGGCTTGCTGTATAGATCTGTCTCTGCATTCTTACATGTCAAATGAAATCAGACGGCAAGCGCTGACTCAAATTTACATTTGACCTAATTCTTCACATGTGCCTGTTTCCTCGGCTCATTCCTCCCCAAGTTATCAGATTTGGAGGGAAATGACTGCTGCGGCTTAAATGATGAGACAACAAACGGCAAGAAAAATGTAATGTCACATTGCAAACGAGGAAGATTCATATTTTTGTCATGGCATCACACATAATCCAGCCGGGCCTAAGCTGCAGTGGCGTATTCAGCATGTGGCATTTAAACAAATCTGTGAAGGAGGAGAGGCCCCGGCTCTATCTGATGATGTCTGGCAGCATGAGCGTCCCATCAGCACCTAACAGTGCGGGGGGGGGGGGTCCTCTCTTTAAAGAGAGATAAAGAGAGGACATGTCTTTACATCAAATACACATGAGAGATGAACACTTTTTAGTTCAAATGAATAATTCACTTTCAGAACATGGTTCGGACTGATTAAATACATTTTTAAAGACTTTTAGAATGATATACATATAATAATCAGACAATGAGTGTCATTCAGATCTACACTCAATGTGGCTCAGTATTATGCTATATTACATCTGACGACCATTCAAGATATTATTTTGCTTCTAAAATGTATAACTTCAACCTTTGTGGCAATACTTAGTGGTACATTCAGTCAGTGATGCCAACTGCTATGCCTTGAGGACCTAATATTATCATTGTTACGTTTAATTAGTGTTTAACACGTGTTGGGAATGTGCCTTAAAGCAGGGGTTCCCAACCCCCGGTCCGCGGACCGGTACCGGGCCGCGGAGGTGTTACTGCCGGGCCGCGAAATAGCTGTGAGTTTATCGTAATATTTGCAGAATTATAAATATATAAAAATATTTTATCATAATATTTTTTTCAAAAAGTGTTTAATTTTCGCACCTATGCCACCAGTCATATTATTTCATCCAGTAGCTAGTTAATCTTTCACCAGAAAACCGTTGAAAATGGCTTTTATGATGTTCCGAGGGATTCGGCGGCTCAGCCTAAGGTCTCAGCCTCTTGTGCGCACGAGCATGTTACCGGTGCGCCAAGTAGGAAGAGGAGCGCACAGGAGACAACCGTTTGATTGCAGACTGTTATGTTTATGTGGGGAAATGGTGGTGCATACATTATTTGAGATATATTTCAAACTCGGACTTCATTTTAAGGACATGTCGGCCAGGAGTGTAGAGGGAGCTATTTGTTTAAGCACCGGATTGGCAAAACAGGAGAGTAAACCAGTCTGCCTTGATCTATGAATTAATGTCCGGGACTCTCACGGTATCTGCTGCCCGCAGCTGCTTTAGAGAAGGAACACCTCCTTCACTTCATGAAATGGCTGAAGCATCAGGAGGCAGCGGGACGTATACTCGGTAAAGAGCTGTGCCTTTTTACGCACCGCCTTCGCTGTGTTTAACTTAATCAGAACAGTTTAAGAGTGACTGCAGGCTGCTACGTGTTAACCACACACACATCTAAACACATCGAACTGCCCGATTACTCCCCCTTTTATTAGTTTTATGAAGGATATGTCCAGTCAGTCACCAAGGCGCATGATGTGTGTGTGTATGTGCTCTGCTCAGCTCAGCTCTGTGTGTTCGGTGTGTTTGTGTCTGTCCGACACCGGCATATGCGGCTGTTCCCAAAATAAATTAGTTTAATCTTAATCTCGATGTAGTGCTATGCTGTCGGGAGTGCACCGGAACGAACGACACTATCATAATATCTTCTGAAAACAAATGCCAGTGACACACACACACACACACACACACACACACACACACACACACACACACACACACACACACACACACACACACACACACACACACACACACACACACACACACACACACACACACACACACACACACACACACACACACACACACACACACACACACACACACACACACACACACACACACACACACACACACACACACACACACTGGCGACCGGACATCTCCTTCATAATGCGCCTTCTCCTCGTTTTCCCAGCATTCACTGGATTATCCGTAAATCATACAAACAAAACCAAAACGTTGATTTATCTGTTTTCCCGTTTTGGTTTAAAAACTGAATAACGTCGGTTTTTTGGTTTTCCGAAAAACCAAAAAACAACACCGGTTCTTTTTTAAACTTTGTTAATATGTTTTGGATGCATATTGTTCTAGTATTTGTTCAGGCTGTTACATACAATTAGCCTCTGTTGCTACCTGCTGGTGGTGAGTAAATATTAAAATCAGTTAAAATTGACAACCGGTCCGCGATTTTTTTTTAATGTATCTGCCGGTCCTTGGCACAATAAAGGTTGGGAACCCCTGCCTTAAAGCATTTGCACATTGTAAACGTATATAAATAAACAGCTGTTGAGTTTAACAATTGTATGTTCTGTCTTTTGTTGGATACTATATATATGTTGTGCAAAATGTAACACCTGTTTTTGGTTTTACAGAGAAATACCATTCTGGGAGATCACGTTTACAAGCAGATCGTTCCTCTATAAGCAGGTCAGTCCCTCTCACTCTCCTTTAAAGTCTGCAAATGTGATGCAGTTAGTGAGTTGCACCATCTGCTGGTCTGGATCTGGATCTGGATTAATACTGAGCAGAACCCAGAGGTATCACGCTCAGTGGGGGATGGATGATCCCCGCTAAATGTCACTTAAAGTTTGCCGGAAGCACTCCACGGACTCTGCGATGACAGCTTCTTCTGGTAGCAAGTTCCACTCTCTGATTGTTCTCGGAAAGAAAGAGTATTTAAGAGTGTCACTAGTAGCGGTGTTCAAAGAGTTGGCTTTGCGGGTTGCACTTCTAACTGGCTCTAGGTACATTGATGGCTGAGATGTTATGGACAATCTTGAAGAAGAGAACCAAACGAGCCAATCGCCGCCTTTCACTCAATTCCACCCAGTTCAACCGCTTGAGCATTTCTGTGACACTGCTGTCCCATTCATAATCTCCAAAATGAATCTTGCCCCTCTTCTTTGTACTGATTCCAGGGCATCACTGTCTTTATCAGTGTAGGGGTCCCAGACCGAGCTGGCGTACTCTAGTTTAGAGCGTACTAGGGCCACAAAAGCTGTCTCCTTCAGTTTCTGGGGACAGCGTCGCAGGTTCCGGCGTAGGAAGCCGAGTGAACGGTTTGCCTGTGTTACAATGGTGATGACTGCTGTGGGTGAAACTTCTGAAGCAATTCAGGACTCAAAGAGACACGATGGAGAGCTGGAGCTTTGATGTCAAACACTGATGGTTTATTTGGAGCTTCGGCCGGAGAATTCACAAGACATGTCACGGGCCACGAGTTGACCACACGGTTGAGATGCCACAATCAATTCTGAAGAACCCTCCTGTAGTTCCAGGTTTTAACTAGTTCAGAGTGTAATAATCAACATTCCTCAATAGATAGACTAAACAGCTGAGGACACTGAATCACATTTGTTGTCGCTTATGGCTCGGGGTCATCTACACGGATGATGAAGGATGTGTTCCAGGTGTCCCACAACAATAACTATCTCTGACCGAAGTTGCCCGGTCATAAACGGGTAACAACAAAATGCTTGGGCAGCCCCTCCTTAAGGGAGATAGCGGCTGCTCAAGGCTGGGCATCTGCGTCAGACGGCGAAAGATGACATGCAGGGGAAATTATTCCCCAACAACTGCAATATCTCATAAATAAGTTTCATTCAGCATACATTTGAGATATTTTAAGTCATGATGTAATAATGTGTGTCTCTGTAGTTGGCGTAAAGAAGTGGAATTCTTTGCCGAATGATTTAAAGGGCTGTAAGAACATTTTTATGTTTAAGAAAATGTATAAAGAAAGCATATTTAGACAGTATGAATTTGACTTTTGATTGTGTTCTGGTTTTATGTTTCAGTATTTGTAAGCAACTGTGACTGAAAGAATATTGCTTTTATTTTTATTTAATTTGTATTTCTTTGTAAGAAGGGGCAGGTTAAATAAGATTGTCTTCTCCCTGCCTTTCCACCATGCATTTAAAAAAAAAAAAAAAAAAAAAAACTAGTATAAGGGTACATGCTTTGTATTAAATTAACTGCCATGTGTGGAATAAACAAATAAATAAAATAATGTTTGTTTGTCCAGGTGCGCAGGATGGCGGGGGCCCTGGTGGCTGTAGGGCGGGGGAGGCTCTCAGTGCCCCAGCTGAAGGAGATACTGTTGGCTAGGGACTCGCTCGCTTACCCACAAGCCATGGTGGCTCCACCTGACGGCCTCTTCCTCACCAGGGTGGACTACAGAGAGACAGGTGAGAAGGCTCATATTTCCTTAACATGCTAAGTGTAGTTTTTGTCAGTGAGATGTTTAATTTTGCCCTGATTTCTTTGTCAGTTTACCATTTGATAGTAAGTACTTTTTTTGTGTGTAACTATTTCTGTTTGGTCAATTTTTCTGATGTATTGCCAATTCTTTCCCTCCTTAGACCTGCAGTTTTCACAACAGACGTCAGAGGAGCAATGCATCTCCAGTGGAAACTCAGAGGAATAATGATTGTTTATAATTTCCGTAATGCTGTATGCAATGTTTGTAATAAAGTTTTGAATGTGTATATTACTTTCTTTACTTACAACTAGAATAAACTTACGAATAAAGCAGCTTCACTTTGAGTGAATGACCCCAGTAGGTGTAAATAACAAAATAATGACCACACTCAGACAAATAAGCGTTTAACTTCATCCGGATAACATGTTCATGTTTTAATTCAACATATTAACAATACATAAACTGTGTCCATGAACGCAGCTCAGCTACAGAATACCACACACCTTGAACCTATCATTGTCTACACATGACCTTCAGGTTACAACAGACAACTTTCTTTAAGCCTCGTCAGGCAGTATTACTCCTATGTGTATGAACAGGGTTCTGGTAGGTTCTGAATATTATCAAACAAGGTATACAACAGGTGGAGAAGAGGAGTGTCAAGTCCTGTAGCCAAAACTGCTTTGAGTGTCCATGGCTCTGGTACAGTGGTTTTTGACATTATGGATCAACAAAATGCACACACTCACTGATCATTTTTACATCCAAATGTCCAAATAAAACTGCATACATTGGTTCTTTACCCGAAAGTCTTCACAGAGCACTCTCACTTGTTTCTAATCGTCCGTAAACAGTCCATTAAAACCGGACTACCACCAGCAGTCTTCTTAATTTCGGTGAGAGCCAGATGAGGTTTGTACGAGGTTATATCACTGCTCTTAATGTTCCAGCGTGTTGATCAAATGCACCAGACCACCCACTGTTCCCATTATTCCTATTATATCTGATGCAAGATGAACTGATTTAGGCTCACTGTATTCGAAGTGCAGCGTCTGTCAAAATTGAACCTCGTGAGGAATGTTTTTTTTGCACTTCTTAGAAGTAACACTCAGTAAAAACTACTTTAACCTATTTCTTTTTTTATATGTACACAAGTACATGTTTATTTATCCATGCGTCAGTGTTGAAGCAACACAATGAATCTGATTGGCATAGGTCCTCAGTCAATTCAGCATTTGGTTTCACACATCCTAAAGACGCTCATAGTTCAATATATAATCAAAATGTCAAGTGTTAGCCAGAATATGAAGCCCAATGTCTTAGAAACAAAATCATATTTATATATAATGCACTTGAGGAAGGCATTGCGTTATTAGCTTTTTATAAACTCACAATCCTTAATAACAGCACAGTCTGGGTGAATGTAGCTGAGTCAGGTCAAACTGGAGACCCTGATTGGAAACGATGAGTGACACTGATGTCCACATTAGAAATAAAATGGAGGTGTTATGAGTGATTAATGCTCGGAAGTGGTGCTAAGATATCCTGATAAAAGCCGTAATCATTTAAAAAAAGGATACAAATGATAGGCGTAAGATGTGTGGGTGAATGATGGTTAAATACTAGCTTAACAAAAAATATTTGTATGTCCATGATTTGGAGTTATTAGTGTCTTATGACTCTTGGCAGCCATTTTTGGCATTTGACTACACACCCTGACGCTAAAGCTGAGGTTAATTCAGGATTCATTTCTTTCATGTGAATACAGGTTGATATTATTTGAAAATAGCTATCACAGGTTGAGAAGTTTGCATAGACCCTTGAAACCCAACCATAACCCTCATTAACAATCTCAATGATTAAACTACCGCTCAGCAGCATACCCAACTTCACACTTTGTACCGGGGTTTTGTAGTCAATTCAGAGAAATGCTGTAATGATCTACGTGATACGCTTACATTCAATCATACTTTGCTCCTTTTAAAATTTAAAACAATGTGGCACATAAAATTGTTATTTTTCCTTTTTTGGGAAATCTCTTTACAGAATAGTTCGTATCATGCCACCACTACAGCCAAAACCAAATAGTGTTTTGAACTCTGTGTGTGTTCAGTTAAACAGAGCCCACTGTGGCTGCATTATTACAATACACAGCAATAAAATCATAGACTTTATTCAAAGAAGTACAAAGAGTGAAATGGGGTATGTTCCCGAGACTTACAAAACACTCGTCAGAGAGGAGACAGAATCCACTTGTAAACATATGCTGCGTTTGTGGCTTTGCTCTTCACTCTGACAGCTAAAAGAAATAAAAGCGTAAAACACTGTAGGAGCGTACAGTCCTTGGCGAGCCAAGAGGGGAGGGGGAGTGGGGCGTCCTTGGTGTGATAAACGCTGCTCTCTTTAGCTAGCGATTTTCTCAATTTCATCCAGATCATCCGTGTCTAGTTTCTCGATGTTCTTACCTGCAGAGGCAGAAACCAAAGAAAATAGCGGGGTTCATTTAGAGGGTTGACGCATGGCTGATCACTTTTAAAAACATCCGTTATGGATATTCCTCCTCCAACAAAATTAAACAGTATGAAATAACCTCATCAACTTGATTGGGTATAAGAGTGTGTGTGTGTGTGTGTGTGTGTGTCAGCTGCAGACTTACTGAAATGCTCCTGGATCCTGTTGAGGATGTTCATGCTCGACTTGCTGTCCACCATGTTGATGGCCAGTCCTCTTTTGCCAAATCGACCTGTGCGGCCAATCCTGTGCAGGTATGTCTCGTTGTCCGGGTTACCATCCCTGTCTACAGGAAGGTCGAAGTTGATCACCACAGAAACCTGCTCGACGTCGATACCTGAATGTCAGAAAAAGTGAAGACACACATACATATTACATTTGAAAAAACAATGAAGATGGGCAGAACTGTAATACACTGTTGTACCCAATGCATACCTTATATACTATAATAATTAAATAGTTTGTATTCAAACTTGCCCCGATTCCTCAGGTTTGTACACATGATTATATAAAGTGTTTTTCCTTTTATATTTGAATAAATTCTAACTCCAATCACAATGTAAACAAGTATTTTATTTAGCCCTTTCACGCATAGAGGTCACTACAGTGGACAGCTATTCAAAAGGTGTTTTCTTGTATATGCATGTTTTTTTTGTTGCATAGTTGCACCATCAGCCACTACATAGGACCCTATTGCATCATCCCATACACTGCCACTCAGTGGAAAGTCAGTGCAAGTGCATGATAAATGTCTCTAAACCAAGATGGACGACAGAAAGTCAGATGGACCAAGTCACCTGCCGATATCCTGCCAATCCTTTCATGGAAAGCGAGCCCTGCAGATATAAAACATTTGGTGACATCAAGTAACAACTAAGGAATCATATAATTCATAAATTGTCAAAGTATTGATTTTATGTTTGCAGGAAATCATGATTATTCGCCTGTCCACTACAGTGGACGTCATGCATCACTGGCTATATTTCAACTAAATTTCATACTGTTACTGTTCTTCTTGAAAATACTTCATTTGCAATATCTTTTTGGGCCTTAAATATAAAAGGGGACCTATCATGCAAAATGCACTTTTGTACGTCTTTTATACATGAATTTGTGTTCCCGGTGTTCCAGGGAACTCACCAAGTGTCAGAAAACACAACCCTCTCTATTTTCCTCCATACCCAAATCTCTAAAAAAGGGGCTGCAACGGATCTGATAAAAACTGATCCAGATTTGAACACTGTCCTGACGTCAGGACGGTGGCGCTACGGCTATTGGGCCAACTCTCCACCTATCAGGGGAATGTGGGGTTGGGCCACGGCCGGCCATTGCCGCTCGAAAGCGCTGGAGACGCTGTAGTACATCTGCCAGGCCTGTAAGTGGCGCTGTAGTCTGCCACAAAAGCAGCGAAGAAGACTTCCTGTGCATGGTTACCATGGTTACCCTTCTGTTTATTCTCCACTGTGGCTTTTTTCCTCCCTCCCAGAGGCAAGCGTTTGCTCCCGCTGCTTTAATTCAATGCAATCCCTCCCCGTCGAGGCAAGCACTGTAATTCTCTCCGGTTAGTCCACCAGCAGATGACAAACACCCACCTCTCCGCCTCTTCCAAGGAACGAGGGGACCGTGCGGCAGAGTTTCAGTTAGGTTTTCTTTCGCCGGTCAACATGTCCGTTAAAGTTTAAATCTTCCGGACAAAATTAGAAAAGTGCCGGTCAAAGGTCTTCTTTGTTATTTATTGAGCTTTAAAACAAATGAATAACGACTCTATATAATAAAACACGGAGGACGGAGATATATTTTTCTCCCCCTCTTCTGACTTGATCAGAGCGGCTCCCCTCTCCTGCAGGGGGGCGTGGTCAGCTGCAGCTTACAGAATCAGCCCCCTGCAAAAACAGGGCTGGAGAACAGCAAATAGAGCGAAATGAGGCATGGCTAAAATGCATGATCCGTTTGGTATTTTGAAAACAGAAACGTATAAATATACCTTATATAGGTATGGCCCTACAATATATCATTTAAATATAGCATGATAGGTGTCCTTTAAGTTATTATAATGTAATTTTAAGTTTGCAAATCTTAATTTATCATTTTTTCCAAATGTATACGTTTTCAGTTTAGACTTTAAAGGTAGGGTAGAAGTTTGAGAAACCGGCTCGAGATACACTTTTTGTTATATTCCATGGAATGCTCTTAACATCCCGATAGCAATGAATATCTTAAGTGCTTTGACAAAAAATCCATAAAAAAATGTCATCTGTGGAAGCCGTAATACTGTAAAAAGCACGACCAATCATTTTAGCCGGCCCGGCTAAAATAACTGGATGGCCTACCTGCCTGTCAGCCTTTCATCTGTGCACAAACTTATCTCGTGCCCTCATTGGTCATGTGCGCGTTCGTGTGTGTTGGAGGAGGGGCTCTGTAAGGAAGTGGCAGATTTTCTCCGGTTGTGTATTTTCCAATTCTAGCGATCTCGAGACGGTTTCTCAAACTTACCTACCCTACCTTTAAAGCAGGGGTGGGCAAACTTTTTGGCTCGGGGGCCACTATGAGTTTACGGGCCAGGCCAGTAGCAGAACGGTGAAAAAATATTTAGCTGTCCACTCCTCATTAAACACTCGGCACTCATTGTCGACTTTTCTTTGTTCCACTCATTGTTACAGATGCAGGTTCAAAGGTGAATTATGGCGTCATTGCGTCATCGTTTGCGTAATCGTTTACGTGCCTTCTTATGACCCACACAGCGTTTTACGTCGCTGATTTTCTCCGCAACACCGCTCACAACAACATCAATAGAGGACTGCGTCGGGTAGTTTTTAATCATACGAAGCCAGATTAAATTAAAGAACTACTTCTCCAACCATATACCTTTCTCCAGAGTGCAGTGGTTCATTGTTTATTAATGTGGTTCAGCTGCATTATCACCCGCTGCAGTGCTGCTCGTTCACCGGAGTTTATTCTCCCGTTAACTCGTGGCAGCGGCCGCTGGAAAGTATTCACTGTCCGACTGTCACACAAGCAGCTGATAAATATCCCCCATCCCCATCAGTGAATGTGTTTGTCTGAATTGACGCTGTTTGGCATCACAACGCGGTTATGAAAGTTTCTCTGGCATTCTACAGGTGATGTTAGCATAGCAACCAAAGCTAATCAGACTATCTTGACTACTTGTTGCTATCATTTTGTGGCATAAGCCGTTTTCTACAGGCACATTTTACCGGCGTAGTTTTCGTTATGATTTTACTTGTGATGGCCACATGTAGCCCATGTATTGATTCCATCCGATAGCGGCAATAATACAAAACAACAGGAAAACGTCTGCCTCTTCACAATGGTCAATAACAGCGAGCGGATGGTCATTAAAGTAAGGTCAAATAAACAGAATCACACTAAGCATGGTTAGTGTTGCCTGACTTTATATAAGTGTTTTTTATAAGTGTGTGGTCGCATTCTAGTCACTTTGCTCAGTGCTACTGCTTGTTACAACTTGTATTTCGCCATGAACTGTTATTGCTCAGGTTAATCTCGACCCCCTCCAATGTAAGCGTGACGTATTTGGTTCTTAGATCATGCCGGGTTGCCGACTCCAGCAAAGGTCAATTGTGTCTAGAGTGCGCCATCTAGTGGGATCAACTGAAATGGCGGGTATTGCAGGAAAAAGGCAAAATTAATGCGTGTGGCGCAGTGGATAGAGCCTTGGTATGGGGATCAGATGGTCACAGGTTCAAACCCCACTGCAGTCAGCATGTCGTTGTGTCCATGGGCAAGACACTTCACCCCAAATTGCTCCTGTGGGGATTGCCCACAGTATTGAGTATGTAAGTCGCTTTGGATAAAAGCGTCTAACAAGTAACATGTAATAATGTAATGCGGTCTTTACTATAATTTGGACAATTTTGTACCAATATTGGGCGGGCCGGATTAAAAAGCCCAACGGGCCGTATATGGCCCGCGGGCCTTAGTTTGCCCATGCCTGCTTTAACGCATACCTGAGTGGACATACACAATTTTTTTTCCCTAAATTAGAAAAAACTAGATTAAAAAAAACTAAAGTTAAAATCTTGTTTTGAATGCCCCAAGAGCAATAAAAACACTTGGTAAAGAAATCCTGAGTGAGGCTTTCATAATTCATGCATGAAAGGGTTAATCATTTAAACAGTTGTATTTGAGCTCTGTACTCCATCTCATTAATGTAACAATAAGAAACAATTGGTAGTTTCACGATTCCCTCTAGTATTTTGCGGGCTGGAAAAGAGTCATACATGCTTCTCTGTAAATGCACACATTCACTCTGCTAACCATCCCACCTAAGACATACAGTATATCTCAATTGCAAATAAGTCAATACATATTGCCATTTCAATGTAAATAACAGCTCTGGAGAACGTCACATGATATAGACTCTGCCTGTTTTAATGGCACTTCGTCTTTACCTCGGGCACAGACGTTTGTGGTGACCAGAACTTTCTCCTTTCCGTTTCTGAAGCGATCGATGACAGCGGCCCTCTGCTCCACCTGCATCTCTCCGCTGAGCAGCGCCACCTGGTGGCCTTCTCTGGACAGCTCGCCTGCCAGCCAGCCCGCAGTTTTCCTTGTCTGGATCAGGCAGAAAACCGTGTGTCATAACTTGGCCAATAATCCGACAATAGTAATGTAACAAAAGGTCAAATGTGAAAACGTGGCAACACAAGCCCCACACAGGCACTGTGTTGAAAGAGTTGGTAAAGTAAGCAAACTAAACAGAAAGTGTTGCCAAGCTCTAATCTCACATATAGAAGACACAGATAAGAAAGCTTTGCAAACAAATTTGTATTTCTTTAATCCTATACAATTAGGGGTTCAGCTGAGAATATATTGCGACCATGAAAGTAAATTGCATGAACTCACATGGCAGAAGACCATGGCCTGGGCGATGGTGATGGCTCCGTAGATGTTACACAGGGCTTGGAACTTCTCCTCTCTGCTGTTGCACAGCACATAGTACTGTTTGATGGTATCCAGCGTCTCCTCCTCTCTCTTCAACTTGATGATGTTGGGTTCAGGCACAATGCGCTGGGCGAAGTTCCACACAGTCTCTTCAAACGTGGCGGAGAACAGTAACATCTGGCAATTTTCAGGCAGCATCCTGAGTGGCAGGTAAGAGAGAATCCAATTTACAAGCTAAAAAAAGTAGTGTATGCCAAGATCTTCCCAGATCTTTTTTCTTCTCAATGAACCCGTTTCTTTCTGACCTCTGGATGCGGATGCTCTGGTCCTGGTGACCCTGTGTGGCGATCATGACGTCGGCCTCGTCAAGCACAAACACCTTGATCTTCTTGGGGTCTATGAACTTGAATTTACTGCACCAGTCCAGCATGGTACCAGGCGTGCCAATGACGATCTGTTCATGTAGCTTTGTGCCCCGTGGCACTGGAACAATCACAAGAAACAAGTACTTTAACATTTAAAACACACAAAAAAATGCATAGAATTTTTTTTTTTTTTTTAATGTCGATCATCAATTGTAGATGTAGCAAAGTAAACAACAGAGAAGTCTTACATTTGTTTCCTCTGATGGCGTAGACGAGTTTGACCTCCTCATATTGTTTTCCCATCTGCTCGATTACCTGGCCAGTCTGAAGTGCCAGTTCATAGGTAGGTGACACACACAGGCACTGAAGGACAAACAGAACGAGTGGGAAGGATTAAGGGCGAGGCCTTTCAAGGATAACAAAAAATGTGGGAGTGACAGGTAGGGACACTACCACATACTGTGATAAGCATGTCATCAAAACCAGTTTCAAAACTAAAGTTTGCGATCAGAGATCTCCTATAATAGCTAAATAAAGGGGATACCAACCTGGGGATATTTGTTGTTGGGTTCTACATGACTGAGCATGGCCAGGACAAAAGCAGCTGTTTTCCCTGTTCCCGACTGTGACTGGGCAATCAGATTCTGTGGACTGGAAGACACAAAGACTTAGAACAAAGGCAAATGTGGCAAAAATAGTTAGTGGTTTTATTTATAAGTATCTGTTGCAAGTTCATCTTATAATTTAAAGTTCATTGAAAGAGTTGCGATGAACTAGGTTGAGTTATTTCAGTGAGCCTGTAAGATATATAGCCTTATTAGATGACTCCGCTATTGTTTAGAGCAACGTGTACTCACGGTTCGGCCAGCATCATCGGTAAGGCCGTCTCCTGGATTTTGGATGGCCGGTTGAAACCCATGCCGTACACACCGTTAAGCAGCTGTGGTTTGCTGCACAAGGAGGAAATACACATATTGAGCCAAGTCTGAAGGAAAACCGGTTTGTAAGCATTTCATTAAAAACATTCCAGTGTAGTAGCCCAAAAAGATCTACCAGTTAAAGGACAACAATAAGGAAAACGCCTGCAATAGATATGGGTTATGGGGAATATGGGGCATCCATGAACCATTCAAACGAAGCATTTATTTCTTCTTCTTTATTCCTTTATTGTAATATCTGTTTCTCTAAAATATTGAGAGGTGAATGGACAAACACAAGATTTACTCACAGTCGCAACTCCTCAAAAGACTTGACAGAGTAGAGCGGAGAGTTGGGATCTTTCTGAAGAACTTCCACTTGATTTGTGTTACTGACAAGATTACTTCTAATTAACTTGTTCAATAAAGACTGCGCCGCCTTGTCATCTGGAAAACAAGATATATTGCAATTACTGCAACAACTTAAGAGACAACAAGGCTAGAAGACAATCGTGAATGTCAGACAGCATCTACAGAGGATACATATGTTGTGGTATAACTATAACAGACCACCCACCTTTGTCGTCTTCATCTGCAGGCTTCTTTTCTGCAGGCTTCTTTTCTGCCTGCACTTCCGACTTTGCAGCTGCACTGCTGGAGTCTGTTGCTATTGCTGCCGTGCCTGCAATAGTAAATAAAATAAAAAGGGTTATTTTTACAACCAAAACCAGTGCTTGGTTGATTTAACCCACTAAATGTTGCACACACACTTACCATTTGCCTCTGGTTTCTCTTTTAATGTGAGGCCACCGATCTGTAAAGATAAACATATAGTCGTTTGTCTAACAAAATGATCTCTGGCATTTTACGAGTTAATACAGCATTATAGAAAAGAGGCACAAACTACTGCTAAATCACGGTTACTCCTTTACTAGAGCTGTTTTAAAGCCTCTTGCATCATTTCCTTAATAGGCAGCTAAATGCTAAAGCTAGTAACTAATTGAGCACGCAGCATCTCTGCTCGAGTTACTTAGCTTCCACGACAAAAAGACACCACAAGTTAGGTAAGTTTATATGACCTGTCTGTCAAAAAAGGCACGTTATTCAGTGTCAGCACTGTCGTTTAATAGTTCATACTTTAAGAAATCAGGATGAGCAGTTAAGTTTCATTTCAACAGCAATGGAACAGGCCAAAGCATCCTTTAAACATGCTAACAACACGTTAGCTCGTGTTGCGTAAGTTAATATTTACCGAGTCCGCCGCGGCTTCTTGCTCGTCCACCGCCTGTGCCCAAGAGTCCGTAGCCATTGTGGAGTAGTTTCTTCTTTAGTTATGTCACTCGGGATAACTCAACTAAGGAAACAAGCTCACAGTGAGGAGAGTCAGTAATGTGAAAGTAACTATTTTCCACAATGGCGTGCCGAAACCGTTTCTGGGCACCTGTGCAACCGCTCATATGTCCGGGTGGAAGGTGCCCCACGATGATAGTTCCTACTTTTTTTTAAAGTTCCCACTTGGTTTACAAAAACCAGCAAGCATGACTGACTCCTCAATTCCAAATTAACACAACTAATTTGCCTTGAATACATTTTATTTTTATTTTTATTTGGATTGGAGTCGGAATCTCATTAAACAGTTATCTTCAGAGCCTGTAGGTGGCATCAAAACGTTCTGTATAGACTCACCCTATCTAACTCAAACACACAAACATACACACACACACACACACACACGAACACACACACACACACACACACACACACCACACACACACGCACCACACACACACACGCGCACGCACACACACACACACACACACACACACACACCACACACACACACACACACACACACACACACACACACACACACATGTGACTGACAACAGAGATGATGCAGGTATTTTTGTTATTAATCCAAAGGGGCAGTCCACCTGCCCTAACAAAGAAGACAGAATATACTTTCTACAGGAAACCCAGACACCTAGTTTCATGTTGGATTTAAACATGTTTTCACTGTTTCAAACATTGTGCTGTTATTCGAAAAAAGAATGCCTCATAACTGTTTTGGTTATTCTAATTTTTTTGGAGAGACACCTTGAAAGAGGAGTGATTCTCATTATCCTAGCCTGGTTTCATCATCTCCCCCTTTGATTTATATAACCATGCATTACCTTAAGGTTCTAAAAGCCTTCACTGAGATTGCTGCAAACATTGGGGGATGCAACCAGTGTATCATCATCATTAAACAGTAACAAGCATACTGAGTGAGAGAAGCTGGATCCCATGTGTAGAGAAAACTCCTTTTGAAAGAGTAAATCATTACAGTTTCTTAACTTAATGTATATTTTCCACTCAATAAAACAACAATAATCATTAAACCCCGTATTAAAGCCACCGAACTCAGTTTTCTTAAAAGCGTATTGAAGAACAAAAGAGTCACTCAATAAATCTGATCGATTTTGGTAGTTAAGTATTGGACACTTGAGATCAGTGATCCCTGGATGATTCTGCTTGCTACTAATCTATAAGAGCCATTTGGGACCACAGTGTGTGTGTGTGTGTGTGTGTGTGTGTGTGTGTGTGTGTGTGTGTGTGTGTGTGTGTGTGTGTGTGTGTGTGCGTGTGTGTGCGCGTGCGTGTGTGTGTGTGTTTGTTTTGTTGTGAAAAAACACAACTTGCCCACTGGTGAAATTGGGGAATACAGCTTTCACTTTCACTAATTGTTGCCCTAAGAAACTACTCCCACAACTATTTGTTTTAAAGAAGAAAAACTTTATGTAAGTGCGCACTTCACAATTAGAGGGTTATTACAATGTTACCAGGGTCGTCATTGTAAGCGATTGGTAAGGTCTACCTTTGTTTAAATTGCAAAACAAGTAAAAGGATTGGACGTTTTAAATACATTTTGAATGGTTGAAAGGCCATTCCACCACCATCGAGATATCAATGTCGGAAGTCAAGAAAACTGTCTTGAGGGCAAAGGTTTTAAGGATTATATAATAGGCTATAAGGCGATTTCAATGTATTGGACCAAGGCAACATGCATTACACATTTAACCTACTGTAGGGAAGAACATTGCTGAGAAAAGATCTTTGAAATGTCTTCCTAATGAGTCATTAAGAGGATATTGAGATGGGGAACATAAGAAAGATTCACTGCCCGGAACTGAGAGTTTGGTGCTGTAGATGAAGCCAGGCTATTACCCAGAGTTGGCCCCTCTAAGGACCACGCAGGAGCACCCGGGGTCACCTCTGGAGCCAGATCGCTGCGGCTGGCCGCTGCTTAAATGCATGCAGAATTGATTTCACACGTTTCCCCTGTTCCACTGGGATAGATAGATGGATGATGACAGTGGCTTTGGATTGTGCTGAAGGAGATTACATTGATCTCTGTTCCGCTGTCATCCAACGGTCAACGCTGCTCTGTGCGTGCGTCATTCAAAGTGTATCTACATGTATGAGTGTGCATAGGTTAGTTGACGTGTAGGGAGTCTCTTAGATCGACAGTTTGGAGACAATTTTGTCAAAGGCTTGAAAGAGTGGAGTTTATTGTTGCCTCCAATCAGCTGCCTTGCCGGAGGTATCCATGGCAACTGAAAGAGTAAAAGTAAGGCTTGAGGTCTCCAGAGAATTTAGAAGAGACAGAGAGAAGGACTTTGTATTGCCACATAAGGACTCATTCCAAGTGCTGAATATGACAGAAAGGGTATCAAAGTGGGCGCAGTAGAAAATGGTGATCTGTGTGAAAAATCTGAAGAAAGGTAAACGCTCGGCACATAAATACATCATGTAAGATCTCTCAAACACTACTCCATGCTCAGAAGTGTACAGTATGTCACAGTCTATGTAGGCAGTACACACTCTTGTGCTCTCCAAAAATGTATACAGTAACACTTCAGTAGGGGGGTGCGAACACAAGAGCTAAAACTTGATGATCTGCCTCCACCGCAAAATACAAACATTGTAGATATGTAATGTAGAAAGACTAAAAGGTAGAGAAGGTAACAAAAAATGTGGTGCTTTTTTTAAGTATTAACAATTGCCTTTAAGTCAACCTTTTGAATTCTTACCCACAAAGGATAGTTGTTCAGGTATTTTAACTCTTCATCTGGAAGTTAGAAGTTATGTTGGTAAGGAGATATTTGGGGGAAGATCTTAATTCATGGAAAGACTTTTTTTCTCATATTTGCAAAATTTCAGGAAAATGTATGGGCACACTTTTTTCCCTTTTTTAATTGTATTTTTGGAAGTATGTGGTATACAGCAAAGATGTGTGAAGTGTTTGTTCTTAAGTGGTATTATAATGTGTCATACAATCCTGGGATGGTCCGGCACAATGTTTGTAAAACAAACACAGTCTTTTCAACGGAGTTACCAAGCACACAGACTGTAGACAAAGGGCTGGAGTGAAGGAATAACACCTGGAGGTAGAACTGAGCAAAAAGAAGCAGGCATAACTCAGCAACAGACGTTATGGAAGAAAATGAGCGCTAGCTGTTTCTAAAACATATTGTGGCTGAGGAGCAGCCATGAAGACAGGTGAGGCTGGACTCTGCAGTGACAGCTGGTGGGCAGGTGCAAAATGAAAAGTCAAAAGCGTGTTTACCTTGCTGTATTCTTGCTATATCACAAGATAACATGAAAAATAATCTTGTCAGGCTTCAACAAATGCATTTGATTTGTAATCACAGTGGATCAGACCAATCAGCATGCTGTGAGGAGCTAGGGACAGAGGTTAGCACCTTAATGGCAGAGTTCCAAAACAATCTGAATATTAAAACACATGTCTATAAGCCTTATAAAGTTGTTATGGCTAATCTGTTAGTGATCTTTTGCCTTATTAACTATCCACACATATCCATCCTAGTCTTTAAACCAGACTGAAGTTGGCTCATGTCTGGACGTGGTTATTCTCAAATCCAATATTCACTTCCTTTGAGCTCTGCTTTCCCAAACTCTTGAACAATATATCTGGTTCTCCAGACACTAAAGGTATGTCCAAAGATACTTTCTAACTGTGTGGGTCTGCTGTTGGTGCAGTGGAGTATTTAAGCGTGTTTGCTCCAACAGCAGCCAGTTGCAGCTGGAAACGATGTTGATGACGGTGGTGAGAGTGAACAGGTAAGTTGTATGCCATAGAACCCTAACAAGGAACGGAAAGACCCTAAAGCGCTCTTTGGAGTGGAGGGGTGCAGCAGAGTAAGATGTGTGTGGGTTGGTCACTATGATTAAAACCTTACATATAGTCATTTCACCTCATAGACATATTGACGAGTGCATCTTTGATATGTACGGTAAAGGTATTAATGCGATGCACAGCAGTCGAGGGAGGACAGGAGGATCAAGGGGTATTTGCCATGACATGAAACATATATTGTTTTAAATAATGTGTTGCATTACTTATGGTATTGATGGTTAGGGTAATCCTCTCTTCCCATTGGTGGGATTGAAAAACATGGTCACAGTGAATAGACACAACATTACACTCATATGTGAATGTTGAGATAGTAGCAACATTTTGTAGACGAATCCATTTCCAATCCATTATTCTTTGTCATATAAGATAGAAAGTTGAATATCTTTAGGTTTTGTTGGTTAAACCAAAAAGGAGATCAGGACATGATTCCCATTGATTAAGAGGCCTAGACTAAACCATGGAAAACCACCTCTATTTCTCATAGCAATTTACCTCTTATAGTTAGGGCTGATTAGATTCAGCCCCTAGTTTTGCTGCTATAGGCTTAGTTTGTCGGGGGACACCTTACTTCTTCCTTCTCTCTGTCTGCACCTGTGTACTCTCATGTTCCGAATAACCCAGCTTCCCCAAATTTCTTTTTTGGTGTCTATATACGCCGGGATCCGGAGTCATGGCTGATCGTGTTGCTGTGGTCCTGAGTCCTGGATCGCGAGCCCTGGATCTTGAGTCGTGGCTGTGCCTGCTGCTGTGGTCCTGGATCATAAGTCCTGGATGGATATCCTTGTGGATTCATCTTCTTATTATAGACACATGCATTTCCAAACATTTGGTCTACCTATGTTACAAATGTATTATCTTTTCAATTTACACACGGCATCTATTGCACATCTGTCCGTCCTGGGAGAGGGATCCCTCCTCTGTTGCTCTCCCTGAGGTTTCTCTAATTTCCCCTTTAAACTGTGGGTTTTCTCCGGAAGTTTTTCCTTGTACGATGTGAGGGTCTAAGGACAGAGGGTGTCGTATTGTCATACTGATATTCTGTACAAACTGTGAAGTCCACTGAGACAAATGTAACATTTGTGATATTGGGCTATATAAATAAACATTGATTGATTGATTGATTGACCTCTGAATTTAACTTTGTAGTTAATGTATGCATCCTACGCAATATGGCTTCCAAATATGGTTTCATTATAAAGACTTCCTGTGATGCTGCACTGACAGCAAAACTGTGTGTAAAACTATGCAGCAGAATCGGTCTCCTCCATCTTGTTTTCTCTTTCTTTAACATCGGGGCATTTCGGTCCCCGGTTGTCAGCTCATTAATTAAAATCAAAGGGAGACAAATCCTGTAAACACCGACAGGCTGAATGCACGGGTCCATAGGTGAGAGACAAGCTGAGGGGGAGAGAGGGAGATTTAGGGTGGATTTTCCCCAGACCTCCTCTCCTCTCTTTCTTCTGGTAGAAGTCATTAGGATGCATACCCCTGATCCTTCACTCTGTGCAGGGTCCTTACTGCTTGCTCCATGCATCTCTAGCAGGAAAAATAAATAAAACCTGCACACCCACCCACGCCAGAATTAAAATGGTGATGCAGCTCTTGTCTTCTGTCAACAAGAGTGAGCTTACAGAGAAAGAGCGAGAAAAGTGAGATAGCAGGAGGGATGGTACGAGGGAGAGTGAGAGAGTAAGGGCCTGACAGCTGGTTGGTATTCCTGAGGCTTAGCCAGAGAGGCTGATGGTGCAGAGTGGACATCACCAAGGAATTTCAATGTGGATGCAACGTCTTGCTGTTGTCAGAGTCAGAGCTCCAGCCTTTGTGTTACACACCTGACTGTTTTACAAACAAGCAAGTGTTTGATAGAGAAACATATTTGTGTGCATATATTCAGATTTTAGCGTTTTGATTACATGAACATGGTCCAACAGAACATATTGTTCCTGATGCCTCTTAATGAGAATAACCAACATTACTTTTATTTCATTAAACAACACATGAACAGATTATTATATGTTATAAAAGACAGTTGCATACAATGTACTTTTGTAACCTTCCTTTGTAAGGGAGAAGGACTCATATATAGGGGAATCCTCCTCAGGATTCAGTTTTAACCATTTAAAATTATGTAGTCTTGTGAAAATGAAGAACAACATTAATACATTTTAAACATTTTATTGTAATCGAATGCTGCAGCCATAAATATAATGGATTCTCCAAAAATGTGCTTGAAAAACACGATGCACAATGCATGTGCACTTCCAGACAGTATGGAAACATATGAATTAATTAACAGTGGAGAAAACAGAAAGAATAAACTATATTTTAAAACTTGAAAAATCCCTCCCACTCTTTTCAGGCCTACTCTCCCAAAACTCAGAGGACTTTGCCCCACCAAGTTCTCTTCAGACCAGTGAGAGTGAAAACAAAGCCCCGTTTATAAGGTTGTATTTATTAGAAAAGTTGTTGTGAGTTGTGAGAACGGTAAGCAGGGAGAAGCAGTGTGTTGGGACAGGCTGAGCCTACAGGATTAAACACAGTTTCAGTCCCAAGGTCGGCCAGGCAACCACGAGCATCTGGATCCAGCCTCCCTTTCTTTCTCCGGGGGAGACCCAGCTCTCACTGAACCCGACCAACGCTCTCAACAAACAGCTGGATAATTACATAACAGGAGGTGTGGGCCATATAGCCCTGAGTCCTTTGGAAAGCTAAAGAAAGGCATTTAGCAGACTTTCATACACTCATGCAGTTTGGAGTTCAACAGTCATTGACGTTCACGCGACCGTGTTCATTCTTCTACTGAGGCCAAAGAGCTTCAAGGCTGTCAAACACCGGCTCAACAATTTTCAATTCCTTAATAATTTATTGATGGCGGGCAGTCAAATTGCATATCAATAATGTAGAAGGGCTCAGTACAATGTTGATACAAAACACCCTCTCAGTCGTGCTCATTCATGCTCACAGACCTGCAGACATATGTACTATGTTTAGTCCCACATGGCCCAGCTCTGGCACACTGCATGACTCCAATCTGCATCAGTGAGCTGTGTAATGTTAGTTGATGATGGAGCAACTATAAATGCTTCTCATGATTCTGTCTTTGAAGGTTTTCAGGGTAAATCAAGACAAATAGACTAATACATTAATGTACATAATGATATAAATACGATCTATTCTTAAAATATTTCTCAGATGATATTGCATTTTATTTTTCCTATCCTAAAGACAATATTTCTGTGCAAACCCGTACAAAGAAGTTAGCAACAATTTGGCGACAAATACACCACCGCCGCCGCTCTCGGTCAATTGGACAGCTATACTGTGTGGTTGGTCTCAGGCCAATCACGCATGTAGGACAAATTAAGTGACCAATGGCGGATTTCCATCTAGGTCAGCATCTTTTATTCAGCAGGCACGCGTACACAGTTACATGCCATCCCGCCCAGGGGCCCCTGCAGAGACCCACTCTGCCACCGAGAGATGGCCCACCATTTTGTTCTGTTTTGAAAATGATCTCCATGCATGAGATTAGCTGGGGGGCCCACTCACTTTTTCCTTTGTTGTGCATCCCAGTTAGGCTATGTGACTGTGTGCAGGGCCTGCATGCGTGGTGCCATGCAGGCTCGCATTTGTGAGTGTGCATACATGTACGCTTGTGTGTGTGTTTAACGAGGGGGTTTTGATCGTTGCAGGGGGCGAATACGATCTCGGTGAAGACATCCGATGCCCATTCTGTGTATAAAAGTGTAGTGCAGTGCTGCTGAGCTTCAGGAGAACGCTCATAGCATCTCAATCTGTCTGCAGCGTTTACAGCAATGCACAATTTGCAAGACAAACCCTGGACATTTGTATATATAGGAGATGCCTGTGTGTCTGGGATTAAGGCAGGGTCATGGGTAAGACATGAAACTCATTACGATCACGAGAGACTTTTCCTTGAACTGTTCATGACCCCCGCACTGGTGCAATGCATGGAATATCATTCCTTAACATTTCATATTTTTGCAGATAATTCATTCATGGGAGGAATCCACTGCACCAGTCAGTGTTTGTGATAGAAATCAACAACCAGGTGGCCATAAATAACATCACGCTGAATCTACACTAAGTGCGCACAAGTATGTAAAGTTGGTTATGAGGCTTTACGATGCCACTGCACCAAAATGTAAAAAGCTGTCTCTCTCAGCCGTTTGGTTTCCCTCCACAGACTTAAAGCAGCAACAAAGCAACTAGGCAGAGAGAGAGAGAAAGAGAGAGGTAGGGAGAGAGAGAGAGATAGAGAGAGACAGAGGGAGAGAGGGAGGGGGAAAGAGAGAGAGACTGGGGATGTGGTTGCCATAGTAACCATCTGGTGGGTCTGAACTGTTTCTCCCTGGCATTCATTTCATCATATCGTGCCTCTGTCTCTCTTCCTCTCTCTTGCTCTACTCTCACTTTTGTTTAACCCTCTCTTTTCCTCCTTCTCTCCTGGCTCTCCATCTCTCTTATCTCCTCATCTCCTTCTCGTGCCGCTCTCCCACTCTCTTGCGATCTGCCTGCCTGCCTCCTTCAGCTCTCTTCACTTTCCTTGGAAAACAGAGACAGAGGTATAGAGAGAAAGAGGGAGAGTTTAATGTTTTGTACCACCCTGTGCAATGTGCTTTGGCAATACTGTGTTTGTGACACGGTCATGCCAATAAAGCTCCTTTGAGTTGAATTGTTAACGTCTGTTTGTCCGTTTTTATAACTCTGTCCTGAGAGTCCCATCTGTTAAACCTGGACCCTTAACCTTTATTTCTTCAGACAAGCACAATACATGACGACAATCTGCACTGTGCCAGAATCTGAGTGCCATTCAGGTTTTTGGAGATAAAAAAGCTGGACTGATATGTGAGAGGGAACTTGCTTGAAAGATTGACGTCATCTGCAATCATAAATTTGCTGCAACAAAAATGGGTTTTACCATCATATCATAAGCAGGGTTGGGTTTTTTTTTCTGGTTAAACTCTATGATTCAGCTCTGCCAAAACAAACTTGATGGAAAAAAAACCACTCGGGAGCAGGGTGAATATTCTGGTGTGGTGTCCACGGGGATATTCATTTATTTTTCCAACCAGGACTGCATTTCCCCTTTACCTCTTATCAGCTGTCGCCCTTGTGAATTCCCAGCAGAGTCTGAATCAGCGAGAGAATACCTGATCCCAATGCCAATTGAGCTGGCCCACACACACACACACACACACACACACACACACACACGCACACGCACACGCACACGCACACGCACACACACATACGGGAGTGTGCACACAGATATGTGCGTACATCTACGCACGTACGCCTGAATAAATAAACCAACATCTGCACATGTAAGCATACAAAAAGATATGCACATGTGCAGTGGAATGAAATGCAAATGTTGCCTCTGCCATTTGCATGCCGTACACATGCCATTACTGCATCATATAAAGCCCATTGATTCGCACAAAGAAGGAGAGGAGGTGGTTTTCCCAGTAAGTGGTTTCGCATGTGAGGTCATTGCGGGTATTTCCCTGCGGCGACACAAAGGTCAAATCCAGGAGTCAGGAGGAGAGGGTTTTCTCAATGACAACTGAGTGTGTGTGTGTGTGTGTGTGTGTGTGTGTGTGTGTGTGTGTGTGTGTGTGTGTGTGTGTGTGGTGTGTGTGTGTGTGTGTGTGTGTGTGTGTGTGTGTGTGGTGTGTGTGTGTGTGTGTGTGTGTGTGTGTGTGTGTCTGTGTGCAGCTAACAGGCAGTTTGCAGGGTGTGGTTTTCCTCTCTTTTGTCTGTGCTCTCACCAGCCTCCTTCATGTTTTTCTTCTTCTTTTTCCTCTTCCTTGCTTTTCTTCCTGGCTCTTCTTTCTCATTTTGATTCTTCTTCCCGTGCTCTTCTAATACACCTGTCAGAACTTATGTAACATCACAGCCACCCAAATCTTGACCTGCCTCTGCTCTGTTTTACAGCACCAGTAATTACCCTCTCATCAGTTCTCACTACAAAACCCATTTTCCACGACACCACCCAGTGTCTGGTGACTCACTAATGTAATACTTAGCTTCCCATTACATATATGATAATAATGGAGGGTCTCTTGACTCTTCAGTGTCAATTGGAGTCTCTTCAAGCAGTGATTGTCACCCAGCCCATGTCTGAGCTTGTCCAACATCTGGTTCATCTCTGTGATGGCTACAGCTTTCGAACTTAGCATCACATTGTTTGTGTGTCAACCTGCATATACTGTAAGATGTATTTATGTTTACATATAAATACGTGGCACATATGTCAGCAGGATACGTGCTATATTATCTAAATTCACAGAGAAATATGTTGCTGTCAATAGCGAGGGAGATGTGACAGTGAGGAGGTGGATCTTTGTGAGGTTGACTCAGCACTCACACCTCAAAACATATTTCTGAGGAACAAATGAGAAATGGATCATAAGGTAGATTGCACCAGATTGTCAGTCAGGGAGAGGTGAAAATATGTAAAATGAGATACTTTGTAATAGATTGAATTCTAAAGACAGTCACTGGGCAAGGCCTCCTCTGTCTGGAATTGACAGGATTGTAGATTTGTTATCTATGTATAATTTGAAGCCCAATGTCACTATGCACAGCAGTATGTGTAACTTTAAGCTGGGCCTCCGTTCTTTCTCTGGAGACATGATTATAATAACAAGAATGTTCCAACAGACTATTGATCAGGAAAAACTGAAAAAGAGCATTTGATAAACTCCAGAATTGCTCTCTCTCTCTCTCTCATATCCATCCACCCCGCCTTATCGCTGCTCTCTCTCTTCTCTACGCTCTCTACTCGCCTCTCTCTCTCTCTCTCTCTCTCTCTCTCATCTGTCTCTCTCTCTCTCTCTCTCTCTCTCTCTCTCTCTCTCTCTCTCTCGTTATTTTTCTCATTCGGTTTTCTTTCCTTTTTTATATCCCTTTCTGAATTGTTGAATAACATGTATTGATAAAAGACTGCATATTAAAGACTGATCAAATTGTTGTATTTAAGCTGCAAACTATCCCTGATGTACTGTATATTCTAACTTCTCAATAAGGCAAAGAAAACTGTAACAAAAAAACCCAACTCATACATTTAATTAATGTCTGAGGTCTTACCTTTATAGACCAAACAATTACAAAAAGTAATTAGTAGTAAGAGTAAGAGTATAATTGGTTTTCCAGCCTAGTAGAAAGCATTTGAAGCATGAGGTGTTCCAGTTCCCAACTTCAACAGATAGTCATCATCAGTAATAATTATTGTGGACATCAGGGAATTTGAGAACTTATTTAACTTTTAAACTTGATATGAACCAATTGAAACAGTATATAGATTAAACCATTCCAACTGTCAGAGGAGAAGAGTGATATTGTTTAATTCTTCTGTACAGTAAAGCTTATTATGATCAATATTTCTTGACACAGTACGAAGTGTTGCTACTTATGAAATTGCAGTTTGAGGCTTTGTTTAAAAAAAACACTGATCTAGCGACCGTGGCATGCGTTCATGTGACACCTGTTCCTGTTGGATCATGCAGTTCTTCTGTGTTTGTCATGGTAATTGAAAAGAAGTCTAGTTTTGCAGTATTTCTGAATTATGCACCTGCAAGTCGTTCATTTAGTGGGGGACTCTTTGGCCTCTTTTTAACTCTATTGGCTGTCTTATGTTGTCTAGGAAATCCACTCGTCTTTTAAAAGCTTTGCTAAAGGTGACACATCGCTATTGAACTTAAAATGCATGTGCAGCTGAAAACTTTGCATTTTAAATCAATTATATCTGCAGGACTACTGCAATTGGATTTTCTGCAGTATGTTACTTGTAAAGTCCTGCATGTTCAACTGTGTGTGAATAATCTGACTCTCAGAGCCAAGCTCCGTCCGATCACATCAAGCCTTCCCAGCTACATTTTGGGTCTTAGGATCCTCCGCACAGAAAATCATACACTATTGCTCCCTAAATGTAACATGCTCTCATTCTGCGTGAGGGGATAGGCTGTTACTGCAGTAGGCGCCATTGTCATGCTTGACTGCCGTCGAGGAAGAAGGGACTATTTTGGCAGGATAATGCGGTCGCGCTACTGAGTGAATAGGGGGTCTTGAGAGAAGAGGGCAGAGATAAGAGAATGGAGAACATTCCATTAAAGATAGCGATGGTATCAAGCCGAGGCTCAGGGAAGACTATTCTGCACCGAAACCCACCGCAGCAGCCATGGAGTGCAAGGTGCATCTGTTACCATGGTACCCAGCCCAGGCAGACCCTTTCATGTCTATCAAGACATGGGAGGGAGAGAGGCTAGCAATATGTTAGTCTCGCCTGCAGTTGGAGCTGAAACAGACGTGTGTGTGTGTGTGTGTGTGTGTGTGTGTGTGTGTGCGTGTGTGTGTGGTGCATGTATGTATTCCCAGCACACATCCCAGTGGTCCGGGTTTTAGATGCTGTACGCTGACAGAGGCTCGTCAGGCAACATGAATCATTTAGTCACCACAGCAGAGTTGGAAATGTCACATCTCATCAGTGTTCCTCACGCCTGGGTGGCCCTGCACCATTTACATCACTGGCAATGGACTTTAAGAGAGGACTTGATTAAAGAGAGGAGCTGAGATTTCAGATGCAAACAGACATTTATTGCATTGGGAAGCAGTAGTGTACATTTCCCCCCCCCCACAGAATATATCGCAATACTGTAGCTACTTTCTGAGATGGTAGTCTGTTGCAGTCATCCGAGCCATGTCTCTCCATAAAACAAACCGGAGAGTAGATTTCAAATTATTTAATCATTTCTTTCCCTATTGTTTTCTCCTTCCAAATCTGATCTGTCCAAAGAATGTGATGCTACTTCTCACAGTGGATAATGCTGTATAGACCATTCTTTTAAGCCAGAAATGCAATGCAATAACACAGGAAACTGTACAGAGTACATATCCAAAAGTCAGCCAAGCTATTTGCTATTGTCTTTGTCTTTTTGATACAAAACTATATTTTTTGTTTTTGCTACACTTTTCAAAAACAATAAAAGCAACATCTAGTACATAATTATTTAAACCACAATCAACACTAAACAGTAAATAGTACTTTGTCATAATCTTTATTACAAGATATTAGGCCACTGTACAAATCAGTGTGAATCGTACAGTACAACGCAGAATTAAGACTGTTTCTCGAGGTTTGTCATTCAAAGCTGTATACGAGGTGCTTCAAGAATACACAAGAGTTTCAGAACTTCTGCCGTGCATGCATGATTTCGTATTTGCCATGCATGAGTTGGTATCTCAGTGTTTTTGAGAAAGAGCCCTAAAAAATGGCAACCCAACAAAACAAATGTATGAGTAAATGTATAAAGCACAAATAAAGAACAATTTTTCTGGTACAGTATTCTCCCTCATGAGATTTGGCACACACAATAATGCACAATGCAATATAAATAGTTTATCAATAGGATGTGTAGAGTCAAGTTACAGTATCAACCAATCCAGGTGAAAGCCTGGGAAGCTTACAAACAGGTGGGAGGTACACTGTATATAAATGACTTTTTAGCTGCAAAGTATAACAAAGAACACTCAGGCAACATCAAGAATTGTTAAGTGAAGAAAAATGTCACTCCCATTCACTCAAAGTTTTCTCGACATACAAAATAACACTCCCTCTGGCCTTGAGTCACTGCAAAAGACATGTTCCAAAGGATCAATAAATAAAGTCTTCAACACAGAGAACCAACCAGTTTACCTCTTCCCACTTTGTGCAAGAAAATATGGGCTACCCTTTCCATATTTACAAACTCTGTTATTCATTTGCCCTCGAATAAAAATGAAGAGCAGAAAGAATGGTACCATAAGTTTGATTGATAAGATATAGGAGAAATGTGTGCTTTAGTTTTTATATTAGATTTATTTCTGTATCCTGTCCCTGATTTCTGCATTTCGACAGCCTTCCTCCGCCTCGTCCACCCCCCCCCCCCCCTCTTCTTGTTGTCTTCTCCCGCTTTTGGATTTATGGCGAAACCCTGCAATCGAGGGTGTATTTGTTTGTGTGAGTGTCTGTGTGTGTCAGGGGGGTCCATCTGGGGGTCTCCTCTGCTGCCATTGTGTTTCACCCGGATGGCCATGACTGACTGGGAGAGGAGGGCGTGGAAGTGCTGCTTGCTGCCACATGAGAGAAAGTGCTTATATACAGTGTCTTTGGATTAAAACTGGTAAATATCGCCATAAAAAATGTCAAGAGTGTCATTTGGGGGGTGTTGAGCCGAGCGCTCTAAGCCTCCGCCGGGGTCTTCTCTGTTCCATTTTTTTGTGCTTCGTCGCCGCCATTCTCATCATCGATCACAACTGTGGATGACAGGGGAAAGAGTTAATGAGGGAGGCTCATCTTGGTGTGGCGTCTCGAAAAAAAATCACCACCGACTGACATGGAGGGCATTAAAGCCCAGAAACATTAGCACTGCGCTGTATGAGCAGGAGTGGTGCGTGTGTGTGTGAGAGAGAGTATGCAACAACATAAAAGATAACAAAGAAAGATAGTGTGTGTCTGATGCATGGTCATGACTGTCTGTATTTCTGCTTGTGTTTTTGCTGTGAACCTATATGCACATTACATGACTTCCATGGTAGTCCATGCTTGTGCACTACTGTACGTGCAACTGCCTGTGCATGCATGTGCCACCACAAGTGAGCCTCAATGTTAGAGGACCATCTCATGGGGTTCATCAGAGATGCAGGACACACAAAAGCCAAAACACGAACATCCTGTGAGCCTCATGCAAACACAAAAAACACAGATTACAACCCATGTGGATCTCAATCATTCCAACCATTCAGTGGGGAGGGGACATTTAGCACAACTTTGTTAAGCAGCATTCACAAGGAATTTAACAGCACGCAATGCGCATCCAACTTGTGTTGCAATGCGAATAGAATATTTAAAAGCACATACATCCCACACGCATGCAAACAAAAGGTAATGTCTTTGATGTTAGGCTCTACTGGAGAACAAAGTCAAGGCAAAGGTGTTGCCTTCATGCCTTCACACGGAGCCATCCTTAATTATGATCCACTAGTATCCTATGTGCGCATTCAACACATCAACATACTAACGAAAACGCCTTAATTATATAATTACCCCGTTTGCTCCTTCCTATTTGTCCGAGTTTCGGCGGACGTTTGTTCTGAGATCCATTGAAGAAGTTGTTGGTGTCTTGAAGACGACAGGTGAAGGAAAGGTGTCCCTCATCGCCCTCATTTCCATAATGACTCATTTTGTCTTCGTTGAAAGGCAGCACTTCCGACATCTCCAAATGCGTCTTAATCACCAAGGCGCACAGACTGTAATGTAAAGCTCGTTGCCAAGCTTCAACCCGGTCGTCTATAACGAACAAAAGCGGTGAAGGAAAAACACAAAGCTAGTGCTGACACGGTCGAGCCCTTTCTGTTTACCCCGAAGACACGTGTCTGTCTCCGTAGGTACGCAACAGAAATAACAGTCAACTCAAAATGTCCTCAATTTCCCCTCTCGTGGAGCTTAGGCAACATTATTCAAAAATATCCAGAGGTGTTTTATCTCTGCGCGTATTGCTTTGGAAATGGAGGCGCACGTACTACAGAGCCGTGGAGCGCCCGCTGGTTTCGAGCGGCTGAACCCGTCGCACGGAAAATCTGAGGAAGAAATGCAAATTGAGGAGCGATGCAAAACACGGATCCCTGGGAGACCTGACGAGGGAGCTGTACGGGGGTTTTCTGGTGCAGCCCAGAGATGCTTCCAGTTGGAGTCGTGGTGAACCAATGCTCCACTCTCCGGGATCTTGATGCATCAAACAAATGGCGACTTAATATTCAGAGATGGCACATAAATGTGAACCAATACTGATCTTTGGTTGACGTCGTTCACGCGCCACCACTCGACGAGATTGAGATGTGAAATCTTCCAACCTGTATTACAATTTTACAAAATTGTCGAGTAATTTTGTCAGGGGGGTTTCAATCAAGACCACCGAGTCAAACCTCACCAGAGGATGGCAGTGTTTTCATAGGCTGAGATGTGACTTTTGGCCCCATGGCGTAATTCCATTTTAACACCACAATTTCTAGTTGAGTCAAATCCAATCTCCACGTTCTGGATTTGATGTTGCTCTAAATTTTACTCAATAACTTGTTTAGATCACGTTGTAAAACGTCATATTCAGATGTTTAAAAAATAATGGAATATTCCATTTGGTAAAATGACCATCCACTGTATATTTGTATTGATTAGATGATGATTCACATGTTGATAATATTGTGTTTCGTTCTCTAACTATACTGTAGGTGTAAGTCACATGGTACAAACTGATTTTCTTTGTTAAATGAAGTCCCCTGGGACTGTCTTTAGGTTGGAAACTAATCCTCATTGGGCTCACCACCCACTATTCTCTGTAGTTTTTACTAGGACAAGGACAAGGACAAGGACAAGATGCTATGTACAGGTATTAAGGAACTTAACCATATCATTTCATATACAATTAAATGAAAGGTGATATTGGAGCCTGCAGCAGAACTAACTTTGATATACAGTCGACTATTCATAGAGGAGGCGCAGTCATGACACACCTGATCCCTGTGGACTCACAGAGGCCAAGGTTTTATCAGCTTCATATCAGAACAATTCAATAACAACTCTTTCCTGGTACACAACTATTTTCACATGTGGATATATTACCATCCAAATTAATTTGTATTCACTTGACCAAAATAGTTGTCTGCAGAGCTTTGTGTAAACAAAGTGGAAAAATGTACAGTTTACACACAAAAAAAGTCTAATACCAAAAAAGAATCATGACCAGAGAGATGAAACCTGTAAGAAGGGCACAGTGGGAAAAACAATGTGTGTATAAGTAGTTTTTCCGTGGCCTGGGAAAATATAAATGATACAACTATCATCAGTGTGATTAAAATCTGAAAAAAATTCCCAAACTTGAACCAGCAAGTAGAGCACCGAAACCCCAAAATAAATATTTTGTGTTTCGAATAAACAAAACGGTAGTAATCTCGGCAGAAGATTTGGTTAAAGAAAGCAGCAGATTGGAAAATTCGGTTTTCAGGGGCCTTTAATGTACACCAATGAAAACATTTACAAAAATCTGACTTGAAGTTGACTGTACACATGCACCACTCAACTCTGACACACAGCCACACATTCTCTAAATATGATTATTTATTGTCAAAAAATAGTATTTAAAGACCTTGACATTACTGGAGTATATACACAGGAGGCTTATAAAGTGCTCACTGTAGTGGGTCATACATTCTGTAGCAGTCAGAGACCAGCCACAGGTGGATCATTCAGAATATGGGATGCATCTCCTTTATATTGATATCGAAAATATTATCAGAAAAAAGATAGCTCTGCATATTTTCCACATAACCACCTTTGGTCACAGAAATGTTCAGGGGAATGACCATTTTCTCACATACATCATGTTGGTTTATCATTATGTTCATCAGTATTTGCTACAGCGTGTGTGTAACCCGTAAATAGTTTGGTCTATCCATCGGCGAAACTTGGACACGGCAGAGTAGACTCCCGGAAACTTAGGATCACCGCAGCCGTTGCCCCAGGAGACCACGCCGTAGACATACCCCCTACACACCAGTGGCCCACCAGAGTCTCCCTGTAAGAACAAGACAACACCCACCGTCAGTTATCATGTCAAAACTTACGTCATGAAAAACACAAACAATCTTAGCTCAATGTAAAGCCAGTTTGATGATGGTGTTACACTTCCTTGTCTTGAATAACCTGTCCAAGTAAAGTAAGTTCTTACTGCAGATCAAGAAAGATACTCAAGAGTACAGTGGTACATTTTAACTTAAAATAAGCTCTGGCTCATTTTTAAGTAATCCTGTAGACAAACACAACAAACCAAAAACAAAAGCTCCTTAGTGAAACAAACCACAATTTATATGTGGATTTGTCAGATTTTCTGACCCATTACGAAAAGCATTGCTGTTTTCAAATATCAGGAAATCACATGTGCTTGCACGTGAGTTTACCACATGTGAAAGATGTTCCACAAAAATTATAACTTTATATGTTTCATGGCGATACATAACACAAAACAAACTAAAATCAACAGATGTGAGAAACCAAACTGTAATATCTTAGTATGGTTTCAATAAGACTCATCAAATCATAATCTCTTGCTGCCACTTGGAAATGCAAACACATAAAGTTGCCTACTGCAGGGATAAATATAGCCCATTTTAATTAGTCATTCAGCTCTTTACCTTAGGCGAAATATAGCACACTGGTATATCTCACATTGCGTTTCATGCAATTTTCTTCTCACATCAAAGGTTGTATGGGGCAGAAATTCTTACATGATACTGATAAACAAATCTGAGCATGAAGGTGTCTGTAGCTACAAAACGACTCCAAGGTATTCAGTCCTGGTGCTATTTCAGGGATGCTTTTTAATAAAAGCTTGTAGCTGAACCAACACTTAAATGATGAACTGTTTCCTTGTACTGTCATGGGGATGAACTTTATGAACTGTGAGAGTGTTTGGCTCTAATCTGAGCTGATGAAAAAAGGACAACCCTCAGCTATAACCTGAAACATATTACTTCAAAATAGATTTAATAGCTTTTCTATGATCAATGGGACTGATACATTGATGTGCAACACCCACTTACCTCACAGATGTTTAAAATCATCATAGTGAAAGGAAGTATTAAAGCATTTGTTTCTCATACCTTGCATGCATCTTTCCCTCCGATCCTGTAGCCAGCACAGATCATGTTTGCCGTGATGTTTCCATTAAAGGACTCGCTGCTGTTACACCTTGCAGTTGAAACAATTGGCACAGCGACGGTCCTCAGGGTGAAGGGGGCCTGGCCTACACCCAGATTGTTGTATCCCCACCCGGACACCCGACACACCACGCCATCGATCACTCCTGTGCCCTGCCTGGGGAGAGGCGCCAGCGACACGTATTTGTTCAACACCATGGGGGCCCGCAACTAGAAAACATTTGTTTTCGAAAACATTTGCTGTCATTAACCACTTTTAAATGTTTTCAGCAAAGAACAAATCTCACTGTACAAAGCTGCCCGGCACTAACAGAAAGCAGGTAACAAAAGTTAGTGACAGTTGTCAAAAAGTGTGAAGAAGGCACATTTAGCTGTGTCTGCTGGTGTTTCAATAGGACATGGTTAGCTACCACATTCAGCATGTCAACTTAAGATGATTACGTTTTTATGTTGTACTTATAGGGTGTACCAAAGTGGCATCTTTCATTGATTTAGACTTTGTAGAAAGTATATGTTGTTACACATTGCTTTGCCTACTGAATCACAAAAAGGCCTCTCATCATGGCAACGTCTGGTCATTGCGAAGCAGAAATTGTGTGATTTCTTTCACTGAGATACAGAAGAGTTACATAAATTATAGTTCCTACTCTGAGTATTATCAGTAATAAAGTAGAGAGGTAACATACACAGGTGAAATAATAGATATGATGTTATATGAACGTTTAAAACAACAATAGTTTACCAAGCAATCGCAACATTGTTCTGCTGTTTTCCACCTCAACATTATTAGTGATAGAGAGCAGAAATAAATAAACTAGTGATTGAGAAGACATTCATATAACTTAAATGAACCATGTTAAAAGTTTAGTAACATATTTTAACAAGGCACAAAAGAGACAAACTGTAGCTGAATACCAAAAAACAAATGTATGTTACCACACATTAATCAATACATTTTCATGTTAAGGGGCGTGGAAAACGTGTCTGCATTGTGCCTGCGCTACCTTAATGAGCATGATGTCAGCATTGTTGGTGCTCCTGTTGTAGAGGGGATGGGTGACCACCCTGCGGGGTTTAGCGTACTGCTCAGTACCCTCAAAGGTATTTACAATGTAGTCGCCCGCCACTATCATCATGTGCTCTGCCCTGAAAGACAGATTCAAAGTCACAAAGACACATAATGGTAGAAGTGTCTGTCTGCCAGGGAACAATGGCTTACTGTGTGCAGCAGGCAGGGCCGGGGCAGTATAACACAACTAATACAGCCGATTTCCTGGAAACAGATAAGATCACTCACACACACACACACAAACACACACACACACACACACACACACACACACACACACACACACACACACACACACACACACACACACACACACACACACACACACACACACACACACACACACACACACACACACACACACACTGATGATGTGTCAAGGTCAGCTGACTTGACCGTATTTGAGTACTATTTGACTTCCTATTGTCCTGTAAACAGAATTATTTGTGCGTCATGATCAAGCGGGATCATTTTGACGTTACGTCCCGTACCAAAATGGTTGTTTGCTTAAAGGCATCTGTTTGGACCATCTGTTCACAATATTAAATCATGACAAGTTAGCTTCTACACAGTGACGTCTATAGAGCCCAGTGCCATAAGAATGTCCTTGCCTGTGCAGGTGCTACAGATACAGTTTGATCTTTACCTTCACCAAAGTCCGAACTGACTGTCAGGTCAAAGATTTTCTATTCAGGAGGCAAAACCGCCTTGATTTTTGCTTCGTATTTCTTCCCTTTATCAAGCTTTGCTCTAATATAATGTAGTCCCTGTCACACATCCAGTCCATCCCTGAAATGTTCAGGAACCTTTTCTTGCCTTGGTTCATGTGTGAATAGTAGCAAGGATACATATAAAGGTACATATCTAACCTTAAGACCTAGTAACATATCGGTTGTAATGGGACTTAAATCAGTACCATTGCAAGGACAAGCACTTAAAAAGGTAACATATGTCTCTGAAAGGACAGAGCAAACCTATCACAAGACTCCAAGAACTCCTCGAAAGCATAGGCAACAGACATAATTTGACGGTTACTCATCTTAAAGGTCCCCTATTATACTGTTTTTCATCAATATATTATTGGTCTCAGATATATACAAAACATGTCTCTGAAATGTTTGGCTCGATATACCAAACAGATCATGCATTGTAGCATCCCATAATCCCCTCTGTTTCAGCCCTGTTTCAAAAGTGCTGATTCTCTGTCTTTTACTTTAAATGAAAATAAGGAGCCACTCCCAACGCCCCTCTGAGAGATATTTGGTTAAAAAGAACACAATGGTGCTCTAGGAGGAGATTCAGGTGATAAGGTGGGGGGGGGGGGGGGGTTACCTTGGTTGGTTATTGGCTAATGGTTACACAAGCCAAAAAATCGTTATGACATAATAAAGTGGCCAAAATCTGATCAGCTCATTTTCAGACAGGTTTTTATAGAAATGGATCAGGACAAAAAGTGAGTGAATCTTTTTTCCTGAAACTTTCAGAATCTCTTTACACAGAGGGGACACATGTTTATGTATAAAAGACATGACAAAAGTGGATTTTGCATAATAGGTCCCCTTTAAGATGCCGTTTGGCTAGATCCAATTGGCATCAGGATTTTCTGTAAGAAACTTGATCCATCCAATAGTTGCTGAGATGAACTGACTATCATTTACATCCTTAGAACCAAGCCCGCTAACATGGTTAAAACATTGAAATCATAAAGTACCATGAAACCTTTCCACATGGAAATCAACATGGAAAGTGTTCACCAAACAATAACAACATAAGGATCGACAGCTTGTTGATGGGAACTAAAGAAAAATTGTACCCGATGTTACAGTGCGCTGCTGTCAGCACCCAGTACCTGTGGACCAGGGATCCGCCGCAGAAGTGTTGGCCCCTGGTGCTCTGCAGTGATACAATGTATTTGATGGAGTTTGGCACAGCAGTGTGACCTCCTACTATACGACCCTGCCTGACCACACGGCCTGTATGGAAACAAAAACATTTACAGGACAAGGTTAAGAGGGGCTGTGGCAGAAAGACGTTTTTCGCTTCTCATCCAAAAGTGTTAACGTTTTTCAAAGTCAGAGCTAACAGAACTGATGGAGAGTAGACATTAAAACACCTTTGCAAATACTTACTTCCCCCCCTACTTATGTAAAGACACAGCACAAAACCTTTGATCAAACACTGAAAAGATTCTTCATGCTTCCAAGTAAATTGCTAAGCACCTAAAACAGCCTGGTAATATAGTAACAACTCACTTGGTATGGATTTCAAGCATGCTAAAAAAAAGTCCATCTTATGAAGCATGTGGAGTCTTGTGAACAAAGGAGAAACATAAAGAGTGAGGCCCTCACAATCCCCCCTTCAAGGCCATTGATTCGGCCTAACAATTAGTGGTTTTCTGTCACATGGGAGGCCGCTGCGTAATGAAAGTAATTCAATATAACCTGACCTTCTAATGTCACCACCTCACTCTGGGCTCTGAAACATTCAAATGGGGGCTCTCCCAGCCTGCCTCTTGCAACAGATCAACTATTGTACATTGGCTTGAGGCCATACAGTAGAGGAGACATGATGGGAAGGTGAAACTGATTCCCTACAGTTTTGGATGAACACTGTTGAGGAGTTACGACAGATGCAGTGTAGCTATGTAAATCAATGTAAATGAGTAAGTTAACATTATTTGCTTATTTGCTTTTTTTGCCGCAATCTTGTACAAAAAAATAAATACAAAAATAATAAAATCACAGTTTATGAGGGGTTATGTGCCAGCCTGTTGCAGCGTAGACTAAATAAAGTTACTAATCCCAGCCAAGAAGTCTGGTCAACAACTCTCTGTTAAAGGCAGGTCAGAGCCAAGCTAACCCCCCTGTTTCCAGTCTTTATGCTAAGCTAATCGAACTGGCTTTAGCTTCCATCTCACAACTAGGCTGCCACAATATTAGATCAATTATGATTTAGACATTATTACGATATCTAGATATCTATCTATCTATCTATCTATAAATAATAATTATGCAATGAGTCAATTTCATCCTAAACTAAGTTTATTTTGTCTCTTTTTGGCAAATAAATGTTACTACTTGTACGAGTATAGGGAGGTAGGAAGTGTGACCATTACGGTACAAAAATGATTAAAAGAGTCATGAATTATATGCATAATATTATCATTTGTGTGTTTTCAAAATGTTATCATATTTATTTCTAAATACTAGCGTTATCATCAATACTAGTTTATTTGCAACACCAATCACGCAGAGATTTATCTTTTCATCTCACTTGCTGCACAAAGACCCAAATTGTCATACTAATTAATATTCCTTAAATAAAAACTTTAAAACTCTATCAGGCCACCTCTCTAACATTATTTAAATCAAAACACCCTTAAACCACAGCGTATCCAATCTTTATAAATGAACATTACCAGAGCTGAAAGCCATGTACTCACTGTGGACTGTCATGAGGTTGAGGAGCATGCAACATAAACTCATGAGCAGGCTCATCATCGCTGTGGTTTCAGGCCGTCGTCCTACACCATACCAGTAGCTGAAACACTGCAGCCCCATACCCAGTGTCCTCTGCTCCTGGCTGCTGGACATCCACTCCTCCTCCAAACAGTACAAGTCACTCACATCAACCTCTATCCTCGAGTTTCCTCAGGAAAAAAAAAGTGTTCATCCTTCACCCTGACATGGAGCACAAGGGTCCTACACTGTAGCATTGATTGAAAAGGAAAGAGTGCAACAAAGTTCACCTTCAGCACCCCACTCCCCCGCACCCCCCTGCCATCCCAGCACCATCTCAACTCTCTCTCTCCTGACCCTCCTAACTTGTCGAAAGGCCTTACGTTGTTGGCATGGCAACACAGGGTACTGTGCTGAGCAGGTTCATATATACTGTATCAGCACGCTCTGTCTGTGTCATCATCCAGCCTTATCTGTGCTGAAATGTTTCAATAGCCTACTGTGTGTGTGTGTGTGTGTGTGTGTGTGTGTGTGTGTGTGTGTGTGTGTGTGTGTGTGTGTGTGTGTGTGTGTGTGTGTGTGTGTGTGTGTGTGTGTGTGTGTGTGTGTGTGTGTGTGTGTGTATGTGTGTGTGTGTGTGAGCACAGCTTTGTTTTATAGCTGTGGGGAGAGTCACGTCTGAGTCAAGACAACACAGAGGTATTCTCTGCAGCCCAGACGCGCACAAGTGTTACTCTGTATGAGTATGAATCATCACGTCTGAAATGATAATAACTTACTATCACCAGACAGATCATCTTCTCTATTATCATCGCCACCAACCTCCTCCTGGCAAGTCAGCATCATCCACAGCATGGGAGGAGAAACTCGCCTGACCTCCTCTTGTCCCATATTTAGAGCAAGCTGAATAATTGATGCTTCAGAAGAATGGGAGAGACGCTGTTGTGTGGCCTTCCACTGTCAGGTGTTTCCTGGACCCAGGAAATCACCTTCTAATGTCAGGGTTTTTTTTCTTTTATTAATATAAAGACTCATGCAAATATTTTGGAAATATGGCAGATGTGTCGCAACTGTCCTTACAATATTGTGACATTTTTAAGTTACAAAACACCACTTTACCTCTGTGGTATTGAGCCGTTCAGATTTGGTAACATGTTGGAGGTGAATGTTATTTCTACTTAAGACTACTTTGTACCAGTCCCCAGCAAACCTTTGACAGCAAGGTCTGTACATCAAGTTTCTAAGAGAGCCTTTTTTATGTTTTTATTTACTTGTATCTGTATTTTGTTCTTTACTTTTATATTGCATCTGCTATGGGTTTGTCTTTTATTCTGAAGCACTTTGTCTGTTCTTGAAAATTTGCTATGTAAACAAACATTACCACTATTTTGAAGGAATAAAGAATAATTAACGAATTTTGGGAAATTCCTTCTCATAGCCTAGAAATAGTTGCAGCACAAATACACCCAGGAAACCCACAAGTGTAGTGTAATACAAATACAAAAAATTATCTAACCGTTATCTCCATACTGAATTGACAGATGTGAGAGTGGTGAGGTGAGAGTCAATCTGGTATCTCACCCAACTTTTTCGGTAAGTAAATATGTGTTTTTCCCAAAATGTGTCTTCCTGGGTGTGAGCTAAGGCTGTATGTAACTACAATGTGAACATATTAATTTGTGAACCATCAGAAATTGCAATACTTTTTTTAAACAAAGGTACATATCTACCACATTTAGCAGTTGTGGGAATGTAATGTTCTTAATTAGCTAGAAACACATTCATGTCCGATTGTTTTAAACATAAACCTCTCTCAACTAAATTTCTGACTGACAATATTCGGCAACAAGTACTTCTCCATGCACAAACACACACACGCAAAGGCATCCTCTGTCATCTCAGTACTGCACCTGAGGGAGTGCAAGGCCACTATCACCTTTCACCCAAACAGCTGGAATGACACCTTTGGGAAAAAAGCTGCATGAAGGCTATGAGTTACAAACCAAACACCCCTGTGTGTTGGAACTAAGAAGGAAAGATCTGCAGACTGCATTTGTCCTGCATTTTGTAACATCATTGGATACACCAATGACATGTCTGTTGAGTGTATTCTACCTTTGCTATGGCTGGTTGGGTTTCATCCTTGCAAAGATTGACTTTTTCTCCACTGCTGGACAATAGGTTGAATCTGGGAAAACAAAAGCCTTAGAAAGAGAAGCGTGATAAAAGAGAAGACTGCTGTTTAGAAAAAAAAACATGTACTAGGTCAGACTGTTGTGTGTGTGAGAGACACTTAGAAATATGGCACAATGGCAGGGAATATGAGAGTGAGAGGCATGGCTACAGTATAAAAGAGGCCTGAGAGTTCTCAAGCTTTACTGTGTGTCGCGGTATGAGAATAGTGTGTGTGCCGGTGTGTGGATTATTTACTTTTAAGGTGAGACAGCTTTCTAGATTTTATGTTAAATGAATATCGTTGTTATTCGAATGATTATTGACTGGAGTTCCAATGAATACATTGAAAAAGTACCTTCAACTGACTAACTAAGAAGTAGCCATGCAATGTAAAGGAAGTTAACCCTGTCGTTTCCTAACTTATATATTCACTCTGATTATAACATGCAACCCACCTACAAACTCAAAGGTTGTTGATCATTTCTGGATATTTGGTGAGCGGCAAGACCTACATTTATTTGTCCGACACAAACCTCAGCTGCCAAGGAGTGAACACTCTTGTTCTTTATTACCAGTGTATGGCCTGTACTGACCATCTCTGTTCTTTTTTGTTTTTTTGCAGCAACTAAGATGAACCGGGCTCCATCTTTTTTTTACCTCCCACTGCTCCTTTTGCTTGTTGAAGGAGGTGAGACATTGAAGAATACTTTACAATACACACTTAACTTCTAACTCACACATATCTAACTTCATATAGTGAATGAGTGAATGAGTGAAAGCTGTAGACTTATCTTAAAGGTCCCCTATTATACTGTTTTTCATCAATATATTATAGGTCTCAGATATATACAAAACATGTCTCTGAAGTGTTTGGCTCGAAATACCAAACAGATCACCCATTGCAGCATTCAATAATCCCCTCTGTTTCACCCCTGTTTCAAAAGTGCTGATTCTCTGTCTGTTACTTTAGATGAAAATAAGGAGCCACTTACACCCACGCCCCTCTGCAAGATATTTGGTTAAAAAGAACACAATGGTGCTCTCGGAGGAGATCCAGGTGATAAGGTGGGGGAGGGGGGGGGTTACCTTGGTTGGTTATTGGCTAATGGTTACCAAGCCAAACAATCGTTATGACATCATAAAGTGGCCAAAATCTGATCAGCTCATTTTCAGACAAGTTTTTATATAAATGGATCAGGACAAAAAGAGAGCGAATCTTTTTTCCTGAAACTTTCAGAATCTCTTTACATAGAGGGGACACATGTTTATGTATAAAAGACATGAACATTTGGATTTTGCATAATAGGTGACCTTCAAGTTACATAATGAAACCTCTCTGACTCTGTGTGACTGATCCCCTCCTCTTCTCTCAGGTGTGTATGGGCAGAGGATCATCGGTGGTGATGTGGTACGACCCAACTCCATCCCGTATCAGGCCTCCCTGTTGTTCATGAACCACCACTTCTGTGGAGGCACCCTCATCAACCGGCAGTGGGTGGTGTCTGCTGCCCACTGCTGGAGACCGTAAGTTACTGCAGTGTTACACTCAGATACCAGAATGCTTGTGCACAATGGAAAGTGTACTCTCTGAAAGAATACTTCACCCACAAGATGACACTTTATACATCAATGACTTGCCCCTTGTTACACTGAATTATTCACTGAAAAAACTGAAACGTTGACTTTAATTAAAAGTGTTATGTCAACAAATGTCACATTACTGTATTAGGTTAGTTGAAACTAAATATATTACCTATATTTAAACTTAATATTGTTGCTTTCAACTAACCTAATACAATTATGTGAAATCTGTTTACATTACATATTTAATTAAAATACATGTCAAAAGAATCACATAGGGACCATTCATTAATTATTATATTTTTCAATAACTAAATGCTTACGTGCCTATATTAGTACAAATTAAATATGTATTATGTGACACATTTGTTGATGACTTATACGTCATGGACTGATGCAAAAAAAAAAAATGTAATTACATTTTATATTAATGAATATGTATTTATTATTTGTTTTATTCAAATATTATTATAATAATATTTCATACCAATATGATTTTTAAACATCTTGATTTCTTTCAATAGCTTCTATGTCATGTGACCCAGTGATATCAAATAATATTACTACACTGCAAAAATAAGCAACAAATGTTTTGTTGGGTTTTATGGGCTTCTAAGATATACACGGTATTACACTGTGTGAGCGTTTGTTAGTGGATGATTTGATGTGATTTTGCTATAGTTAAATGTGGACCCAATGTACTTCAATCCATCAAGATTTAGAAATTAACGTTATTTATTTTGTCAAGAATTCAAGGTAACATCGGGTAAGTGATGTACACATTTTAATAATGTGGGTGACGTAGTACTTGAATATCTTGAAGCACATGCTGCACCTTGCATTCAAACCTCAAAGCTGTGTTGAACAAATATTAGAGAGGTCTATTTAACTTTGAAAGTAGTGTTACATTTTCTAATCTGTCGTTGCAAAATAAGCACCAAAACAAAATAATTCTCCTTTGCCTTCTTCTTTGTTCGTTCAGGAGCAACATGATCCAAGTGGTCCTGGGGGAGCACAGCTTCAACACAGAGGAAGGCACTGAGCAGAGGTTCAGCGCCGCCTTAGTCATTCGGCACTACATGTACCAACACTGGACGTTTGACAATGACATCATGCTGATTAAGGTGAGGGATGATTGAAGAAGATTGTGTTTTAATAAGATCTTACAGATTTTAGACACTGATTTGGTCACTGACTGACATTGGTGAGTCAGTGACCCGAAATCCAATTCTATACTACAAATCCTTACATTACATTCAATAATAATAATAAATAAAATGTATATAGAGCTTTTCTGGAACTCAAAGACGCTTTACAGTATGAGGGAGGGTAGACAAACAAGGACAAGCAAAACTAAAAAAAACAGAAAAGGCAGTCAAGAGGAAGTTGATAATGTAAGGACTGTCAAGGGACTATCTAAGGATGTGTCCTATTATGGTAAATAGAGGTGCAATTCATAACGTTTAAAATGTCTATTTCTATAAAGTTGGGGTACTCACAAGAGATAGATTTAAAACAGAGTAGTCAACCAGTGGAGGTCAACATATTAAGATTTGTTGTGCTTTTGCATTTAGTTTGTTTTCACTGATTTTATGTTGCATGAGGAATAAAAGTGTTAAAAAAATGGATTTATTTTGAATCAAGAAAGAACAAAGCAGGATAGCGATACTAGAATTATGAAAACATTGATTTTACTAAATACATTTGAATCCGAACTGATAGCTGCTTAAAAAGTTGTATATTCTTACTTTCTATATATTAAAACATATAACTATAAAACAATTAGTCAAAGGAGTTTTTTCACTTCAACACACGTTCTGTTTTAGATGCTGATAATGCTTTAATAGGATATTATCGATAATAACAAACAGCTATAGAGGTCAATGAGAAAAAGGTAAAAGTAGAAGTATAAAGTAATATTTAAGAAGAGTACAAGTACCTCAAAGATGTGCCGGTACTTGAAACTAACCAGTACTTGAGTAAATGTTACTTTCACCACTCATTTTTCACAGGCTGAGTGATAGTTAATGGAGTTTCCCATTATATGTGTAACCTCATCACTCAGCCTATGACACAGTGGAAATGCTCTTTTGGTGACTACTATTCCACTCAGTCAATACTAATTCATTTGCTTATCATTCAAATATTGGTGGCTTTCAATCCAACTGAATCCCCAGTGCACTGGAACACTTTTAAACTAGAACTCTTTTTGAAACGCACCTACATCGAACCTTTCATTAACAATTAGCTTCACATTGATGTTCTTATTTATCCTTTTCGCGCACCACATTCAATGTATTCAGTTTCAGACAGTGTTTGTATGCAATTGCTGTGAAACATCAAACATCAAACCATCACTCTACTTTGATGAAGATTTGAACGGATGGACCTTGGATCCTTCATTGAAATGTTTTGTTGTCTTTAATACATTACTTTTATATAAACATAAATACATTGCCTGAAAAAAGTAACATACACCACATGAGTGTAATTTAGAAAAGCAACAACCTTCTTTACTTACATTTGAATGTGAAATGGAAAGGTGCAATGCTTTGTCAGCATTAGCTTTCTGTGTTGACTGACTGAAGGATATGTTCTCTGTGGCTCAGTTGGACCGTCCAGCTGTCCTAAACTCCTGGGTCGGGCTGGTCTCTTTGCCTGAGCCGGACTCACCGGCCCTGGCCGACCGCGCCCGGTGCAAAGTCAGCGGCTGGGGCGTGACCTCGCTCAACAGCTACAGCCTGTCACCTGAACTGAGGTCTGTGGATGTGGACATGTTTAGAAACTGCTGGTACTACTACTACTTCAGGATCACAGAAAACATGATCTGTGCTGGATCTTACTCCGGGGGGAAAGACTCCTGTCAGGTGAGACATAATGGTGTGTGTGTGTCTGTGCGTGCGTGCGTGCGCGTGTGTGTGTGTGTGTGTGTGTGTGTGTGTGTGTGTGTGTGTGTGTATGTGTGTGTGTGTGTGTGTGTGTGTGTGTGTGTGTGTGTGTGTGTGTGTGTGTGTGTGTGTGTGTGTGTGTGTTTTTTAGAGATAGAACTGTCTGTACTGTCTGTAGGAACAAATCTTGCATAAGGACAAAATAGAACATACAAGATAAGATAAAATGAGACCTTTAATAATCCCCGTGGGGAAATTCAGTAGTTTAACAGCAACAGGTTAGGATTGAAAAACAGGACAGCACAGATTCACACAGATTCATCAAATTAAGGATAAAATCAAAGATACAAATTAAAAATGGTAATGTTAATCATGTACTGTGATGATTAGATGTCACATTATGGTGAATTTTACTGCAAAAGTATTCACTACAATATTTCAGTCCTACCAGACCCACCACCAACATGTAAAACAAAAGACAGATTGCTCTTATGACTCACAAATTGAAGGACAGCAAAGAACAATTCATTATTATGATAGTTCTTCACTTTTCTGATTCTGTTACAGCCGCCTGTATAACTTCAAGTCTAATATTAGGCATTAATAACTCTTCCTGTAGCTCTGTTTTTGTCTCAATCAACTCTATAAAATAATAATCTGGATCTTAAGCTGCTAATTGTCCCATTATGTTCACTAGCTAACCACACATATTATCTGCATGCGCTTTGGTGCTGGGAACTTATTGTTTGGGTTTTTAGAGCTTTCCCCGACGTTTCTGAAATCAAGAGCGGGTTTGCAGGCTAGAAAAAGAAGAATGTGTGTTGCTGGGGTAACATGCAGACTTGGGTGGTCTCTCTCTTGACTCTTCACTATAACTAACCCTTTTCACGTCCCTCATAGTCCTATGATCCATTTACATTGATGCATATTGATTAGTGCCGTTTCAAAGGCTTTTTACACCAACCATTTAGTAAGAAAACATGAACATCTTTTCAGCTCAGTCAGGAACAAGGAAAAAAGCATTTTTTTATATTAAAATGTGTAACTTTTGACTCTTGTTCCTCCTCAGGGTGACTCAGGAGGACCTCTGGTTTGTAACGGTAACCTTGAGGGCATTGTGTCTTGGGGCATTGGCTGTGCCTATTCTTACTACCCTGGCGTCTACACCAAGGTCAGTAACTACCTCGGATGGATCAACTGGGTCACCCAGAACAGATAATAAGACTGTCGATAACCAGCTTACCTAACTCTACTGTGATGAAGAACGGATGGACCATGGATCCTTCATGGACATTTTTTGTTGTCTTTAATACATTGCTTACAATGTTAGTTTTTTATCATTAGGTGAATATCACCTGAGCGATAAGACTAAGGTTGTTAGGAAAAAAACGTCTGACAGAAACTACTACAACTAAATGCACTTTTTATATTAGAGCTGTTGCTGTATGCTACAGTGTTTGTAGTGCTCTCCAGAAATGGTTTTAGCGATCATTTCAGGGATCATTTTTGGTCCATTTGACTCTAATAGAAGCTGGACTTAACAATAAAAGCACATATTTTCTCAAATGGTCTACTCTGTTATTGGTCATCTAAAACACAGTATAGGAACACATCTTAATAGTAATTTGTTGTACAGACGGGTCACAGCATGTTACCTGAACTTGATTGTCATGTTTGCACATAATGTGTCAACAACAAAACCACCTCCCATTGACTCTATGACAGTATGTTGCCATCCTAGCCAGCTAGCCATTGATTGGTTGGGACCACTCCCTCTCCCCCTTCCCTCTGTCCCATTGCCATTTAAAGCTGAGCCACAATAGACTCACTGACTCACTCAAAAACAGCCTAGGGCAATCATGGACCAAGTCAAGTCCAGCGGCACTGTGACGCATATTAACGACCAAGGCTCCAGACACTTGTCTCAAGAAGCAATAGAGAAGCTGATCCAACAGTCTCAGGAGGCCAAGCAGCATGCGTACTGTCCCTACAGCAAGTTCAGAGTGGGAGCTGCCCTCCTGACCATGGACAACACTGTTTTTAGAGGTAAGGTACAAGTTGGCCTTTGGATTGCTTGTTTAGAGTTAATATTTGGCATGAAGAATTCCAGTTTAATTAAACGACTGTTGAGTTTTAACAGTGAAATCTGCATTCAAAAGTGTTTCCCCTAATACTAATATTTGCCATTATCAGCAAGTAGACTTTAAAGAATATAATATATCTAAATGGAAGTGTTGTAAAAGTCTAAAATGTCTTATCAGTCCAATCAGATGTACATGGTGTTTGAGTTTCTTCTGCTTTGGTGTTGAAACAGAACTTTATTAAAACTACAAGATTTTTCAGTTAATATCAGTTTCAATTTGCAGCACTGTTAATTATTACTGGACAACAGTCAGTCTGTGGAAAGGTTATATTTTAACATGTCTCCCAGCAGAAGCCCGTCATTAAAACCGTACTAGGATGAGTCTAAACCATTCACATTGGTTGAATAAGGTATCAACCACTCTTTCCCATGAGATAAGGTGACCTTTTGACCTTGCGTCTCTTGCGTCTGCAGCATTGCACTTACTGACAGGGATGGCAAATGATTGTCAACAATGAGGCAAAGACACAACTCTCCTGTTCATGTTGCTGTTCTAGTTAAAGCTTAAACCAGGGGTGTCAAACTCAATTTCATCGCGGGCCACATTAGCATTAGGGTTGCACTCAAAGGGCCGGTTGTAACTTTAAGACTATATAAAAATACATATATAAATATATAATATACATAAAATAATGTATTATATTACATTATTGCCTCTGCATTGGATTATTATCGGATAGGATAATAACTTAGTAATTAACTAGGTCTGAAAGCAGAAGTTTAGGGCAAATAATTGCAAGTCTCTTCAGTGCGCATGTCACAAAACAAGATGCATCGTGGGATATAGTTTATGGGCAACGTGCCTCTGTAAAGCGGCATGTAACCGTATAATAAATTATTCTTTGCAAGCCACAGAAAATGAGGTTGCGGGCCGGATTTGGCCCCCGGGCCTTGAGTTTGACACCCCTGGCTTAAACAGTCACATTAACCCAAGCAGAAATGTCTGGGGGGGCAAATAGTTAGCAAACAGGTTTGAGTGCAATGACCTGTTAACTGTTTGAACACGATAGAATAAGTAAACAGAGCCTCTTTTTATTACTTTGACATTTTGTTCAGAGGTTGAAGAAGTACTCAGATATTGTTCTTAAGTATGAGGATAAGTACAAGAGTGTATGAATGAATACTCTGTTACAAGTATAAGTCCTGCATTCAAAATGTTAGTCAAGTAAAAGTAGAAAAGTATTAGCATCAAAATATACTTCAAGTACCAACAGTTAAAGTACTCATTATGCAGATTGACCCATTCACGAATAATATATATTTAATGTTTTGATTATAATGATTGATGCATTAAAGTGTTATCGAAGCTGGTAAAGGTGCAGCTAGTTTTAATGGCTTTGTATGCTGCAGGGTAGCTTGTGAATTAACTCCAGGTGTAACTAAATGTAAGTGTTGATCATATTGTGTATCATTCATCTATATCTGCAAAGTAACTAAAGGTACTGCGAAAATGTAGTGGAGTAAAAGTACAATATTTACCTCTGAGTTGTAGTGGGGTAGAAGTATGAAGTAGCATTAAATAGAAATACTCAAGTAAAGTACAAGTGCCTCAAAATTGTACTTAAGTACAGTCAGTATTTGAGTAAATCTACTTAGTTATTTTACACCACTGCTAATGTGTTTGAGTGAAGCAAATGCTCCTAAACTAACTAATGAGTGTAATTGTGTCCCTGGCAGGTTGCAATGTAGAAAATGCATGCTACAACTTGGGTGTATGTGCTGAAAGGAATGCTATCTCAAAAGCGGTTTCTGAAGGCTACAGAAGTTTCAAGGCAATTGCAATTGCCAGGTAATTTCCACTCCTAAGTAATATGTGCATTTCCTGCATGTCAAGTTTGAACCCTGTCTGTCAGCATTCCTGTTTTATCAAACCATTACTCACTTTGTCATTAAACTTCCCTTATTACTTAACACAAAACAAGTCTGTCTGATGCATATCTTACACACCCAACAGTTGGTTGACTGACAACTTGTGATGCAAGGTGCATTCAAGTCTCAGCACCATCAGAATCACATTTAATGCTAGATACGTTTTCACGAGTTTGCTTTGGTGTATTAGTGCATAACACAAGCATAGTAAGATAAAAATGAGATAAAAAATAAATGCAAGTACATAAAAAAGAAGCCTAAATATAGAATAGAATCAAATTCAAATTAAATTATGATAAAAATATGAAATCATAAATTGTACTTTATATCTGAAAAGGAACATGAATAAATACTATGAAGTATTTACATCATTAGGCATCTGAAATTCAAAATAGAAGATGTATAAAAGAAGTGTTAGTTTTTGAATGTGGGACATGTTTAGAGCTAAAGCGAGAAAACCAGAACAGATCAACATGAGAGGCATTGTGAAGTTTCATAGTAGAGTCATCACACTGAGACATTTTGAGACGAGCATCAGGCTAAAAGGTCCTTAATTTCAACAATAAAACATTTCCCGGAGTTTTATTTCCTAACTTCTTCGTGTCCTCAAATGTTCTTTGCAGTGACCTAAAGGACCAGTTCATCTCGCCATGTGGGGGCTGCAGGCAATTCATAAGAGAGGTAAAACATCTGGGTTTTTTAGTCATGACCATACGCACAAAACACCATAAAGAAGGGAGGCTTTGTGATGGAATTAGACAACTTTTAATATTTTCTTTTTTGCCACTTCCTTCAGTTTGGTTTAAACTGTGATGTGTACCTGTCAAAGCCCGACGGCTCGCACCGGAAGATGACCGTGGACGAGCTGCTGCCCGTCTCCTTCGGCCCCGATGAGCTGGACATGAAGAAAGTGTTTTCATCTCCTTAAACAGTGTGAGCCTGTTTTGTCGAACAAAACACAAAGACATGTACTGTGTATAATGCACATGCTGCTGAAAATGTATTAATGTGTGGCAGTAGTTATATTTATGGAAAATATTTGTTCTTTTAGTATGCGCTGATTGTTATGTCAAATTATTAAAAGTTACCTAATGTATTCTGTAATATTATTATACAATCTAGTATCTGGAGAATCCATTGTGCCTTGGACCTATCATGCAAAATGCACTTTTGTACGTCTTTTATACATGAATATGTGTCCCCGGTGTTCCAGGGAACTCACCAAGTGTCAGAAAACACAACCCTCTCTATTTCCCTCCATACTCAAATCTCTAAAAAAGGGGCTGCAACGGATCTGATAAAAACTGATCCAGATTTGAACACTGTCCTGACGTCAGGACGGTGGCGCTACGGCTATTGGGCCAACTCCACCAATCAGGAGGAGACAGCCACGGCCATTGCCGTTCGAAAGCGCTGGAGACGCTGTAGTACATATGCCAGGCCAGTAGATGGTGCTGTTCTCACTGAATCTGCCCTTGCAGCAGAGCTAAAAAAAGTGCAAATTGAGCGAAATGAGGCATGGCTAAAATGCATGATCTGTTTGGTATTTTGAAAACAGAAACGTATAAATATACCTTATATAGGTATGGCCCTACAATATATCATTTAAATATACCATGATAGGTCCACTTTAATGCTGCCTTGCTGTAGATACCAACATTTCTTAATATGAAGAAGAATTAAGCAACATTATGTATCATATCCACACATTTTAATAAATAAAATGTTTTAAAAGGCATTTCTTTTAATAATTTACACTTCATTTCTTACAGATGGATATACACACAAATGAAGGTCAAAGGACATACAAGAGGGAAAAGATGAGTTACAGTGTACTGCAAATATTATTTGTTTAGCAGCAAGTTATTCAATTACAGAGTAAAAGGGGGAGAGCGACAGGGTGAAGGGTTGAAGCTGCCAGTGCAAATTCACTTAACAATTGTTCGTGATATTAGGTCTACATATTCCATGCATTGACATTTACAGTGGTTCAAGGGCACAGCCTTAAAAAGGGCAAGTATAATAAGATGGGATTTATCATTGCCCCCTGATTCAGAGAGATTTTTTATTAAAAAAGGTAAAACCAGCCCAAAATTAAAACAGCTAAAAGACAAAAAGGCAGATTTAATTTTGGGTACTACCCACCCCAAATCATATACAACTTTATCAGAATTCAAACTTGGCAGACAGCATGTTAAATATGAAATCTCTACAACAGCAGCAGGACATGGCAGCGTGGCTCTGAGCAGAAATCATCAGGAAAATGTTTAATTATAAGCTCTTTTGCTAGATGAAATGTAGATCGTGTTATGTGACTACGTAATTATTGCTGCCAACAATGCTCTATTCTCTATGTCTTAATGCTTGGAATAAAAAAAGTCTCTGTCAGATCAACAACAGCAATTGATAAATCAACAATAATCTCAACTGAAAGGTCCTAAAAGTAAAAAAAACAAAACAAGAAAATCTAAAAACAAAAAATATATTTATTAATTCAGTGCATCAGGCTTAGTGTCCAAGCCTCTATTCGTATTAACCTGCTTCCACCTACTGTCAGAAGTAAATACTCATGATAGACGGCTCTCAATGTTGAAAATGTGGTCAGGCTCGTGTCAAGTTTTAGAGGCTCTTGCTGTCCAAAGATACAAAGTAGAGCAAAATAATTGCACTAATTCCAAGCTGCTAGAATTTTATCTAATGAATGTATGGAGACGAGAGGAGGGGGAAAAAACACTAGGAACCGAAGTTAATGTGTCACATACATACATGGACACACACACAGCTAGCTAGTACCATGAGGCTTCTGAGTAAGGTGTGTGTGTGTGTGTGTGGTGTGTGTGTGTGTGTGTGTGTGTGTGTGTGTGTGTGTGTGTGTGTGTGTGTGTAACAGGTATTGATTTTTCCTATAGTCTCTTTTTTTCCCTCCTTTTGCCTTGTACTTAAGACATGAAGCCGCATCATGCAGCGAACTCTTAACCTTTGCCTCATGCACGTGTTAAAGGTGTGTGGTAGCACACTACTCTCTCTAAACCATACATTTTGATCTGCTTCAAACTGTTTAGCAGATAAAATAAAACCGTCTGTAAAAAGCTCGCAACAGCTTAGTTTGACGACATACTTTTGCGAAACAGAACCTAAAATATGATTTTAAAACTGCAACATTGTTCTGCAGTTTTCTTGCTGAAGACCCTCATCAGGCGTGTATGCGCTACCATTCGACCTTTGTAACTTTAAACTCAGCTCTCTGCGGAGGAGTTATTGGTTTCGCCAAGAGAGGGCCATGCGGTGACCTGTAACCGGGGGAGGGTCCCCTCCATCAGCCTCTCCATCCACAGTCCCAGTCTGTCAAGCTTGTGGTGCACTTCTATGGTGGTGGCCCTGTTTGAGCCCCTCTTGGGTACGGCCCCATCCTCCCTGGAATGGGACCTGGACCGAGAGTGGGAGCTGGACCTGGACCTGGACCGGGACTTCCTCCTGCTCTCAGAGGACGAGGTGTCAGACGCCGAGTCGTTGGGATCGTCTCCGGTGAAGACGGGTCTAAAGAGGCAAAAGTATTTCTTGTGGCCGTTGAGGGCCAGGACGTGGCCGGCGTAGTCTGGAGACTCCTCATCCTCGTCCGAATGACTCGGCATGGTGTCAGATGTAGAGCGAAGGAGCGATGGCATCCAGTGGCGGTGCTTATCACCGTTAAGGAAGGAGAAGTGGAGCGTCTGAGTCCTGTAATGGGGTTTAGGATTATTAACTGGACCAAGTGAAAAATATGCAATATTGGCACCTTAGTGGACAACTTTTTATTTTTCAATATATACACTTAGTAACATTATTCAAAGGCAAGTTACTTAAACATCGGTAAGACAAGTAGACACATTCAGTGCTCAGTTACAGACTGCATTTGGAAGGCTTACTTTTTTTTTAAATGAATAAACTCTAAAAAAAACTAAGAATAATTGAAACTTAAAAACTGCAGTGAGGAGACTTACCCAGAGAAAGAAAACACTTCCTTGGCATATTTCCTGAGCAGGGCATTCTTGGAGGCGTTGGTGAGCACCAGTACAACGTTGATGTGGCCGGGCCTCAGCTTCACCAGGTTGCTGATGTACGTGATGTCCGTCAGCTCCGTCACTTCCACAAAGTCCTTCTTAGGAGGACGGCTGCAGCGGCCAATGACAAAGATGGAGTGAGGGAAGAATACAGGGAGGAAAAAGAAAACAATCTAAACTATATGTCGTGTTAGTCTATTAAAGCGTTTACAGTTCAGCCAAAGAAGCTTATTTAGTCTTCTTTATCTACACCGATACAACTACTGTGACGACCCCTGCTTTACTCTCCCCTGTTGTGTGTGTATGTCCCTTTAACGTTCTCCCTTCATCCGCATCAGCACTGATTGAGGGCACCTGACCGCCGGTTGCTGAGGAGTGAAAGGCCCGAGCCAGAGGCCGTTTCTCAATGTCGAGTAAACCTGCTGCAGAGCCACTATTTCAAGTATACTACGTCATCGAGTGGCGCCGAAGGACTGTTTAAATGCATGTTAAATGCCCAGCATTCGGCGCCACTCGATGACGCAGTATACTTCAAATAGTGGCTCTGCAGCAGGTATACTCGACATTGAGAAACGGCCAGAGTCTTGTTCGCTCTCTCTGTTGGAGGATTTGTTTGGAGAGCAGCTACCTTATTTATGCGTTTACCTTCATCTTAGTTTGGCATTCAACACCTTGCACCAAACCATGGTCACACACCCACACCTACACTACTGATCTTACCGATTAACGCATCCCATTGTGGTAGCTCTTTAGTTAAGTTGAGTTTATTTCAATAAATATCTTTCCTTATATCGTGTCCTTTCCGCGTTCTTTGTTATGGCCAAGAGCCAGGCCATGACACTACATAAGAGGAATAATACGTACATCGAATGTTGAGGTGAATTGTCCCTTTAAGGTTATTTTTATCGAGAGGAGTTTGGCTCAGACACGCTAGGGTCCTGCCAGCAAGATATATTAACTGCAAAATAAGATTTAGAAACATTGCTCTGACATTTAACTGTTCAATGTTTTCCTTAGTTACCAGTTAAAAGTTGTATTGTGAGTAAGTAAGTATCCGCTATCTGTTGTATCCTGTGTCTATCTCGTGTTCCCTTTCAGTACATTACCTTGAAGTACTGGCTCTACTCGATGCGTCTTCCTCGGACTGCGTTTGCTCCTTTGGCTTTGGTTTCCGGGGTGTGCTCTCACCTGGCTCACTGAAAATGCATCAAAAAAGGAAATCATTAGTGTGAACACCAACAGCTCTGACTCTTAGGGAAATGATATCCAGCAGGTATTTGACTCAACAGAAGTCAAAACCACTAATAATCAAGCAGAGTTAGAAGAAAATAAGATAAAGATCCATCGATTTAGTCAACATGTTATGTACAGGATATTTGTAATGAAAGGAATTGCAAGTCAAACGCTTGGGTGTAAGATTAAAATGTTGCAGGTATAAAAAAAAAAAAGAGTCATGGTGCACTCTCACCTGAAGGCCTGAATGATGACGGTGCCAAAAAGAATGAAGAGAGCTGAGAAGATCAGCGACAGGATGGGCATCATCTCTCGCCTTGAGGAGAGAATATGTTATTAACCAAACAAGTAGGAGAAAACACACAGCAGCAGCAGCCCATATCAACCATTAACACTCGTAGTCTTCCTGTCATCTTTTCCAAAAGAAAAGGTGCATCGCGGCTATGACAGGACACCCTAAATGTGTATTTATGGCAGCATCTCGATGCAGAAGCATGACTAAGCTTCCGATAGATTTCAGAAAGTGCACAACCTTATCTGTCTGTCTCTTGTTTGCATTAATGCTGGGCGAGTGTTGTCTTACCAGTTTGAGTAGAGAAGGTCATCATATACTTGAAGGACGTAATCAGAGGCAGCATTCATCCACTGAATGATAAACATCTGGGGAAATTAAACAGAAAACAATTACATTCATCCACAAAGAATACCTGTAGTTGTATTCATCACTGTCAGCATCTCCAGTCCAACGCTAAAGGTGTGTGTGTGTGTGTGTGTGTGTGTGTGTGTGCGTGTGCGTGTGTGCGTGTGTGTGTAGAAACTTACGGGGGCCATCTCGTTGTTGAGTTCTGGCAGGGTGGCGTCTGAGCTCAGATAGGTGGGGTCCTTCTGAAGGATCTCCAGCTGTTCGTGGAGGCGGTACTTATCTTCCTCGCTGCCGTTCCATCCACCACTCACACAGCGGTACATGACCTTACCGGCTTGGCTCCGCCTCTCGAGAATCACCACCTGTCAGCGGGCAAAATAAATCACTTTCACTGTATACAGAGTCTCAGGGTGAACATATCGGTAATCTGACACATATCCAATTCTGGATACGCTGGATATAGAACGTTTTACAGCAAGCACCCGTTGTCCTCAATGAACTGAAAGACAGATTTTCTTCCTTTGTGTCATGCATTTGATTATGAGGAGCTTTTTTTATCAACTTTGCATACGAGACGAGCATGTGAATGATGCATGCGTGTGCACTTTGTATGCGTTTGTGCCACTGACCTGGGGTGAGAGTGCAGCCTGATTATGGAGCAGTGCCTGGCAGAGAGGCTGCTGCTGCCGCTGGTAGACGTATGCAAACCGCAGCACGTCTTTTTTGTTGACGGATGCAAAGTCCAGGAAGGCTTTATTGCCTGTTAGGAAGGCTTGGTCCTCCCCCGTGATCAGCAGCACACAGTACCTGCAAAACATTCAGTCAATTAACTTGCTGCAAATAGACTAAAGACACAACGTTTCAGTTCAGTGACACCCGCTGTAGTGCCTGTCTGACAATTCTGTTTTGCTTCTTGTGAGGTTTAAAATTTGAATTCTGGGCTTGGCTTTTTCCTTTCCTTTCTACAACAATTCATACAACTGTAAGGGACTGAGAGGCAGAGTAGTGGGAGGCACCTACATTCCCAATAGGTGGCTCCACCCGCTGCCAATTAGCAGTATTGGGACCAGGTGTGGAGACCTCACACCTGGTGCTAATCACTCCCTCAAGGGAGACAAAGCAGACAGAGTTGCTCAGTTGTGTGTGGCACATGGAGGGAGCAGGAGGCTCCCAGCGTGAGGAAACATTTTTGTAAGCTGGTAAGTCGGTTAGCGGCCCGGCTACGTTAGCCTTTGTTTAGTTAAAGGTATTTTTGAGTTTGTTAGCAATAAAGCCTCTTTTTGGATTTGAACACTGCCTCTGTCGTGATTGCTGCACTACCACTTTTCTCTTTATCTGCCCTGTCCTGTTACACAACAATATAACAATGTAGGAGAGATATGAAATACAGGTCCAAAGGCTTAAGATCCTGCTCATAAACATATAAAATACATAAATAAATCTTACTTCCTCCGTCGGTGGAACTGCTTGACAGGACACAGCTCATCAAAAAGCTGCTGGTTGACCAGCCGTGGAACCTGCAGGAACTTGTTGTTGGAGACAAACTCCTCCATGATCTGTCGCTTCATCCCTCTGGCCTGAAGGAGAGAAAGTGAGGGGGTGTGAAGGGTGCAGAGCAAGAACTAGTATAATGCAGATTGACAAAAATGGTCAGCTGATTTGGTCACTTCTTTATTTTATTACCTGGATGATATCAACAGGCTTCTCAGTATCCTCTTTAAACAGCAGCATGGTGGGGGCGTATGTGTTGATGTTGAACTGCCGCAGGAGCCGATTGTTGTGTTTCTCACCCTGGTCCACGTACCCGAAGCGCACATAGTCTTTGTAGGCAAAGGCTGTTAACTGGAGGATACAAATATATATCGAATTGTAGAGGAATGTGTTGAAAAGAAGACATCTGATTGGTTCACACTGTTCCAATAATTGGCCCTGAATTATTCCCTTTCTCCGTCTTTTTTTAACACATTTATTCATATTAAGTAATTCAAACAATATTTCCAGTGTATATGAATGTAATGGATGAAAATAGTTCTTGAAAAATGAGAAAGAGCTGTTCACACAGATGGCTCTATAGTTGGTGCTGGAGTTTAATATATCTGCTGTCTTTTGTACTGGTGGAAACCACAACACAACATCAACCTTGTAAATAAAATGTAGTCTTTAGTGTGTATGTGTGTGTGCGTCAATGCATTGCTTACTTTATAGAGTAGAGGAACAACAGGAACTTGGTCAAACAAAATAACGCTGGGCTTATTTTCCACACGCCAGCTATCCAGAAAAGCAATGTAGTTGTTATCTGTGATCTGGGGGAACAAGGGCAATTAGTTAAACATTGTATTTTTGCTCAATTGTAAAACAGTGCACCACTTCACATTTTGAGAAACTTCACTTGTAATACTTGTAAATATATGTTTACATAATCAGGCCTAGAACGATTTAGGAATCGGGCAAAAATCAGGTTGAGATATATAAGAACTTGCAGACAGACCCAGACCCGCAGTGGCAGACATTTAGGCCTTATTTAAAACATACATTTTCACTGTAAAATACTGTTATGACAGAGATTAAAAATACCTAATCCGTCCTATAAACTAAGAAACAAAATGCCTGGTATCTGGCTTAACTAATCTGAGGATACATACATGAAGCAGTATTTTTACATCTGTTGCGTTTACCTTTTCCACCAGTTTATGGGGCAGCAGGTCGTCAATGAACTGTCGCAGGTGCTCCCGTATCACAGCCTGATGGAAGAAGGTCACCCTGCCGTTCACCAGCCCAATGATGGAGGGGGCGCGGTGGGCTCCCAGCTGGTTGGCCAGTCGACGCTCGTAACCCAGGTCCACGATGCCTATGCCAACACCTGGTGAAAATGCAAAAATAGACTGCTATTGCACCTGATAGAGTAGAGGTAGTGTTGTCACAATGAAGGGGTAATGCTGCATAAAACTAATTTCACACCACGATATCCAGTGATTTCCAACGATGAAAACAGAACATACAACCACAGACTCATGGTCTTTAAGATCATTTATGTTTATGTTTAGGCAAATGTCTCGGTAAATGCACCAATATTTCAGCAAAATCACACTGGATGCTGTTCAAATAGGGATTTAAAACGGTGCCGTAAAGAAACACAGACACAGACCAGACATGTGACTTCTCTCTTTCACCAAACAGACGCACTGAAAATATTTTAGGAGAACCACTGCAAGCCGTTTTACCGTTTTACTTGAGTCTTTGAAATAAGTGAGGGGCTGCCTAATGGAAAGGGTCCATACAAGATGAATGCAGTAAGTCAAAACCTGAGCAGAAAGACTTTGAAACAAGTTTTCTTATCGCTCTGAAGGGGGATTTTTTGTTAAGGCTTTCCATCTGAGATATACATGGGATGCATTTGTCAATAACTTAATATAAACAATGGGTAGAATTACTGTTTAATGTAAGAGATGTGGCTTATTATGACAAACCCACAGAAGAAACACTCATAGCTAGAAAAGCTGGAAATAGATTTGTGAGCTTACTTAGGCTACAGCTTTTTCATAAATCTTAAAACAACACATTTTCAATACAATAAAAACTCCACTGGTTTAGACTGGTGACTTTTGCATAGTGAAGAGCATTGGGAACATAAATGTGCAGGATATTTTTCTAGGGCAGGGCATTTCGTTTTTACCATTAAAGACTACAAATAAGATGAAGTCTGTAGGGAACAGGAAACTGTATATCTAATTAGCAGAATCACCGAAATAACTTAGAAAATCATCTCCAGTGCCAGACAATTCTTACATTTGGTTAAATCCTTCCCTTGGCTTTACTCTTTGTTCCATTAGGCAAGAAAAACAAAATTAACCCAAATAAATAATTAATCAAGTTGTTGGCTCCCAGTAAAGCATCTTAACACTTGAAAACACATTTATCTAATGGCCTGCCACTGAGCAAACATTATGAGCTGATGCTTTTAGAGGAACCAAGCATCTTCCTGAACAGTGGGCGGACTGATGGGAGTGACAGCAGACTTACCCAGAGGCTCCAGCTCCTGCACCGCCTCCTTCCACACAGGCTCAATGTGGATGCATGCAAAGCACCACTCAGAGGTCACTTTGATCAGGTACGGCCTCTTGTAACTGTCTGGGAGGACGTCGCTGTTAAACTGCGCGTGGTGAAGCAGGTACTTGCTGTCTGCAAAGTCCCTGGACCTGGAGGAGGCAAGACAGTGAGACTTTTCTTTATTAGGCCAACAGACTGCTGCTTTTCTCCTTTAAGTCTCAACCAACGTCTGCAACTAACAATTATTTCAACTTTTACTTACTCAAATTCCACTCCTAGCTAAGAAGAGATCAATGTGATATTTTGTTAGTGGCTTAATTTATTATTAACAGGCAAAAATGGCAAAAGGTATTCCTTTCACAATGGCATGAAATGGCGATTAGCTAGCACATCATTACTTTTGAGAAGTTAGAGCTAGCAGATGATCCCTATTATGTTGATTTATCAGTTGTTCAATTCATTAGCTAAATCTAGGAGGATAAGTACAATAACCGCTTCAACTAAAAGTTTTGGATCTAGGACGATAGCTGTTTGTCTTTTATAAAATAATCAATAACCAAAGCAAACAGAAGGAGGAGACTAATTGAAACCACTTAATGTGGACAGAGCAGCTTGCCGGGAAATAAACGTTTAGAAACAAGGTCATGGGAATGTGGAGAAAGAAATGTTTTGTCAGAAGAGACACAAGAAAATACTTTTTATCTTGACAAAAGCAGTGACAAAGAAGTCACATCAAACTAAATTGGTTTAAAGCATATTTGATGCTTTGAATTAAAAAAAAAAAAGCGCTTTTGACAATATTCTAAAAAGAAGCAGCTAGGCTTCAAGTTTACCAGTTTGGTTCTCTTTAACAATAGTGTCTTCACAAACACGTGACAGTCTATATAAAAGACAGGGGACAACTACTTCAATGTTAGACAATACAAATCTGAACCTGTACCTGGGGAAATGGAAAAAAGACTCATCAAAGTAGAAGCTGTTGTGAGAGCCGCGGAAACCTTGATGCTGTGAATGGCCGAATGGCTGGCTATCATCAGTCTGCCCATAGCGGTCGAAGTTGGACCTTCGTTCCTCGTTTGACAGGATCTGTGTGCAAAAGACAATGAAAAGCACATATGAGAGGACTGTGACAACAGCAACAAGATCATTAGATATCGAAAGTGAAACAGACTGAATGAACCACATAGTCATTATGGATTCCAGGCAGCATGAGTTTCTATGATATAGAGTACATGACATGTAATGATTCACTTTTACCCACCTCGTATGACTTTGAAACCTTAATGAACATGTCCTCAGCTCCAGGGCTCTTGTTCTTGTCTGGATGCCTAAACAAAAAGCAATGCATAAAATCATATCAGTGCTGGGTCATAGAGGGTTAAAAAACAACTCTCAGGTGTACTGTCTGGTGATAGGTTAAGCTAATTAGCACTAGCTCAGGTGCACACCAACACAATAGATATATTTTCTGGGGCTCATAAATGTCTGTAATCAGGTCTGTGTAGCCGTAAAGCAGCTGTTAACCTGAGGGACCTGCTGCAGCCCATAGGTGCTGCTGGCCTACTGTTAGGGGACATCATTTCAGTAACTCACCATTCCTTTGCGAGGGTCTTGTATGCCTTTTTGATTTCTGCTTGACTTGCACTCCTGCTGACACCCAGGATTTTGTAGGGGTCATTTTCAGAGGCTGCTCTCACCAGCTGCACACTCAATATTAGCAGAAAGATGGCGAGCGAAACTGGACATGTCAGAGGATGTCGGCGGATCCTGCTGAGCGTCATTGCTTTCCACTGTCCTCGTCCAAGCTACAGAGCTGCCGGCCAGGTAATGAAACAAAGATATTCTGTAAAGGACAACTATGTCAAGATAACAGCTTACATGGTCCGCTATGTTGACGTCTTCAATGTAAAGTCAAATAAAGCCGACATGCTAGTATTTTACTACGATGAGGCCATTATTTTTCTAGCTAATGCGATCTGTTAGCGTCACGCCCGCAGTTAAACATTCAACTTCCGCTTGCATATTTCACAATAGAATCCTCAACCATTTTGAACGTCAGGGTAACCATAGATATATATCTATGCGGGTAACCATGAGAATAATTTACCTTTTGCAATACATATAAGTAAAATAGTAATATGTGCATAGTGCTGGAAGAAAAACAATTATAAACGCTTGTAAATTATGAGTTATTTATGAGTTATTTAAGACCTAGAATCACAGGCCTACTAACCCATCATACAAAAACACAATTAATTGTATTTGAAAATCACCATACATACATCATTACCGTTGTGCATTTAGATATGTTAATATATATTATGCTTGTTTCGTTGTGAATATATCTTGCGCACAAAGAAGACCAAACATATCAAGCAACTTGGCAGGGTTATTATGAATATCTTAAAAACAAGTCAATTTGAATGTGCTTTTATTTTTGAAGCTACCCATATATAGCATCCGGTTTACTGTTGGCTCTAACTTGACGCTGCAGCACTGGAAACACTGCGCATGCTCCAGTAAGCAGTTGTCCTCACACTGCTCACCCTTTATTTAATTTTCCCTTTAGCAAATTATTTTCTGATTATGCATGACATATTTAACACTTTTGACAGAAGATTTGTAATGGTCTTATTTTTTTAAATATGTAATTTAAAATGAACGTTCATATCGTTCTTGGCAAATATGTCCAAATATTACACAATTTTCTCTCTATAATTCATTATATTAACAAAACAACAATTATATAAATAAAACAAGACAAAAATCTCATATGAGAGTTTATTTTGTGTTATTATAATTCCCCTCTGACAGGGGGCTTTACTTCCGTTTCCTCTTCGTCACTGCCACACAACTTAAAACAGAGAAAAAATGAATACATCGATACATGACTCAACCTGGAATCAACGCAGCCAGTGAAATATTTAAGCTGCTTGTTGTAACCTGTCTCACCGACGGTTCCAAACTCTTTTTAGTTTGCTTTCACCGGGTTAGCCCAATATGAGCAGCCTGTGTGTGTTTGCATTCAATGGAGTGAGCTCGGAAAGTGCGCAGAGGGTCTTATCTCGGTAGCTAACGTTAGCCTTGCAAAAACGACCATCTGTGGGCCGCTGCGGCTCTATCGTTCACGGGACAGGTACTTCTGAAGGAGCTAAGGTAACTAACACTTCCTGTTTAATGTGTTACTGCTTATAACATTAATGTAACATGTGTATACTATGCAGCGTAGAGTTCAACTACTAACGATAAGCTTGTCAGTCAGACGGATGCAGCTGAGGTTTACGAAATGCAAAAAATTGAAACATATACCAAATTCTATAACACAGGAATGCAATGATGTATTTAATGCCTCTTGTTACTATAACATTAGATAACACATATTTTATGGTGCTCATAAATGTTTGTTTACATCTGTAGTGTCTGTCTGCACTGCCGTCAAAATGAGCTGAGGCAAATGTTTTAGTGCTGTGTGATAAATAACTGCACATCATTCAGACATATTTGAATTGAGAAACACGCAAAAACACAGTGATTTACCCTTTCAGCCTACTAATACAAGTTTTTGATAGCGCTTGCAAAAACTTTGGGTGTTGTGATTAACTGATACTTTGAATTACATTAACGCTTATTTATTTTGTGTTTTTCTACCCCTGACTCAGCACCATGAACCTGATACGTCTACTGTGCCGCCACAAGACAGCCTTGGTCATCGGCACTGTGTGCAGCTTTGCAGTAGTGCTTGTCTTCTTGGCCAAATGTACCTCAGAAACCCTCACACAGGGACACCAGGATCCTCCAGGCCTGGCCCCTCGTGCCAATTCTTTACAATCCCGTCCAGAGCAGTATGACCCCACTTCCACATCCAAACACTTGTCAGCGTTCCTCGTGGTCCTCATCACGACCGGACCTAAGTACACAGAGCGGAGGAGCATCATCCGCAGCACCTGGCTGGCCAAGCGGGACTCTGACGTTCTGGCCAAGTTTGTGGTGGGAACTCAGGGTCTTCCCAGCGAGGACCTTCAGAACCTTAACATAGAGCAAGGGCGGCACAAAGACTTGCTCCTACTGCCTGAATTGCGAGATTCTTATGAGAACTTAACACTCAAGCTGCTGCACATGTACTCCTGGCTGGACCAGAATGTGGAGTTCAAGTTTGTTCTCAAAGCAGATGACGACACATTTGCTCGCTTGGACCTCCTTAAGGAGGAGCTGAAGGGGAAGGAGCCCAACAGGTTATATTGGGGCTTCTTCTCAGGGAGAGGGCGAGTGAAAACTGCTGGGAAGTGGCGGGAAAGCTTTTGGGAGCTGTGTGACTACTACCTGCCCTACGCACTGGGTGGGGGCTACATCCTGTCGGCGGACCTGGTACGTTTTGTGCACCTTAATGGGGGCTACTTTAAGACTTGGCAGAGTGAGGATGTGTCCCTCGGCGCCTGGCTGGCACCAGTGGATGTTCGGCGGACGCATGACCCACGCTTTGACACAGAGTATAAATCGCGTGGTTGCAACAACAAATACTTGGTGACACATAAGCAAAGCTTAGAGGACATGTTGGAAAAACACCAGACTCTGCAGCGTGACGGCAAGCTCTGCAAGGAGGAAGTCAAACTTCGACTGTCCTATGTGTATGACTGGAGTGTGCCACCCTCACAGTGCTGCCAGAGGAAGGATGGCATTCCTTAATTTTTGTGGTTTTGTTCAAGGTCCTGAAGTTTGCTTCTCATTTGAATATTCAAAAAAGAAAATGAATCATGTTTTTCAACCAATTCTCTGTTTAAAGTTATGTAACGGGTTCCAAAAAACATTGTGAATGTCTTATTGTGGATAGAACACACATAGATTTGGAGTACCATTATACCAATTGCAAGAAATGTAAAAGGCAATTTCATTGCTGATTTATAGTGTTAAAATTAATTCTATTTTCACCAATTTGGGTAAGGTTTTAAACAGTTTTGAGAGATTTAATGTTCATTAAGAACAGGTTTGACACATTTAAAAGAGTGTTTTCGAAGCTATACTTCTTTGTAGCAAAAGCAATGACATTTCCAAGTGTCCATGTTGATCTAGATTCTAGTCCATGTTTGATGAAAAAAAGGTTTCACAAATTTGAAAAGTGGCTTTAAAACAGTCTCTATTAATCAAGTCTAGAATTTTCTTATCTCCTTCTGATTTAAATTATAATACAGATGGAGAGCAGCTAATACAATCCCACTTTTTGCTGTTTTGTACTGTCTTTGCCAATAGAACATGGTTTATAACAGTTAATGCTTTTAGCATGACATATACCCCAAGTTTCACAACTTTCAGTAATGTCACAATGGGGAATTGGCTGAAAAATGTCACCCCATAACTCTCAAACAGGAAGCCAACTTCAGCCTTTTGTCCTTTTCTACAAGATTGCTCCTTTTTTTTGGCCTTGTTTTTTGGACCCATGCTTATGTCAGAGCTTTCCTTACCGCCTGTTTTCCAAGTTGGTTGCCTATTTCTCTCCTCAGTCTTTGCTTCTCCTGCTGTACTTGTTGTTCAAACTTTTCCAACACTATGAGATATGTTTTAAAGTAATTCCAGTGTAGTAGATAGTACAGGGAAACGCAGACGAGAGAATCTTACCCTGCTATGATGTCTACATGTTCTTGTGTATTTTATTTATTGTTAATTTATTCTGCAGCTAACACAACACACTGGTGCTGACTTCAAAAGCACAGTTGTGGTGGGGGTTGCTGCTTTTGAGCGGAATTCGTATTTATAAAATGTTAGGGTGGGGGTCCCCCTCATGTATTCACAGAATTATTTGACAAGAAATGTTTACTTTTGAAATGAAAACTATTGATTACGATCAACGGTATGAGGAGGAGGTTGAGGTGCAAATGTGTTTTATTCAGCAGGCATTCATATTCCCTATACTGGAGCTTATGTGAGGATATACTTCTACAAGGCAATAGTCACACTTTAAAAAGTTACGATCAGTACATTTACTGTGCAGAGAAATCAAGTTAATGTGAATGTTTGTTAGCAGCGCACCACAGATTCAGATCATAAACATCATTTTTAAGTCCATAAATCATTACTCAATGATGACTTGTTCTTCTTGTCTGATGTTAAGCTCTCTAACCTGAACCTACCCTGCAATGCCAGTAGCAATGTATGAAATGTGTACAGCGATTGAATAAAGGGTATGATATATTGGAGTCCCTACAGTTGAGGAATACTGCAAAAAGAGATTATGTCCACGCTCTTTTTTTCATGTCGGCTCGTTTGTCTTTGTGAACAATTTAATAATTTCTCACAGTTGTCACAAGCAGATTCAGATTCAATACAATCTAAGTTTAAGTGTTTGTTTTTACGTACATGGCCGGCCTCCCTGGATGTTTAATTAAACATTTTAAACTGTCTCTTGTCTTTTCTCTTCTTTTATATTCTTGAAAAGATCTGTTTCAGAGAAAAATGTATACACGTTTAAAGATTCTTTACAAAGTGAGCATTGCTACCAATAGAACTTGATTACATTTTTTAAATAAATATAACAAAATGAAATAACCTGAAGAAACTTTCTTCCAGCCTATTCCCTCCACGAGAGAAACGTTGGTCTCCTTTGAAACAATACATGCAGGGATTAGGATAATGTAATCCAGGTATTAGGATAATGCAACGTAAAAGTTATTTGAATGCTCTTAAATTAGCCCGGCAACAACACATGAAAGAGATGAAGGGATTACGTTTGTGCAGATGATAATGCTAAGAGGATATTCCAAAAATAGCAGTGATGCTTAAAATGCTATATGTGCTGTAACAAGTGAAACTAAATATAAAATAACTAATATGTATGTTGGTCTATATAAAAGTGCAATGAAAAAACATATAAAGATTCATTTAAAATGAGCAGAAGGCCAAGGTTAGGACATGTTCATAGGCAACACATATGCAAACTGTTGGATATTTACTGAAACTTGAATTGTATAGGTTTGATGCTTAATGTTTTTGTATGGAGCCAATAATAAGGGCACAGCAAGTGGTTTGTTCACTTTCAGGCAATGCAGATACACTGATCCAGAAGCTTCTTGTCTGTCTGAGACTGAGGTAAATACTATTTTCACACTGAACCATAGGCTAAAATGAAGATGAATTTTGCCATGATTTGAGCACAAACATCAAATGAAATGACTGAAACTAAAGATGAGCGTTTTGTTGTATGTAATAAAGGGAATGATTCAAATATTTCATTGCCAGGTTGTGGCTCAGGGAGTTATAACTCCTGAATTTCAATAGATGGCAGTAATACTAGCTCAACAACAACAATCAAAAAACAAGAAGAAGAAGAGGTAAGCCACTGAAACCGGAAATGTCAACCGAGTGACTTCGAAGCGAAGTAGACTGCATTATTTCTCCAATTTACATTACATGATGGATTGCTAATTTGAATGAAGAAACAGTGATAATAAACCATCAACGACCAAACTGCCAACATGACAAATGGTAGGTTTACGGTGTGTAACTAGCGAATAAATTATGCTAGCTACTTCTTGGACGGAATGCTAACTGAGAAGCTAGGTTAGCTGTAGACGTGGCCCAGGGCAGCAACACAGTTATTATGTACAGAATATATTTCTTGTTTATGACAATAACAGATCCAATGCGCTGCATTGCAATCCAAGATGAAAAGCTATGGTCCAAATACATATTATATTGGGAACACAGTATTTTGTGTCAGGCTACAAGTCTTCTTGCCAACTAGCTTTGACTAACGGATGGGTTTGGTTGCTAATGCTAAGGTCCTGATAGCTAGACCACAACAATAATCGTAAATTGCAAGAAAACATGTTACCGTGTTTGAAAAATCCACTTTCTTTTGTTCTCGTCCACCTCTAATGTGGGTACTGGGTACACGACATTGTTTCTTTGCAAGCAAGCAACTGCACAACAGAGGCAACAACACAGGTTGTTTCGTTTTAATCTAGCTGTAAAGGGAAAATCAATAACCATACAGGGTTTAATGTTACTGTTTTTATTATTTTAAAAAGTTAGAACACCATCCAGTCAGGCTCTTATTACAAAGAAAATGCATACATTAAAACAAACCTGTGCATTATTGCATAAATAAGGAGTATATTACATTCCAAGTTGGTCTGGAGCCATTAAGATAGAGCTGTGCAGATTAATCTAGTATTTATCATTCAACTATTAAATTAATCTGCGACTTTCTATAGTCGGTTTAAGATTAACAAACTATTAGATTTAGTTCCGTACTGTGTGAATTAATAATTGAATAGCTAATGCTTTCAGCTAACTGGCAGGTAAGACCATATATATAATAAAATTGATTGATTGATATTATTACCTTCCCCTTCTTTCATAGTGTACTCCCTCGATGGTATCCTGGTGTTTGGGCTGATGCTCATCTGCACTTGTGCATACCTCAAAAAGGTGCCTCGCATCAACAGCTGGCTGCTGTCAGAGAAGAAAGGAGTTTGGGGCGTCTTCTACAAAGGTAGAGATATATTTAATTCACATTTTCTGATTCAATACATACCTGTGCTTTTTACACAAAATCTCCTTCTCGTAACACCTAACACTTGAGAGGTAATTCTTTAACTTAATGTTGTTTGGATTTTTTGTTCGTTGGCATTCTTGCTTAGTTCTCAGTCTTCCCCTGGTACTTTTTCAGATGTTTTATAAATAAGCTCTATACATCTATTTTGAGAGTTTGAATGCACTGTGTACAGCCCTATATATGTAGAGGTAAAAGCCCTTTAATCTCAATGTCAAAACAAAATCGTAATCAGAGTTTCATTTTAAATGTATTGTTCTATCGTATGTATTCAAAACAACAGAAGATGTGTCACTGCCCAAATATTTCCAGACGGCAGTGTAATGTTAAACTCTTGTCTTTGTCTACAACACTCACCTCACTTATGATAACGCCTCATCCAAGAGTTCTACATGTTCTCATGGTAAGCTATATTCTACTGGTTCTGTATGTTCAAAGTTTACATGTAATTTTCCTCCATCTCTCTTCCCAGCTGCGATAATCGGGACACGGCTGCATATTGCTGTGGCGATTTCCTGTTTGACCATGGCCTTCTACATTGTCTTCTTGAAATGATAGAGTCTGACTGGACTGGAAAGGACACAGACAGGTGCAGGCTGGGGATGGACTCAACACTGTGGCCATGTGCTAATCCCTGTTGTGGGACATCTCTTGAATTACATGGCCATGAAACCCCATTGGCCCTGTTGACCCCAAGGGAAAGACTAGCTAGTGCCGCCCCCTTCTGGTGACTGGGTACATAACCGCTTCCTTGATAATGTGTGTGCACTACAGACATGATGGGCATCCGGAATCTACTCCACAGTTATCACAGAGGAGAAAGAGCCAGTTGGGTCCCTTTGTATCATTCATTGTTGGGTAACACTGTTGGTTGTCTCCATCCACACCCCATGAATATTTATATTGAAGGATGCAGAAGATTGAAGGGCAGTGTGTGCATTATATGTTATACATGTATACAACATAAAATGGGTCTAGCTGTATATACTTGGAAAAAGATATGACCAATAGAGATTTGCCAGAGAACTAAACACGATCTATTGTGCTTGCTCCCAGCTGTGCTGTTTTATTTTCTGTATCACCTCTTGTGTCAAGGGTGGAGGGGAACATAAACAAAGCTAATATATAAAGATGTTCTTGGGTACACATTATATTTTAGTTTCTTAATTTCCTTTTCCTTTATTTTAATTTTTTTCAGAACAGTGCTGGCATCTCTTAAGCTTTGTTTTTGGTTTGAAATACACATTTTGCACAGGTGTATGTTATATTTACTTTAACCTATCAATAGATAACATTTTGTCAAATGAAACTAAGATATGTAGGAGTCCAAGTTCTAACACAACTGTAGAGTATCACAGATAGAAGCATAACTTTGAAAGAGGCATATAATAACATTTATGAAATTGGAAAGTTAAATCAGACTTAATAGAAGATCTGAATGGAGATGGTGCTTTTTGTACCCTTTTAATTACATGCTTTTATTCTGAGTTTAATTCTGCCACCTTATTTCATATTTTTAAAAGAAGAAACTGTTTTTGGAGGGGAAGCAATGCAATTTTGAGTAAAACAATAATCTGATCATTTCTGTGTGTGTGTTTTTTTCTTTTAGACAAAAGTAATCTCCAGTGACATTCAGGAGTTTGTTCATAATTTATTGATTGTGTGTAATAATGTTTGTTTGTTCCCTAATATATTATATTATATTATAAAATCCATAATAAATTAAAATTAAGTACAATTTTGAAACAATGTATATTTAATGTAGAGTGTATATACATACTCACCTTTTTGGCTAATATTTAGTTGAGCCAGCTTTGACAGGAATTACAGACTTGAGTATATTCTTTTTACAGTAGATAAATCTGCATCAGATTTTTGCTTTGGATTATTGCAATTCATCCCACATTATTTTTTCCGTCTCAGGAGATAAACTGTCATGTCACACTAAAATCGAGTCACTCCTGGTCAGTAATTTAGTTATTATTAAAGCCATCTATTGGCATTGACTTCATGTTCAACAGTCTAATCTCAGGTTGGGCTGTCCCTTATAAATCCAGCACAATAGTACAAACAAATGGTGGTCGCATAAGGCAATAAAACCTACCACAGTGGTTTTATTTCCCCACATGCTGTACTTTAAAACCAAGTTTTTTGTTTCTGAAAAACTGTGAAAGAAGAAGCACACAAGGAACATTATATGCAGTGTCTCCCAACTCACCAAATCAACCCTCTGGCTTTTGCCAATAGTGCAGTTGATCCACGCTTTTTTGTTTGAGGACAACCTGCTGTCAGCAGATTTATAATTCCAGTAACTTTAGTGCTTTGGAAAGTGTATTATATCTAAGCTCTGGAAATGTTCAATGTCATTGTTTAGTTGACATTTTCTTAGATAATCTATTTTATTAAGCACAATACCAGGACCTTAAAACTGAAAGAAACCAGAATAAATCAGCCATTCATCTATACTGTAGTCACACCTATGCTTTTCCTGCGGCATCATATCAGAATCTCTTCTATGAAAAAGCCCTGTAATGCTCCTTTTGCCTTATGATGACGTTTTACAAATTAACCACTTAGCTGACAGATATTATTTTATTAACACCTCACTGCTACACATATTACACACTGGCGATTCAAATTCAACTATGCAGGTTATAAATAAGTGACTGAACTTTGCCATTGTGGGGTGTGTGCCACAATAAATGGATGAGTATGTCTAGCACTGGGAAGATTAATTATCTTATATAGTCATAACAATTGTTTTATTTTTGTAATAAAGAATCTTATTTGTGTATCAGAATATAAAAAAAGCATCAGCGTCACTGTTTGGTCATGACATGATTAGATATATTCCTATAAACAACTCACTGCCGCACACATTACACATAGGCAATTTGAATTCAACTAATTATGCAGTAAATAAAACGACTGCACTTTGGCCATTGTTGGGTGTATGCAAAAATATATGGTGGAATACTTGTGCGATTCATTGTCTTATATAGTCATAAATATAGTTTTATTTTTGTGTTAAAGTATTGTATTTGTTGATCAGCAACTACAAATGAACTTTCACTTAGTTGTAATAAATAAATAATTATTGGGGGTTAATATTAAAGGCAATATTTTGTATATTTGTATGCATTAATGCTCCATTGTTTTATGAAGACATTATTAGCTGATAACACTGGTGTAATTATATTAGGTCAACGTCATTATATCTTCAGTATATTTAAAAATATTTGATATGTTCAGTGTCCACAAATAGAGGGAGTTTCCCTATAATGTCCTCAACAGGGATATCCCCTTGTTTCTCAACTGTGTCTCAGTTCTCGCGAGAAAATAATTAATACCGGGAGCGCGCAGTGACGAAGTGACGTTCGCGTTCACGTTTCTAGAACAGTGCGAAAAATTCAGCGAAAGATAGTCCAGACCGAGCTTCCTGACCCGAGCCCGTCTAGCAGAGGAAGTTGTCTCAAAGAGCCCCGACGTGCACGCAGAGGTGGGGATTTGCTTTGCACAACTGCACCGAATCTGCAGGACTGGGCGGCGGAAGTTTTTCTTATGTGAAAGGGTACCGTCTCAGTTTTTAGTTTTTTTATCAGGGAGCAGCACCACACCACGTCGTGCCACTCACGGGGAGGAGAGGAGAGAGGGCAGAAGTTTCCGCTGGCTTGTTTTGTCGCTGCGCGGCTGGTAAATCCGCAGGAATGTCGCAGAAGGAGAGACCCACTTTCTACAGACAGGAGCTCAACAAAACCGTGTGGGAGGTCCCGGAGCGGTACCAGAACTTATCTCCCGTCGGCTCCGGAGCTTACGGATCCGTATGGTAAGCAGTTGTTGCAGCACAGAGTACACAGCACACTGAACGATTGCACAACGGCTTCCCACCACCCACAGAGGCCCTCCCGAGTTAACCTCATTACGGGCTGCAGATATACCTGTGAAGGGTGCTGATGTAAGGGAAACTATCACTTGTGCCGTTTGTTTACATTTTCATACTTGGGCTGTTACGAACCGATGACACATTGTGCACGCTTCGGGTTGGCTCGCTTCTCTTCGGAGGGTGGGGATTATATTTGTTTTTGTGCACATTCTTGCTCTGCTGTTCTACTTACTCCTGTTCTGTAAACATATAGCGTTTATGTCCAGGAAGCAAATTGACAGCGCCAGGATGAAGTTGTACTATATCCACAGTGTTAAACATGCAGCTTTTTGATGGTTTGTCTGTGTTTTTAGAAAGAAGGCTGATGTTCAGTGGCATGTCCACGCTTGCATCATGCCAAAGTGGTGCCTCCTCGTCAAACACAATCTGTGCTCCTCTGCGGTGAGGGGAAAGCCAACACCTAGCGAAATTATCGCCTCCCACTACAATAGTATTGTAATCCTGCACGTACAACCTGGTACTAAACACAAACACACATAGCATGCATTATGCATTTTCCAATAGGGTGCAGCCTGCAGAGTACCAGAAGGTCACGTGGTCTTCAGAAAGTAGGCCCCCTCGTGCACACGCAGAGCTTTCTATAGGATCCGGCGACGGTGATGACTCTAGAATGATGTCACCCTTTCTCCCGTTGTGGAACACCCATGACTCACAGTCCCGAGGTTAGGTAGTGGCCTCAGCTGCGACTTTTAGTCATCACAAAGTCATAGATGGCATGGTGCCGTCATTTCAACTTTTACTGTTCGTTTTGACCCTTCTTTCACACACTCTACTTTTGAGTATGTAAGGTTTTAGCAGTTTTTAGAAATGAATAAGTGTATAACATTACCTTTTTTTCAATTTGAACAGTCACTGTATTGGCCTTGATCTGTTTTTGCACATGCAAGGCATGATGAATGTATGCAGTGTCTTCATTATGGAAATGCATTTGAGACTAAATACTGCGATTTGTGTTAATAACATGCATTTATATAAGAAAATCTAATCTGTGCCCTTTCAGAATGTGACATAGACTGATTAGCTCTCAGAACGTCTTATATTAACATACATTTTCGGTCGTCAATGAACTGTTTCCCCTCTTCCTTTTTACTGATCTGTAAATTACACTTTCATTGAATGATTTTCACAGATATTGTTAATCTTTTCAAATGAATGCAGTTAACCTTTCAACATGAAAAAAATATCCAAGAAAGTGACCTTCATCATGACCATTGAGCTTAACTGCCTCACCAAATGTGTAGATTTCCCAAAGATATTCGTAGTCATAACCCTACAGAATAAAGGCCAACTGCATCTACATTCCTCTGTGTTTTCTGTATTTCATCCCCGACCAGGTCAAGGAGTTATCAGTCTATCTCTTAGCAACATCATATGATCACAAAGCCTTTTGAATATTACAACTACAATGAATTCTGCATGTGTAGTGGTCCAAACAGCAGGGTGGCATTAATATCATTTTTAAGTTATCTGAAATGTATAAATAAACTCCCAGGCCCTACTGTTGGCCGGTTGGACACGCTTTCATCTGCTCAGCCAGCAGAGCCTTTGTTGTTGCTGCCATGCCGTTCCCCAGGCTCTTGACTCGGACTCTTACCTTATTTTAAATATTTAAAGCATGTATTATGTGAAGTCTTTAAACTGTCACTCAGATACAAGAGACAAGACTTCTAAGAAAAGATAGAGGACCCCCTTTTCCTTATTTCTGACCTTTGTTCCATTTTCTAAATGTCAGACTTGGATGTGATCCAGGGTTAGTGTGGAAACAAAGTGTTTACAGTGAATGCCGCTGGCTGGGTTTACGGTATGGACTGTGTTCTGCGTTCCTCGTGTTGTTCAGTTTAGGTTTCTCAGCAGAGATGAAACAAGCATGAAACCCCTTCAGGCTCACGGGGCAATGAGGGCAGATATGCATATTTAATCAATAATTTCCAGCCCGCTGCAGGGAAGTGAATCATGGCTAAAAACAAAAAATATCTAAATATTTTAGGCTTGGATGAATTCATAAACATAATTACAGAGGCATTAGAATATGCACAAGTCAGTAAAAAAACATGGTAACAGTATTAAGCATTTTATTTTATTTTCAAAGAAAAGTGGAACAAAGTATAAATAGAGAAGTAATCACTGCATGCCGCAATAACACTGTTTTCTTTATAAGAATCACAGAAATCATCTTATGTAGGAACTTCATGTTTTCCTGCTTTCTCTCAGACATTCATAACACACTGACATTTAAAAAACTACTATTGATTTTCCTAGACAACAGCTTTGGAAAATAAGTTACTTGAAAGGTTTTCTGTGCACAGCCCCAGCTAAAGGTGCTGTGGTGAATCCGTGTCCCTTTCTTGTAGCGTCTGTACTCAAATGTCTCATTCTCAAATGCATAATTGTGTCCCCTGCATGTTTATTTTGTCGGCTTTCAAATAAGTGCTTACGACCTTTATGCCCGAAAAAGATTGAAGCCTGTTCACTTTGACATATTAAAAAGAGTCTGTATGCAGCATTGGGTATTTTGCTGATGATGAAAGGTTGTAGGATGAAGCTAATGTGGTGAGAAGGTGCAATATTGTGGTATTCAAGGTCTGGCTGACTGACTTGGTTTTTACCTCAGAGAGGTGTGCACTGACTTGTCAGATTTCCAAACAAACACGGCTTAACATTAAAACCAGCAATTTGACATGACTTTAAGCTCCAGCAGTTAGTCATGTGACGTGCATGACCGAAAGCATCTGTGGTGTCAGGAGAGTGACACTTTTTCGTGACTGTGTGTGTTATGATTAGAGCCCCAACACATTTTGGCTTGCAGACATCTTGGGTACGGAGATAACTTAAGATAACATTTTTGCAATTGAACTGAATAACTTGAATGAACTTTTGTAGATTGGTAGCCTCATAGCTATTACTTATACTTATTACTGAATCTTGATACTAAATATGTATTCAAAATGATGTTATGCAGTAATGAATTGTTCTGTCAGAGTTTACACTTCACAAACACTTGTGGGTGGACACACTTTGAGTCTTATTATTTTTTAAGTAGCCTTTTGTTTAAAAAAAAAAGAAGCTAAACCAGTTCATCTGGGAGGTGGAGGAAGGATAGTAGTTGAGTGGTTTTCTTTCATCAGCACCACTGGATTGATAGATATAGCACAGCGGATTGGAAATACAGTATAAGACATATAATAAATCAAACTGGATTATGCGAAATACTGCCGTAATGGTGTTCTTTATACATATATATATATATTAAATGCTTGTTGGTGTACATTGATAAAAGATAAGCATTCAATCCTTTGGACCTGTTTATAATAGTATCTAAGTGGAACAGGTGAAATCAAGCTATATTGAAAACATTGTGCCTTAAATCATCTTGTGCATAACAAAGTGTTTACTGTTGAGGATTAAGGTGCATCATGATAGTTAGATCTGATGATAGCTACAGGCAAGCTAAATGTTGACAGGAAACATGAAACTGATACTTAACATGAAGCATATATCTTAAAACCTGCTCATTAAAATCGTTTTATCAGCCTCCCCAGTTGTAATGTTGCTAAAAGTCCACAATGGTGTAATTGACGGTCATATCTGGCATGTTAGTTCCTGTCATAACCATAAACAGATTAAAGAAGCAGCCTTAATGACTACATTTACCTGCTAGTGTCTTTTCCATGATGAAAGAGTATTTGTATGATTTATTTTTCCTCTTAACAATCAGCAATCAAGATGGCATAGGATCAAGCACGTTGTACTGCTTTTGACTATTGATCCACTAATGGAGGTAGTCAATCATGGCTAAGTAGATACATCTTGTAAAAAAAAATCTCACCATTATTTATTTCAAAATGCAGATATTTTTGTGACACCTCTGTGTCAGTATATGTTTCTAATACTGGCTTTGACATTAGATTAAAAGCTGAAAGTATAGCTTATTAGCTAGATGTACAGAGGATTAATACACAAAAGTATTTCCTGTGTCAAGATGCTTGCTACATTTCAGATGACACACAGATATAGAGCAGGTTGCTTACGGTTACACTGATGTGAATTATAATGACTCCAAATGAACCCATGAGGCTCGTAATGTGTGTGTCTGCACAGCAAGACTCTAATAAGCAATGTTCCTATTTTGCAGGTTTGCACAATTGAATTACATTTTAGCTGCCTAGAAATGCATCACTGTTTTGCTTTGGTGTCTCTGGTGTAGATGGTTTTTGCTAAGAGTTATCTCTATATTGTTAAAAGGTTCACTAGCCTTTATCTTTTTGTCTCTTGTGAACTGTATTTCTGAAGTAAAGTGAGTTGATCACACTTAACTTAGACATGTCTAAAAGTCATTTAATGTAGACATTTGCCTGTATGTTAGTCAACACACTGCTGACGATCACTCCTTCCCCGTGATCCCGCTCTCATAATGCTGCGCCTTTTACAGCCCACACTTTTATGGCCATTATGTTATTGCACTTCCATTTATTACAGACTAATTGGATGATGTGTGCTTGGTACCGTCTTGTTTGTCCTGCAAATTAGCAGCAGTTCTTAAAGACAGCTTGCGTGTGTCGTTTTGTTTTGTCATTTAGCTTTGGGTCATTGTGTGTGTGTACCCAAAGCTAAATATGTGGGTTTGTCCTCTCAAGTGACACGTATACCAGTTGTTCTGGAAGACTGGGACATAGAGTACAGAGGGTGTGGGAGATTATCTCTGACTTAATGGAACAAACTCTCCTTATCTTAATGTTCTTATTATGAATGCAGACCAACTCAGATTTACTTTTAATGCTGCTATTGGTGATGTTGCACACAAGTAGGTTGAATTCCCAGTCAAGTGCGGTGGAGAGTTCAAAAGTTCAAATCTCTCAATCAGCTTTGGCAATTTGTCCAGAATAAAATGAGTCATCTCTTTCTGTAACGCATAGTGTTGACATGGCCTTGGGATAAAATCTTTAACTGGAAGGCCACAGTGCAGCTGAGACTGGACCAGTGTTACAATGTTAGTGTATTGCACTTACTGTATATGAATGAGTTTGAACCACTCCCTGAAGGTCCTCTGGATGTGTGTTGTGTAGTTAGTCATTGCAACGGTACTTTTGTGTATAACAAAGCAAAAAACTCAGTTTCATTTCCTGCTCCCCTCCTTGTGAGACCACAAGAAGAGGAAACAGTACGTTTCTGCACAAACTGAAGTTGTTCTTTTCTGACTGATCTTGCAATCATCCATTTGTGATGCAGCCTCAGTGATTGGCCTGGAAGGAATGTGGTTTATTGTTAGTGGGTTGTGTTCAGGAAATGCAGCAATGTCACACTTCTTGAGGAAGCAGAGCCCATCTGCCTCTCTTTCCATCATCTACACAAAGTGTGTTGATTTGTACAGAACGTCGATCCTGCACCCTGGCAAAAGACTGATTACCAATTACCATCGATCCTATGATTGCATTCCAGAGTTTAAGTTACAGTGATACTTTTATAGCAATGGAAACAGAGCACATTTCACTGCTAGCTTTTTGTAACACTACTTTGTCTGTTCTTTTTGTCCCACCTGTTCTCTTCTTCTCGTACACTGCCTCCACAAGGATGTATTTTGTTACATCATATCAATAAAACAAACCAAATAATGAATGAATGAATGATGTCTAAATGAAGCCATGCACATTAACATGGGACAGTTTCCTAAGAATCGCAGGGCAGGTGCTGATTTGAGTGAACTACACAAATCAGCTGATGCATTTGTTTTGTTAAGTTATTTTGTTTTTTGAAACAAAGATAATCATTGATTTACTTTTCATTTAATCCTTTTGTCAGTTATCAATTAGTGGGTTTTTTCACACTTGTGTTTTTGTACTCAAAGCAGCACATTTGTGACGGCACATTCAGTCATTTCCCTCCATACAGCCTAAGGCTGCAGAATATAATGAGAAGCAAAACCAAACCAACAGCTCTGTGTTATGTAATTATTTGCTTTGTTGAAATGAAGGCCACTACGCAGTCTTATTTCCAGTTAATTAAAGGGAAAGGTTTATGATTTTGATATGACAGTAATAAACATGGTGTACTGAGTTTTGCAATATTTGTACTTTTTATAATTAAGGTCTTATCCGTTTCAAACATTGTGTCTTTCAGTTCGGTGTATGACCTGAAGACATGCCAGAAAATTGCAGTGAAGAAGTTGTCCAGGCCCTTCCAGTCCATCATCCACGCAAAGAGAACCTACAGAGAGCTGCGGCTGCTCAAACACATGAAGCACGAGAATGTAAGTGCCCTGCAACCCACCCACCCTTTACCTCCGTCACCCTGACTTAAACCTCTGGCCAGGGCCTGTGTGGATATGCATTGTTCTGTAGATAAGCTCTTAAGCAAGGATTGCATATGTGTGCACACAAAGTTTGCATGGTGAGTTCTAACGTGCAGAAGCAGGCACTATTACCACTGCAGTCTTTATCTGTGTTTATTTGTAGCTTACAACGATTCCCGGAGCTCATTTAGATCTGCCCTTAGGATTGTGGCTATATATCCAACGTGACATAGGAGTTGAGTGATCCCAAAGCTGGGAAACACCTTGAATGGCTCAACTGTTAAACAGTTTCTGCAAGGTGGTGTCGAAATATAGGTGTAAAATAGATAATTGAGCTATCAGAAAGGTTCCAGTTTGTGTTACAATTGACTTCTTTTTACATTTGAAGCTTCTATTGAGGTTTTCAAATGGAAGTTAAATGATCTGTTGTTATATTTTATGATGCCATCACCCTAAAATAAATCCTCACTTTGAATATTGAGGATGTATTTATGTAATGTATGGTTCTGTTGGATTGCTGCTAGACCGACAGTTGCGTGTGTTTCATTATGTGAGGAAAGTTTTAGTTAGAAAATAGTTCTATGCAGCCACCATTGTAATCTGTATAATATATACAATATTAACATCAAATAAAAGGGTTGCCCAATCTTCATCTGCAACTGTGCAGAAACACTTGGTTTGAACAGGATGAATAGACATGGGAAATGAAATGTTGCACAGCATTTGAATGTTGATGTAGAATTGAATGGTGCTTTGAACTCTCCTGTACAGCACTTGTGTACACATGGTATACTATACATACATATATGGCATGCATTTGGCTAAGTCCCTCCTGTATATGCATTCATCAATAAACAGACATCCACTCTGTGAACTATAGAGCAGAGGCGGATGTGCCACCTGACGCCTCCCACCTCCTCCAGCTGACTCTTCTACAAACGCGCCACTACAACAGGTGTTAAAAAGTATAGGCGGATATATGAAAGAGCAACAACTTGTTAAGAAGCGTAAAGTTGTTCCTTGTGTTAGTCTAACATGTGACAGTATGAACACACACATGATCACCCTGGCCCCAAGCAAGGGGGTCATTGGAAGGTCCTGTTGGAAGAGACCTGCATGTGTCAGAGTGTGTTGTGTTGCACCGCTTTGTGAGGGACGAGTCACCAAATAGGTTTACAGTAACATCACACTCGCTATGCTGTCTGTTCCTACAATCTCTTATTGTTGCAGCTGATGCAATTTGACTGTAATACCCCTCCTGATTTGGTTGTCTGTGCAGGTAGGATACAGTGCATGCAGACACTTGCCCACATACGAAACACAAACGCAGCTCCTACTTTCTTTATGCTACATTTCCGACCAAATATTGTGTATCCTCTTGTGTTATATAACAACAGTGGTTATTATGTATCAGGTGATGGACTCCTGTGTGTGGCTGTGTGGGAGGAAATCCACTGCTGAAAGGTGTGTTTGAGTGTGTGAGTAAGACTGGTAATTTCTGTTGGAGCTTTGGGTCTTTGTCGGGGGGAAAATGGGAATTTGCATTGTAAAGACTCAATAGTTTGCTGTTTGCCATTGTAATAGGTAAATAGCTTGTTATGAGTGCTCAGTTTCCCTTGTCACTCACTGTGGCTTTATCCAGTTTTACATGACACACATAGAGGAAAAAAGGAAACTGCAGCTGGAAGAAGTATTGAAAGACTCAGCAGCAGCCATTAAAGAGCAACATACAGCAGATCACATGCTGAAATGAAAGCCGCTATTTGACATTGCTCCTGCATATGAAACATTTTCCTGAATCTTGTCTTATTTTACTACCAGTACAGCTTGAAAACTGTTGTTAGGCAGAATGGGAATTAGTGTTAAAATACCTCAGTGTATTTATTCGGAAAAAACATGGGGTTTACTCGGATTATTTAGGATTATGCAGAATCAATGCCTTTACCATGGGCCAAATACAAGTTTTAGATGTCTTTTATAATATGTCAATATGAAATCAAATCATTTTTAATCTGAGGGTGGTGGTCCAGACATCTTATTTATAAGGTTATATTGCTGTTTGAGATTATGACCATGTTGATGCCAGGTTCTGTTTCATCAAAACAGGGACGATTGCATAAAGCTGTGCTTTTTGTTCTTAAATCATCAAAGCATTTTAATACCTACCTATGCTTTACACAGAGTGGATTCTGGTTGTGCTCACGCTGTTGCCAGGAGACTCCCCGGGTTTCAGTTTTGGAATGGCTGTGTGGACCAATCAGCTGTTTGTTGTGGCATCAGCCCACCAATCAGCTGTGTCTGTGTGCCCTGTGTGGGAGGGCTGCTCCTGTGTTTCTACAATACCTACCATCCTGAGCCTCTCTCCAGGGGGCGGGGGCAGGGTGGGCACTGGGGGCTGGCTGCTCTCTACCAGTGTGCTAGCATGCACAGAACATGCATGAATGTTCGCATACGTGTACTGTAGATACACACACACACACACACATGATTATCCTCTGATACGTTTCCTGTCTTTGTTCCCTTTCTCTTATTTGTAACTGTTGATTCCTAAAACAAGTTTGTTACACAGTACACACAGTATTCAAATGTAGTTCTATTATTACATTTGCTTTTACATAATCATTGTGTTTTGCCTGTCATGTTGTCAAAACCCACTTATCAGTTGTGACAAAAAGATCTAGCAAATAGCATTTCACCAAATAAAACTAATTATGCCATGACTTCAAAAACGATTGCAATGTTTTCTAATAAAAACAAATACAACATACCCAGACTTTAAAAACTATTACAAAAAACTTGTTGTGGTGGTGTTGTTTTCCAGTAAGACGCACTCCTTTTGTGCCAAGTGTCTTAAATGTAGATTTTCTTTTGTTCACACTTAGACACATCATATAACACCCCTGTCTGTTCTGTCAGTGTGATGCACAAACTTTAGCAGAGAGGGTTCTCCGCTTCCTCTGAACTCATATCTGTGGTGGTTGTTATCTACTCCATTTATGTGAAATGATTTGGTAACCAAAACAGATTGCCAAGATAACCTAGTGTACGTCACTGTGCAAAAAAGCTAGCATGAGTCCTTGAGACTTGAGTAACAAGGCAAGACGTGTCTGCTTGTTTGACTGTATTAAAAAACACTTTAGATATACAGAATAATAACAGAATAATTTCAAGGTTGAGTTGTCTAACTTTACTAAGATGGTAAAAATGTCACACAGTTTTTGATAGTCACGCATGCTAATAAGGTAATGTTTTTGATCAAACACAAACAAATGTGCTTTTTTCTTTATTAAAAATCTCTTTCTGATATATTTTGTGAATGTTTTCTGACCTTTGATCTCTCTTTTTGTCTTCAGGTGATCGGTCTATTAGATGTTTTCACACCAGCAACAAGCTTAGAGGAGTTCAATGATGTGTAAGTGACACTTCCTCTCACCCCTTCACTGCTGTCTTTTGGTGTCTGTTTATTGTCTCTGCGTCTCTTTTGTCTTAAGCTCTCTTCAGTTTTTTTTCATACTCACACAATGCAACCCTTCATATCAGCAGATGATTGCAAGATAAACACAACAGCAAAGTTAGGAACACATCATATCACTGCATCTAATAACTTAATGTGAATGCAGCATGTGGCAGGTTTCACCAAGGTGATTGTAGGGCGAACTTGTGCACAATGCACATCACAGCTAGTCTCCATGGTAACAGCCGTGTGTGTGTGTGTGTGTGTGTGTGTGTGTGTGTGTGTGTGTGTGTGTGTGTGTGTGTGTGTGTGTGTGTGTGTGTGTGTGTGTGTGTGTGTGTGTGTGTGTGTGTGTGTGTGTGTGTGTGTGTGTGTGTGTGTGTGTGTGTGTGTGTGTGTGTGTGCAGAATACTCAATCAGAGTCCTTGAATTCTCAGTGTGCTGTGGCGTCATCAGCATGTTGCACGTTTGTGGAAATGTAAGATGAAGCTACACACTACGCAGACACCCAGCACTGAAGTTAGACAATTATTTTTCATTTCATTTCAATCTTTATTTCGAACAGATTAAAAAATGTAAAAAACAAATGTGAAAAACAGAATACCGTATTGTTAAAATACAGTATTTATCAATATTCATAATAATATTTATATATTCAACAAAAAATAATAATAAATCATATTTGTCCGAAAGGGAGCAGGAGGACACAAATGCTTATTAATTCCCACCCCACTACTTACTGCTGATCAATGATTATCCTTTAAATCATTTCTGCAAGTTATTCCTACTTACATATTTACATTTATACATACATTTACAATAATTTCTCATCTTCAATCACCTTTCTTCATTCTCATAGTTTTCCAAAAAAGAGACACAACTAATTAAGAGGCATGCATACAAATATTAAAAGATAGAAATTACACAAATGTGAAAAGTAACAAAGACAGAAATAATTGTGCAATACAGATCGAGCAGATGTGACATTCAGAAACTTCACATATACTATTGTATTATATTTGGTCTCTTATGGCTTATCTGTTAGCTGTAAAATAAACATTTCACTATCAATAAAAGGTAAGTGAAACAATCAAAATGTTCCTGGTAACAATCTTTATTATCAGTTCCCCTTCTTTCTTTCTTAACATGTTTGGAGAATGCTTGAACCACTGGCTATCTTTCAAATTGGAAAGTTAAAAGAATAGTTTGTGATTTGTAAATGAAGTCAATATTTCAAAGTCATTATTGCAGATAGTAAAACATCTTTTTTCAAATTCTTAAAGAATTTAAGAAAGCTGCAGAAGATAACAACATAGGTTTCAGAAAACAAATATAGCCATGCAGACATTTGGAGACCACCTCTCATCATCTGAACTGTATGATTTGCAGATACTTGGTGACCCACCTAATGGGTGCAGACCTTAACAACATCGTCAAGTGTCAAAAGCTGACCGATGACCACGTCCAGTTCCTCATCTACCAGATTCTCCGAGGCTTAAAGGTCAGTGAAGCTCCCAGCGAAACAGAAGAATGTATCTAGAAACTGGTGCTGTTCGACATGTTTCAAATCAAATCAAGTTTTATTTATAAAGCACATTTTTAAAACGATTTTTGGTCGAGCCAAAGTGCTGTACATACAATAAAAATACCTTACAATAAAGACACTTTTACAACAAATACAACAGCACAGTTTGTACAGAATATCAGTATGAGAAAACGACACCCTCTGTCCTTAGACCCTCACATCGTACATCGTTTATCAGTCGGCTGTCTTCCTAGGCTGATCTGTTAGGCTACTAACTTATGTTTTGTCAGTAATTTGAAAATAAATAAAAAAATTACTTAATTAACCTATTTTGGTTGTAGAAACATAATCTTTATCTAAATCTAACAGCCAAATGAATGAGAATCGGTCTATTTAAAGTTTTTCTCTAACCTCTTGCCGTTATTGTGGCTGATATTAAGCTCTCTCTGAATACTTCATCTGTTGGGGTAACCCAAATTAAAGTAACCTGCAAGTAGAAGGTATCTGGCATTGATGATTTTATCAATAAATGCAGTCTTTTTTACTTGCTCTCGCCGCTCTGCAATATGTGTAAATATACATTTGTGGACTGGCATATATAACAAACGGTTCTATTATTTAAGAGACATTACTTTTTGGTGTAAGATTCCAAGGTTTTAATGTCATATGCACATAAGCTACAGTGTAGAAATGGATCTGAAAATATTATGACCCGAGCTCCTCCAACGATGCAACATATATAATAAATAAAAAAATACAAATAAAAAATTGTGCAAGAAGTCTATATACACGTAAATAGAATATGATATATACAAGAACAGAATGTACATTTCATAGTGTACAGTAGATGAAATTAAATACGGTTTATTACGGTGATAACTATTGAGATATATAACTATATCGCAAGAAGAGGGAAATGCTCAACAGAACTTACAATAATTTGTTAACTACTGACACACGCGGTTACACACACACACACACACACACACACATACACATACACATACACACACATACACATACACATACACATACACGTACACACAATAAACTGTGACAGTACAAAAATAGCAGATTAAATACACTTTGGGCTGTGTTCCAATTGAGACTGCAATATAAGTTCAATCACCATTATTTTGTTCTTTTTCCTCCCCACAGTACATCCATTCTGCAGATATTATCCACAGAGTAAGTAATGACTGTTTATTTTCCTTTAAACCACTTCAGTTTTAAAGGTGATGGATGTTGTTGTTCAGACAATTGATGAGTTAACCTCCTGAAGACGTCATCAGCTACGTCAACAGAGACCGGGAAAGGCTCCGTTACTTTTGCATCAATGCTTAATTTTATTTTCTTGCTCCCTTTTCTCCTTAGGACTTGAAGCCTAGTAATCTGGCTGTGAATGAAGACTGTGAGCTCAAGGTGAAATATGGTGTAGTTAAAATGTCATCGTATAAGATTCAGAGGATCTAGTGTCGAGATTAAATGGTGCAGCCCATTTCCTCACTCTCTCTACCTCTCAAACCAAAACAAATATTTTCCCCCTCAGATCCTGGACTTTGGTTTGGCACGGCACACAGATGATGAGATGACCGGCTACGTAGCCACCCGGTGGTACCGAGCCCCAGAGATCATGCTCAACTGGATGCACTACAATATGACAGGTACACACACTGATTAAATCAGAAGGTTTGAGGTTGAAACTGAATACAACGGTAAATAATTTGCGATTTCACACAATTGAAATACCTCACTGACATCTGTGTGTTGAACAGTTGCGGTAATTCAGCAATGCATTTTTCAAAAGAGCTCAACAATATACAACTTTTTGTGAAATCCATGTAAGAGTCCTATAGGCATTATGCTTTTCAAAGCTTAAACTAATGAAGTGAATGTAATGTAACTTATACTTGACCTGAACCAGACAAATTGTATCATATTCTATTTACAATGCTGAATGTTTTCCCTCTTTACATGTAATAGTGGATATCTGGTCGGTGGGCTGCATCATGGCTGAACTACTCACTGGACAGACGCTCTTCCCTGGCACAGACCGTATCCTTCCAGCACTGGCATTGCCATGCAAAAGTAAAATGGCTCCTTGTAGTCAACCTGTGCTGTAGGTCTTTGGTAGATCTGGAAGAGGTAGTAGATGATGCATACTTCATAATACTATATTCAAGGGTCTTCTCACACAAGCTGTTGCTTTTGTTGCAAGACCACAGTGATTCAAGTACACACACATGTACAAGTGCATGCGAGACTAGTGAGGGCAGCGTGTGTTAGAATATGTGCATGCATGTGATAGTAGTTAAGAGCTCCTGCAGTCTATGACTCAGCGCTGCCCACTGTTGTCTGCACTGCTTCTCTAAGATGCAGTACACCTTAATGTTTCCCTCCCACAGAGCTCTCATTCAGCAGCAACAGAATATAACAATGTCCAAACACACAGAAAGACACTGTGTAATCGGGACTCACACGCATGCATACATACACACACACACGCACACACAAACGCACACACACACACACACATACACACATACACATACACACATACACACATACACATACACATACACATACACACACACACACACACACACACACACACACACACACACACACACACACACACACACACACACACAGATTGTGATTCCTGCTCTAAATGATCAAACACACCATTCCTTCACTCAGTGCTCCGTGGGTGTTTAAATGTGTGCCCTCAGACCAAAACCAAATCTGGTGGTGGAGCCACCCACCTACGAGGCACAGTTAAAAAAACACTCTTTATGGACATTTTCATTTTACCTGTATCAGCAAATTAGTGAAAAGTGGTATTTTTAATCTAGAGGCTACAGACAAAGCAAAATGAAATCTTGCATAATATAAACTCATGCACATTTTAAGGTTCAATGCGCAGGAGCTCGTTCCAAAGGGTAAGGGAACATCTAAATGTGTAGATTAAACATGTTTAGGGTTAAATTGCATTTATATTTTCTATTTGGCATCATTTTATATGCAGAAACTGGTAAGAATCTGCAGATCAATGATTAAAAATGAACATTAGTTGCATTAAATATTAAATAATATTTTGTTCACCTATGACAGCTCTTTCCCCCTCTCTCCTTATCCAACACCCACCTTCCTGTTTTCCTTCATGCGTGTGGTAGACATTGATCAGTTGAAACTTATAATGATGCTCGTTGGAACCCCAGGGCCCGAGCTGTTGATGAAAAGCTCTTCGGAGTCTGTGAGTGTAAAGTACCATGTACCGCCCCTCCCGCCTGTGTTTGTGTCGCCTTGGCAAGAGACACACAGTTACTCTACTTTGTACTGCTACCACTACTTCTCTGCTGCACCTGTTTCGCCCTGAAATTGTGTGGCTTTATTTGCACTTAGCTTAAGGCTTTGATTCCCATTTTTGTTTCTAGCACGTACCATGAACACATACAATCTTCTAACCTCTCCCTATGAAAAAGTAAGAGGACTCTAGTGCAGCAATTGGCTAATGCAACCATGAATCTCTTTCATAATAATACTCTTTTAAAGGGTCATAGTCAGGCTATGGTTGTCATTCATACAGGGGTGGAGAAAGTATTCACATCCTTTACTTGTGTACAAGTCCTGCATTGAGAATGGTACAATTATTACAATATAATCATGACAATGTACTTTAACATACATCAAAGTTCTTCATATGTTTGGGTGTACAAATCCTGATCTGTAATGTAACTAGTAGTTTCAGATTTATAACAATGCAGTAAAGTAAAACGTACAATATTTCCCTATGATATGAAGTGGGGTTGAAGTTTAAAGTGGCTCAAAAGGAAATACTCAGTACAATTACTCAAGGTACTTGGAATTTAAGTGTGTACATCGAAGCTAAAAAAACTATCCTCTTCTTAAATCATCTACATCCTCACCCTGCGTGTGTGCCCTCCCCCCCCCCCCCCCCTCCTCCCTTACACAAACCCCCATGCTCTTTGAAATGCTGACCTCCATGTTACGATGCCCCTTGACTCGGAAGCTTTAGATATAAACCAGCTGCAGCAGATAATGCGCCTGACGGGGACGCCCCCAGCCTCCCTCATAGGCAGGATGCCCAGCCATGAGGTGAGACACGAGCCCTCCACCAACACCCCCCTCCCCTGAGCTGGATTCTGGGCCGAGCCACAGTTTGAAGACGCATACTTTTTAGATTAGATGTGTCCATTTTCTTACAGTCTGCATCTGCATGTTAGCCCTCTGCTCTCACTTCCTCCCTGTTTCCTCTCTGACTCACCGTGCTTCTCTCAGGCTATCTGTACTGATGGTAATGCGTATTGATTCTGAAATTAGAGCCTAATGTTTCTGTAATGATGTGGCTTGTGTTAAAGTGCTTGCATCATGCCGTAATTGGAGATTGTAAGGCAATAATAGTTTCTGCACCAGGCAATTGCATTACATCAATGTTACGTCTCAAAAATATTTGACATTTTTAGGCTGCAGCTCTAGCGAAGTGCCACTGCGTTATCTTTTATTGTTTTGCTATTTTGTTGTTCTTTTCTCATAGGCGAGGAACTACATTAACTCACTTCCTCAAATGCCTAAGAGGAACTTTGCTGATGTGTTTATCGGTGCCAACCCTCTTGGTAAGTCCCCTTTCAGCACCGAGCTATACTACTCCTGGCTCACTGAGTCCCTCTAGTGTTATTAGAAAGTCACTGTTTTTCTTGGTCAGGACTCAGGACTATCCTCAATTATTATAAGTTTTGCCCAATTCAAATAAATCGCTATAAAATATACTCACGACAGCGATGAAATACGTTTTAAAATCTATTCAGTTATATTCATTACAGGAAAAAGGTAATAATCAAGTTTTTCTTGTTGCTGTGTTTAAGCTGTGGACTTGCTGGAGAAAATGCTGGTGCTAGACACAGACAAACGGATCACAGCCTCCGAGGCTCTAGCCCACCCGTACTTCGCCCAGTACCACGACCCGGACGACGAGCCCGAAGCAGAGCCTTATGACCAGAGCTTTGAAAGTCGTGAGCTGGAGATTGAGGAATGGAAGAGTAAGTACATCGTGGATACCTGGGGCAATAACCTGAACTAGCTGGGAGGAAAAGGCATACATGTTAATTGTTTATTAATAGATTACCTTAACAACACCTCTTTTTGTCTTTCAGGGTTAACCTACGAGGAGGTAGTCAGTTTTGAGCCGCCGTCATTCGACGGAGACGAGATGGAATCCTGAGTTGGAGGAAGAGGAGGCACCTTTTACTTCCGTATTTTGTTTTCCAAGAAACACTCTTTAAGGACTATGAGTCTGTGATGACTATCCACAACTTTCTCACACACACACACACACACACACACACACACCACACACACACACACACACACACACACACACACAACCATGACATTCAAGTGCCTGCCGTCATTCATCTCCGGGGGAAGTTGTTTTATCAGGGATAAAACTCCACATCCTGTTCCTTCTGTCCCCTACTTTGCTGTTTTTGTTACTCACTGAGGCAGACTTTAAATTCTCCTTATATTTTTACCTTCTTTATTGTTAATATTGATCCCCTCTTTGATTCAGAAAACTACAAACAATGTCAGTAACTCCTTTTATGTATTTTATAAAACAAATGACCACTCAGCAGTAATTAATATTGTAGGAAAGAAGTTTGATAGAAACCTTTCATACTGCAGTGTGTCTAAAGTTTATCTTTCCCCCACACATTAAATTAAAACGATATTTCTATCATATTAGAGAATTGCGTAAATATCACAAACAGTATTTGTAATTTAGACAATAGTTAACCTATTTCTATAATAGACATAATATCTGAGTCACACTTAGCTGAGCCCTTTGAAAGTATGATGTTTATTACTAGAGTTTAGCCCAAAATGGCATATTAAAATATTCAGTGTGTTATTTAATACAAGTATTTATAGGATAGGCTAAAATATAAAATATTTACCTCTACATGGCAAATTCAAGGCTTCATATTTCTTATTGTTGGATTTGAAGGTTTACGGTGACCCTTTTTTAACCAAAATGTCTTTGGAGTGTTGGGAAACATGGCTTATCTCAACTACCTAACATTTGTTTAGTTTCTACTCTTTTTCTCCATATCATTTTTTCTTAAAGCACTTCCTTTCTGCTGTTCCAGAAGAATGTTACAGTCCCCATCACTCTACATTTTCGCATGAAAAAGCCAGATTTGGCTAGTTAGTTTTTTTTAATGTGTTTTTTCCCACCACAACACCAACTCACAATGTACTTTAATCATATTGCATTTATAAAACACAGTACTATTAATGTTAATTGAATGTTCGGGGCACCAGTTCGCCCTGTATTTATGACATTTTGTTATGTTGTTTGTATATCGATGTAAAAGAGAATATTATTTGTCAGATTTTAAGGTTCTTTTATTATTTATGGAAAGCTTACTGTTTCAGAAACCAAATGTATCGTCAATGATCTCAAATGTCTTTTAAGCCGTGGTGACTGCCGTTACAGCTTGTGTATCAGGAACATTGTGAGTACAATGTTGCAGATATTCTAGCAGTTCTCGAACATGTATTTATCATATTGTGTTCACTGAGGTACTGCCCTCCAAAGGTATCCTATTTTGAAAAGAAATTCAATATAAAACCTAAAAGAAAAAATATGTATTCCATGATTTTGTATTGTCGCCAAAACCACTAAACAGTATACTCATTGTCCTGAAGTGTACTACAAAAATTGACAAAATCTTATTTCCATGTGAACTATTTTAGGGATCCTTGTGAGATACAAACTATATCCACAGTAACTCTGGCCAATGTCTACCAAACATCAGTGTCTTCACAATTTCATTTGTAACTGCTTGTTTTCTTGTAGCTTTTCTCCTAATATTATTTTATTCTTTGTGTGTTAAATCAAGATGTGATGTTATCCTGTGATTCTTGTAATATTGATTGTTTTTCTAGCAATGCTAGAATTGTATTTGTCATTCATTTGAATAATTTAGCAAGGCACATGTTTGTAAGACAGAGTGTACGTTTACTCACTGGATGCTGAAGGGCAATGCTGAAGCCTCGTTCTTTGTAGTATTAAAACTACATTAGATAGGATATTTATCTTGTTCCATATTCAATTATCAGTAGTTAATTTGGTAAATGGTTTCTTTCTTTGCCTGAGATGTGTTCATATCTTTTTATTACTATATGCTTCATCACATGTACCAAGACAGCACGCCACCTGTAAATACCACCATTAGAAAATAAAGGCTACTATTTTTCAAACTTGTAACATTGTACAGTATATTGTGTTCAGTTTTAGTGGTCAGTATTCCACCACTGGGCGGCAGCACAGCTCAAGAACTGCATAACTTCTGCCAATGTGTAATATGACAACACATGTAGGGAAGGATGGTGGGGAAATACAGAGTTGAAGAACTTATAATCCAAATAAAACTTAAAAATACAGAATGAAACATTATACACAGAAGTATGGCTACTTGGATGCATGCATACACACAGTCCGAATCCCCGTCCTCAATTTACTAATGCAACAATAACTGAATGTTTTTGTGATTTACAGCTAGTGAAAGGGTGAATAAATGATTAAGGAAACTGATTCTGTCCAAACTATGATTTAACAGGTTTACATAACTCAAGTTCTGAGTAGTTCTGAGACATTATATTGAGACTCACATTGACTGTATATGCAAAGGACACTCCTTACAGACTAATGGCTGATTCGATGCTTTTCAGGAGGGCCCCCCCCTGTAAAGTGGTTGAGATTCTATTTTAGAAGCCCAGGGAAAGAAGACATTAATAATAACAACAATTAAAAAAAATGTATGAATAAAATAATTTAAATATTCCTGGTTAGTTCAAATGAGATATTCATTTGTAATTTAGACAAATGTGTGTAACAATGCATGACTATGTGACTTTTGGAAGAAATAACACATTTTTCTTATCTGGCCTTACTCACGTAAGAGCCTATTGTGGCTCTTGTTTGCAAACTTTATTTGTTCTGCTTCTGCGTAACTAACATTGAGTCAGTTCATTGACTTACCTTACTAGCTATGGGTCAAATTTAAGTACTAAATCTTGCATTGCAAATAAAAGAAAAAAATTTCCCTGTACTGGCCATCACATTGAATCCCTAAACCTGATTGCATTTAAGATTAAACCTAATTTGAGTGTTTAAAGTACAAAAAACAACTAATTAAAAATGCATCACGTCTTTACTGTGCTGGCAATAAGAACACTTTCTATATTGATGTGGTAAATGTTTAAATGTATCACCGAAGGATATACAACACCCTAAGATTTAAACAGATATATTGACAGTCTGTTTCTTTACACTCCGCCCCCTACAGCTCATCTCTGTTAGGTCGTTCGTTTACGCGCACTTTAGTTTCGGCATTTCCAACAGTTCGTGAACGCAGCGTATGTCCTGACTGGTTAGCAGCATGGAAAGAAAAGGTAACGTTGATGCAACTTACTTCAAAATGCTATTTACACATATTATTTAAAACACACACGCATGACTTCATTACATTTTTATGGGAAATTAATAATCATAATGATTTGTACAACTGTAAGAAGCTGCGTAACAGTTTTAAATGAAGAGTGAAAGTGTACCATGCGTTCTGCTCTGTGTATGTTACCAGTATGCTAGCTCTACCGTAAGCTATCACTCTAACGTTAGCTTCTGTTATATGTACGCCAAAACAGTTATCAAGTCATAGGAAAAATAAGCCACATCACCCCTAACACTATTCATACGTTTACCAGGGCTCTTCGTAATAATTGACAAGACCTGTGTGATATTCGCAGCGAAAAGGCACTAATTTGACTGTTAGCTGCTAACTTAAAATGCCTGGCAACACACCGCCAAGGCCGTTAAACGTTAGCTTGTTGAGAGGCGTTCAATTCAGCTAAGTAGCCTGCTAGCTACTCTGAGGTGCTAATGCAACCCGTAACTGCGACTTGTTTTCACACACCTGCAGCCCGAGGGGTAATCTCTTAAAAATAGCCAGAATAAATAAGAAAAACAGCAAGGTAACGTTATGTGTCTATGTTTAAAACCTAACAGATTTCTCTGTACTTTGTAGTACTTGCAATGCAAGCGAGGAAGAAGAGGACAAAGCCAAGGAAGCCTGGCAAAAAGTGAGTAGAAAACCCTGTTTGTATTCATATCACATTTTGCTCTTTGGTCCGGAATTACTCAGGAGTATTTTTTATTTTATTATTATTTTATTCCTGTTTTATTTAGTTTGTTTTAAGTGTTCCTTATTAATCACAAAGCTATGTGTTACTTTGGTTCCCTGAGAAGGGGGACATAGTGTTGTCTTTATTTTTGGTAAAAAAAAGTCTATGTGTTTGTTTTGTGAAGCACTTTTGCCTTTGTGTATGAAAAGTGCTATATAAATAAAGTTAGCTCTTTTTGCTTTAAACTGGGCAACTTTCAACAAGTAACTAAAATAAACATCCATTGGTTAAGTACTTTTACATTGTTTTTTTTTAAAATTGGAGCATTCAATGTCAGTTATTGAACAATGTGTTACTGTTGTTAACACTTTTTTAACAAAGAAGCATTAAGAAATGAGCAGCTATTGATGCTTTTGTATGTATCTGTGGCAGGTGCACCTGCTCACTGAGAAATTGTTATCAATGTAGTTTTTTTACATCTATTGAGTTTTGTTTGTGTAAGTATTGTTTATGTTACATTAAGCTATATTTACAATTAGAAAGTTATAAAAAACAAATGATCAAAAAAATTATGATTATACATTTCTAAATTAATCAAAAATGTTGTATACAAATCACGAATATTTACATTCATATAGCAGTTATTCCAAAGGCATTCTCCACAGTGTCATACAACATACATTTCTTCTATTTGGTAACAAACGCGTTTTATCTCAGTCTAAGTTGAGCAGTTCTTTTTCATAGTATATACATTTCTTATTTCTAGCCAATGTTCTGTAGTGTTCTACCAATTTTTTGTTAAATAGCTATCTCCCCCTTTTTTCATATATATATATATATATATATATATATATATATATATATATATATATATATATATATATATATTATATATATATATATATATATATATATATATATATATATATATATATATATATAGATATATATATATATATATATATATATCTCTCTATCTTGCAAACAGAAAATCAATCGCTGTAAGTCTCAATGATGATTTGAGCCACATTAATAATAATAATAATACATTACATTTATAAAGCGCTTTTCCTGGTGCTCAAAGCGCTTACAAGCAAGTAAAACAAAATAACAACAAAAGTAAAAAGTGCTAAGCTAAGAATAAGGACAAGGGGTTAATTGATAGGAGTTGAAGGCAAGAGTGAAAAGGTGAGTTTTGAGGGATTGTTTGAATGATGTGAGAGTGTTGGCGGATCTGACGTGGCTGGGGAGGGAGTTCCAGAGTGTGGGGGAGGCTGCTGCGAAGGCCCTATCACCCCAGGTCCGGAGCTTTGTCCTAATGGGCTGCAGTAGGTTAGTTTAAGCAGACCTCAGGTGATGGGTGGGGGTGTGTCGTTGGATGAGGTCACAGAGGTAGGGGGGGGCAAGGTTGTTGAGGGCTTTGAAAGTGAAAAGTAATATTTTAAAGTCAATGCAGGTGTTTGATGGGGAGCCAGTGGAGGTCATGGAGGATAGGGGTGATGTGGTCTGAGTGTCGGGTCGGGTCGAGGTGAGCAAGCGGGCAGCTGAGTTTTGGACATATTGAAGTTTTTTTAGTATGAATGCAGGTGATCCAAAAAGTATGCTGTTGCAGTAATCCACATATCCACAGAACATAGTCAAACGGGCCCTACACAGTTTAGGTGAGCCAGCCACAATTTCATAATGAACTGAAAGCTTCACATAACCCCTCCCCCGGACATCACCGCTTCCCAGAGCTGTGACTGGGTGGCAAGGGGTCTGGGGCAACGTTGGCAACCCACCTGACCTGTCTTGAAAAATGGCCCCTGTCACGTGTACAATGTTTTGTGCTTTATGCCATTAATACCATTCATAACTATAGGCTACAATCAATTTTGTTATGAATAAATGGTTTACTTGAGCACAAAGTTCCAGCCTCTTAATACAAAGAAACAACGACTTGGGGACCATCAAGATATGATTTCGACTCATCAACATTTTACAGGGCCGCCCAACAGACTTAAATGAGTTATGTGTCGGAAAATAGAGATTTTGATGCAAACAGGGGTAATCTAAGGGTCCTTACTTTTCTCCGTGAGCTGTGTCACATTCACTGATGGTGCTGATAACTGGGACAAATCATCAATTACTTACTTCCTGAGTTCCCATTGTTTTTGGACACAAGCATGCGCCTGCCTCTTTCCCTTTAAGCAGTATCTCTGCCCTTTTCCCCTCATAACTGTGATGCTGTGCAAGAGTTCCCCGTTGAAAATGCATAATTTCTGTCAATAACCATCAAGCAAGGGACGAGCATCCAAGCATAAATCAACTCCTCCCACTCCTTTGCACCCATTATGCTCTTTCCCTCCCGCTCTCTTGTGTCAGCCGCTCTGCTGTGGCCACTGTGCTGCTGAGAGGATGCAGCAGCCACTGTTCAGCGGTAGAGCCAGGGTAGGGAGGAGCAGTGTGCCATTCGCCTTTGCCAAGTTTAGTTTAGTAGCGTAAAATAGCTTCAGCCAAGTGTCCTCTGTGTCATGTGGCTCCTGGATTGGATATTCTCCATCAATACAGCTGTGGTGAAGCTAGCCAGCGGTCTCACATGCAAGTGAGTAGTGCAATACCCCTCATGGTTGTATTTGCTTTGAGAGATAGAGAGCGTGATTGAAGGGGAGAGAGAGCTAGGCTTCGGACTTTGCTTGTGTCTGTAATGCGTATTGAATCTGTGGTGATGTCAGCAGTAGTGTTTTGTATGTGTGCGCCAGATGCCAGTGTACACAGTTTGGCTGACTGACTGAGTGATCCATTTTTCATTAAGGAGCAGATGCTGACTGTTGCAGCTCTATGAGGTACCTGACTACCTCCTCATGTGTTTTGCTAAGTGTGTGTGTGCAAGAGCACAGGACTGAAGATGTCCCTGGTGGATGTGTGCTGCCAGCTTTTTTTAAAGATCCCACTCAATGTTTATTTCACATTATTTCTGCATCACAATATATATTTTTGCATCACTTTCGACATGAAGTGGCTTTAACTTTCAGTGCCTCAGATATAATTTTAGGACTGCATGTGCACTCAGGAAAATAAACAGGAGTATCCAGCATGGCAGAGTATGTACAAGCACAAAGGTACTCTATTATATTTTCCTTTTTATATCAGCCTCCATAGCTGCAGTTTATTACATAACTCATCTTCAGCCTACTACAGCTCTGTTCCCTCTATTCTCTCTGTCCTCCCATATCCACCCTGCAGGTTAACCACTTCGCTTTTTTCCCATCCTGTCAGTGGGAACAATATTTAAATATAGGTTTGTTTGTTGATATATCAAGACACTTCCCCCCCAAATTGCTCCTGTGGGGATTGCCCACAGTATTGAGTATGTAAGTCGCTTTGGATAAAAGCGTCGAACAAGTGACATGTAATGTAATGTAATGTAATATGCAGATGTTGGGTTTCCAGACTTTTGTGCAGAGATAAATTTTGTGCACACTTAGAAAGACTGCTGTGGTTTACCTGGTGCTGTAGTATAAAAAGCTGCAGTGTCCTCCTTTTCTCTTTGTATGTCATGCAGTATCGGCTTGGAAGTAAAAAAAACATTGTCTCTTGCCCAACACATGTAAACTGTCAGCAGGTGTTGGAGTGCTTAATGCAGGTGCTGCAGCACACCGATTTACACAGTGTGTGCATTGCACCCTCAGTACAGTTACCTAGTGCTGCTGTTTCATTCTGCTGCCCAGGCACTCGTCATTGATTTCATCCGGAGGGAGGGGAGGCGAGGACGAAGACGTAAACTTTTTGGCCACACTCCATCCCCAAGAGCTCCTTTCTCTTCTATGCCCTTGTTTTATTTGCTCTAGAGATCTGCTAGGGCTGGATTGGTGGAAACAATAGAGCCAGGAGAAACCAGAAGACCCTGACACACTGTCATGTCTGATGTGTGCACAGGAGTGATGAAGATGTCAAGTGGTTGTGACTTTGTGTTAAATTAAAGCCCTACACTTGCACAATCTTACCAATACAGAAATGGGGCCCAGGCTGCAGTTTAACAAACCATTTGTGTGTATGTCTGTTTCAGCATCAGCTTGTGAAAAGGAAGTGAAAAAGACTACTTTTGTAAAAGCAGAGCAGGAACTATGGCATTGGAATCATTGTCTTTGACTGAGTGCAGTTGATATCTCATTTATTTCATGTTTTCATATGTGTCGTAGATTGTATAACTCCATCCTGTGTTCTGTGGTGTGAGGAGCACCAGTGTAGCCACCAAGGCCAGCAGGGTTATCAATAATGTCAACCTTAAATGCACACATCATGCACAACATGAACAAAAGACTGTTGTGGAGACAGACTTAATCAATGTGTGATCCGTTTAATCTTCTGGAAATGATTGCGATCTTTCTGAAGGAAATACTAATTGGCAATGGGCATTTCGATGTGAGCCAGCACTATCTTTTGCTGTTTTACTGGTGCATAAAGCTCTTTTGTACTTGGCATCAGTAAATCAAGTCTGTTTCGGATGACACAACTTTTACAAACATGTGTTCTTTGTACGCCTATTTATAGTGAATTGGGATATCAAAAAATGAATGTAGGTTTGACGATCTTTGGCTTTGCATACATTTGGACAAAGGACAAAATCCTGTAGTTCCCACAGTGCACTAGAGCATGTCTGCACCTGTGCACCGGGTCATTCGTGGCACAGGTGTTACTTATCTGCAGAAGCTGTGGATGTTGATCAGAACACTCATAATGGGTGCCTGCATGTTAGAGCTCACAAATTACTTTTGATCTTTTCTCTAATAAAAATCAATCAATTACCATTAGAAATGTTAATTAAGAAAAATGTATTTGTTTTGTTTTTAATACCCTTAAATTGTATATCTTTCTATGGACTAAAATATATAGTTTGAATGCTGACTGATCAGCACACATCACCATCATGCTTCATTGCTGGCATGACAGTCGCACTAATTTAATGACGTGTTGCAGATGAAAAACGTGACTGACTAATCGGAACGACTCGAATTTGTACTTGAGCCACACAATGAAGTACCTGGTGTTGAGAACGGCGTTGTTTTTATTTAACTAACTCATTAACTCTTAAAGGCCAACGATCATTATTGTTATATATATATAAATCACCATATTAATGAAGTCTGTGTTTCATTAGAGATGGAGGTCAAACATTTGGGCGCATGCCTCTGGTGGTGAAGGCTAGTTGGAGCAGAATGCGTATACGACAAACAGTCTGAGTTGCATTGCTGTCTCTGTGCAAAAAAAGAAATGAGTGAAACACTGTGGGGGGGGGTGATTGACAGCAGACAGAGAGAGGGGGGAGAGAAGGACGGTGTTGTTTTGGTCAGACGGAGGAGGGGTGAGTGCTGATGTCGTCCCTCACCTGCAATGCAGTGCTGGGCTGCATCACCCAATCATCTCGCAGCTGTCTGTGGAGGGGGGCGGGGCCAGCGACTGACGACAGCCAAGGAGAGTTCTCGGTCAGACAGAGAAAGAGAGGGAGACAGACAGAGAGAGAAAGTGAGCAAGAGAGTCAGCGAGCGTGCTCCCGGACTCTGCCTCACGGTTCCGCCTGCAGCAGAGCCTCCACATTTCTCCTCTTCCTCCTCTCTTCTCTGCACTTGTCTTCCCACCTCTACTCTCCCCCCTCTTCTCATTCTGTTTCGCCACCCACCTCCTCTATAATCTCTGCGTTTCACTTATCAGCTCTGATCGCTCTCTCCTCCTCCGATCCACTTTTCACTCTCCATCCCTCTTCTTCTTTTTCGTCTTTTCTTCTCTCGTCCGATGGAGTGAGAAGGTTTTTTTTAACTCCTCCACTCGTCTGTCCCCCTCCACCACGTCCCATGGGCATCCGTGCATCTTGCAGGTAAGAGCAAGTTTTCACTGAGTGTGTGCAGGCGTGACCGCTCCAGGTGTTCAGAGTGTTGCAGAAGTCCTTCAAGTATCCTTCTTTTTGTTCCCGTTGGGGGTCTGGCCATCGGAGGTCATTGAACTGTCTCTGTCCAACTGTCCATGTTCCGCACTGAGGGAAAAACTTGAATGCTTGATCATAACGCAGTATCATCTGCAGTCCGTGGGCATTTCATGTGAGAACGCAGTTTTATTTGATGCGTATTTGCTTATTTATAATTTTTCTCTTATGAAGAGATTGTCCCTTTTAACATCCACAATGCGGTCTTTAAATCTCCTTTTCTGTTCTCTTGTTACTAAAAATTGTGATTTTGGCATCCAGCCTATATTTAGATCTAGTCCTTGTCCTGGGACAAAAGGTGCACTTGTCAGTTTTTTGTTCATAGATTTTGCATCTAAAAAAGCTGTCTAAGTTCAAGTCATATTTATCAAGAACCATAAATATGTCTAGTAAAACTCTTGAGATTGTAGTATTTGTATTGTTAGTCAACATATACATATACAAAGTACACTTTGGTCTTGTGATGTAAAAGTTAAAAACAGTCTATATTTAATGACATGAATGAACATGACCCTTTGTAAAAATGCTGTTTGCCCTTTAAGTCAATGTTTTTTAAGACATTTTTGGGTGTTTTTAAAAACTTTTCCCACTTTTGTCTTGTGTTTTTTTTTTAGCAATAACATGATGAGATTCATCAGCTTATGTTGGCTTATATTAATCATCTCGTATTTGGAAGGAAACTATTGAAAGATCAGTGCTTGGCAAATGTTTTTTCTTAACTTGTTTTAACAAAATAACCAGTATACTGAAGCCCAGTTACAGCCCACTCCTTACTGCTCACTGCAGTTATCGATACTCTGAACCTTGTGTGTCTGAGTATTAATGACACAGCAAGCAGGATAGGAATGAGGAATGGTCTTTCATTTTTGAAGCACTAGGGGACAGGGATGAGAGGAGGCTGACCTTGGCACTGTTTGTATAGTTGTACACACTGCATGGGAATGAATGAATGCAGTGTTATTTTCCATCTTTGTCACATGGTGTGTTAACTGTCAAAGTTCACGCAAGTCATTGCCACTATCACAGTCAAGCTGAAGGCTGCACATTCTGCTTCAAGTCATTTCAATTCTAATAAATGAGAAACCAAAAATCATCGAAGTCTTTTTAGTGTCTAATCACTTAAAGACTGCTGTCGGAAGTAAGGAGACTGAAACCTACATTTTGGTTGAGAACATCATTTGAGGCTGTTCCCTCTTTAGTGACACATTTTCCTTTTGAGAGAAAAATCTGACAACAGATGGTAACATTTGTAGAAGCCTTATCACAGAATGAGTAACAATCGAGTCTTTTTGTCTCCGATTTTCAAGGATGCCTCCTACACAAGTGACCCAGACAGATATATCAGCAGCAAATTATAAGTTAATATTTGGATAATCGCAGATCATTCCCATGCAGTACATGTATGGGAGATTGGCAACAATAACAAATAAAGTTACTCTCGTTTTGATATTGGTGTAGCATCAAAAACCCTGAAATGATAATGCTCCAAAAATAATCCTTACTCAAATTGTTCTTCTTTCTTGAACTCTTTGCCTATCTGTTGTGAAAGAAATAAGGTTTATTAAAACATCTTTTCAGCTCTGACTTCAGCTCAGCATCGATAATAGCCTTTCCCCTTCAGGAACGTCAACAAACCGGAGCTCTGCAGGCGGCCTCGCATGACACCGCTCTGTAAGCTTGAGAACATGCATCTAAAGTTGTCCTTCTTCTTCTGAAGCATACACCTTAGCCAATCAACTCATTAGCTAGGCATGCTAATCCTAATGGCTTTCAACTTTTGTTTGCAAGCACTTCACAACAAAGTACCATCAACCAAAAACAATCAGATACCTCTTTGTCTTCACTTTCACAATTTAGAAGCAATTGCAGCACATCTGGTTTGGAGTAACATGTTTTTCATCATAGGGTGTGTGCAAAGTCCCACAGCTTAAGAGATAACGTGACTAGCTTTAATTAGCTCAACATCTTCCTCAGTGTTAACTGTTTGACACTGAAACTGGAACACCAAGGCACACAGGACTGATGTGTTTTGTCATCGAAACATTTAAATGAGATTCTGTTTGCAAGATCGTGTTTTCATTTAAAATAATGAAGGAAAAACAGCGTTCGTGAAGTCAACATCTGTCTGCACTGCTGGCTGAGAACAGGATTTATGTCTGTTCTTAACCCCCCAGTACACAATAAACAGTAGTTATACAATAGGCGCTTTCACACCGGAGTACTTTTCCCCGTACTTTTCCCGTTTAGTTCCGATAGTTCCTGGGATTTTGCGTGCACACCAAAAAGAGAACTTCGTTCATGAGAACCTTTCCCCCTTTTCAGTCCCTGCTAGAGAGCAGGTACTTTACTAGGGAGAAAAAAGTTCCAATTTCTGATTGGCTGGGCGAATTGCAAACCACGCCCTGTAAAACTCTGAAAAGTTTTGTGAAGCCGCCATTGTATTTGCTGGCATTAGCATTATTAGCATTAGCCCCGCGCACCAACGGAGAGAGGATAACTTATGGCAACACAAAAAAAAACATGGGAGCGGTAGAGATAAGGAGGTGTCGGCGTTCTGGCGATTTACTCGGAAGGATTCAGTAGAAGCTGCTGGGAGAATCTGCTCTTTAGTTCCATGGGGGTGCTAAGTGCTGGGAACAAGTGTGAAAGCGGCTATAAAAGCATTTTAAAGAACCATGTCCCTGATATTTTGTTCTTCCAACTAAGAAGATGGATAAACAGACGGTGTGATAACTATGCTCTGTATTGACATAGCGTTGCTTGTTTAGATTCTTAGTTTTTTTTAATTTATCCACGGATCTGTCCAGATTTTGTATTTGATGCATGCCGCCTTCATTCCTTTTTTACAGCTGTTGTGTTGCGACGTTGTGTTGTTGATTACAAAAACAAACAGATGGGCAGATTTTGTCTTATCTATATTTAAAGATAATAAAAAGAAAGCTATTTGCTGTAAGCATAGCAAGATTTTGTAAAAGAGTACACCAAGTCTGTGATGAATATAAGATGACCTCTCTTAGCCACTGATCTAATATTGACTGAACATATGAAGGCATGATTGTGGTGTGCTTAAAGTTGAATTGATTGGCTTGCAGGGGCTGCTAGCAAGTTTCTTAGCTGTGACTGCTTTGTTTACATTTCTTATTTTAAAGAAGATATGTTTGTTAGTGCAGTCTCCTCTTTCAGCACCATGGACAGCACCAAGAGGATTGGAAAAGAAACCAGAGGATATTCAGTTTGTCCTGAAACAAGGCATTTACTTAATAGATCATAAACTACGATGTGAGACAATATATTTAAGTCTCATCTTGCATCTTTAATACCACTTGGGTAGAGTATCTGTTGTTGCAGCTGTATTCCCTCCTGGTGCACGGCTTGTAGTTACATGCTGCACCTTCCTCTGCAGGGACCTCTTGTTTCACTCGTTAGATTTCTAACCTAAATCATGGAAACACGGTCTCTGATGGGTTGTCCTACGCAAACAACTTAATAATTCATTCCACTTTGTTCAGATTCACACAACACAACATGCTCATTTAAGCATTGTGTAAGCACCATCCGTTATTCAGCAATACAATTAATATGTCATGATATTAGGTCTTGGTCGAAGAACTTTCATTGTTTAATAGCATTTGTGTTCGTGGCGATGCTCCAGATTTAGTGGGTAGGTCTGAAAAAAAAAGATCACACACCTCTTCCCTCTATTTACTTTCTTCCTAGGAGCCAGCAGTGAATTATTATGAAGCTGAGTGGCACCACCATCACACGATCATAATCAACCAATTTATTTTGTATAATTCAAATTCCACTGCAGATATATGCTTTAATGTCTCTCAGGTGGATTTATTCAAACGAAAGTAAGTAATCTACGCTTAAGAACACTTCAAAGCAAAATGAAAACATGCTGATTCAAAGCTAATGTGTATCAACGATATATAACCCTACATTAAAATCTGTTATTCATATGTATAGTTTATCTGTGTGGTAAATCAAGGTGGAAATCAATCAAATGAAAGTCACAGGAGAATATGAAAAGGAAAAATGGAAAAGATTAAAAGCAAATACCCTCTGATTTTAGATCTACGCACTAATGTTTGTATAAAATGTAAATAAGTTCAGGTTTCATCAGGCAGAGAGGTGTTAGTAAAGTGCTCTGTCACCGAGTCTGCCTTTTGCCCTTTAAGTAGAAGAAGAGTCGGGGTGAGAAAGGGTTTAGGAGTTGATGACCTTCTCTGCAGCACCTCTCCTAACCAGACATTTAGCTGATCTCATCCACTTACTGCAATGATTCAGTGCTCTCTTTACTTTAGTGTGTACCTCAAATACATTGACTTTATAGAGATTTGCATTTCCTGGTGTTTTTTATTTTTATTTAAAAAGGTTTTCTGCAGTTATTTTCTTAGAGTCTCTTTAAATGTCTCATGTCAACGCCTTATTAAAAGAAACAAATATCTCTACAACTACAATAAATACATTTGCTGAGTGACACTAATTGATATCTTGGTGAAATTGCCCTGATCTCTTGGCTGAGTGTAGTCACTCCCCAAAGCCTATTCTTTTCATTGATTTCTTCTGCCGCCTTGTGCTTACACAGCTCATCTGTCATTGCAGAAATACAAAACAGGCTCACCATTTTTGCTTGCTTGTATTTTGGGTGAAAACAAAATGTATCCCTATCCACGGTTTGCTTATGAGTTCCTCTGGAGGAAACCATTCTGTAAGCTTGTTGAATAAATGTCTTGCCTTTTTGAAAATGACTACATTTTGAAAGCACATCCTTGAATGTAAACTCTTTCTTCTGGTTGTCACACGATTTCTATGTTTCTCTGTGAGCCAATCAAATGTCTTTCACCCCCGTCTTTGCAATTCCTTCCTTTTTTGAAATGTCTCTTTTGATTCCTCGTCTCCCTTACCATCCCTTTCTCTCTGTTTGTCTCCCCACTCAGACCAGAGCCTCATGGTCGGGGAGGCGGCTCTCAGCCGGGCCAGGCGGACTCCCCCCTCCCAGAGCAGGACGAGGAGATCCTGGGCTCTGATGACGATGAGCAGGAAGACCCCAATGACTACTGCAGGGGTTAGTGTGGTGAAAAGCCAATTAAACGTAGCACCGATGCAATAAGACATAAATAGTTATTTTTCAATGATATTGCAGTCAAGCCTTATTTAACCATTACAATGGATAAAACAACATTTTCATATCTCATTCCGAGTACATCTAAATGTTTTTTAAATTAATATCAACAGATACACTGTCATCATTCAGCGTTCATAAACAAAACAACATCATTGGGTTAATCTGCATCTTTTCTTTGGTCAGGTGGATATCACCATGTGAAGATTGGAGATTTGTTCCACGGGAGATACCATGTGATCCGCAAACTGGGCTGGGGGCACTTCTCCACCGTTTGGCTGGCCTGGGACATCCAGTAAGTTTCCTCCTTTCTAAATGAAAACTGTATGTACAGATTTGCCGAGGTCACAAGTGGATTTCAATAAACCATGGGGCTACGTTGCAAAAAAGTGTGCTCTTAATAATTTAATACTTCCGGAGAAGTGGTATGTAATGGTCAAGATAGTGAAGGTCATAAATGTCAGCCATGATGCAGCCTATATATGTGATATTTATAGATTATGCACTTATTTCTGTAACCCCGGGCAACATGTGTTGAGTGTCATGGTCCTATAATAGATCATGGTTATAGGCTCTATTTAGTGCCTGGTGCATTAGCAGAGACAAAATGTCTTCGGATGGCCTTTAAACGTTTTATGGATATGTACACAGAGAGCTTTGATGATACTGTCATTTATTCACTTGATAGATATTTCCAAACAAGTTCATGTTGTTGTGATGAGTTGAATAACTGATTATTTTTGTGTTTTTCAGGGAGAAGTGCTTTGTGGCCATGAAAGTGGTGAAAAGTGCCGAACATTACACAGAGACAGCTCTGGACGAGATCAAGCTGCTCAAATCTGTAAGTCACAAAGTCATTGTGAGATAAATACTTACACTATGCTCCAATGATTCCAGGACTCATGACTTTTACAACCCTGTGTGTGTGTTCCAGGTGAGAAACACAGATCCCAGTGACCCCAGCAGAGAGAAAGTGGTGCAGCTTCTTGACGACTTCAAAATTTCCGGCATGAATGGCACTCGTATCCTTTGTTGTTAAGAAGTAACACTTTATATGTTCCTAAAATACACTTTAACATAAATTCACTATCAATTTATGTTGTATGCTATACATCTTTTACTGACATCTAATCAGACGGCCAGGGTGTGGATAATGGAAACAGCAACACATACAAAATGATCTGATTAAACTACTTTGTGCTTTAAGGCCACATTTGTGTGCATTACCTTAAAAACGGTGAACATATCTCAACCAGAATTATTAAGTTTGAATGAAAACGGCAGTGACAAGATTCAATTTGAGTGACAGTCATTTGGCAGTCTCAAATCTCCAGCAAGCCTCACATACAGTAATGCCAGGCTGTTTGTCGTTCATAGACGTCCAGTTAGCTGTGTGCTTTAACACGTCTTTAAGTGCCTCAGTCCCGATGCAGCAACACTTGCTCCCTCCCTGTCTCTCCCACGCCGCCCGTCTACAGCTGTGCGCCCGGGCAACATGCCCAGACATCCTCTGGGAACTGAAGTTCATATTTGTGTTATATACTGATGATTATTCAGCCGGTGGAACCTGAAAATATGTAAACGTTATACGCTTATGTACACCGGGGATTGAAATTCATTTGAGAAGTCATGTTCTGTTTGTCCTTAACCTTGTGCTTCTTCAGATGTGTGCATGGTGTTTGAGGTTCTGGGTTATCACCTACTGAAGTGGATCATCAAGTCTAATTACCAAGGCCTGCCCCTACCCTGTGTTAAAAGCATCATAAGACAGGTACTGTACATCTACAAAAGAAACAATTAGATTTTTTAAATATCACCTATGGGATACATTTTTTTGTCTTTTTTTGGTTTAAGTGCAATGTCAGCTCCTAATGGATGGAGAATTATGTATGTTCAGAAGCCAGTACTCGTCTTCTCTGAACATCCATCATTGTGACACTGACTTTTCTGCTCCGCAGGTTCTTCAGGGATTAGACTACCTCCACACCAAGTGTAAGATCATCCACACAGACATCAAACCAGAGAACATTCTGCTGACTGTCAACGAGCCCTACATCAAGAAAATGGCTGCTGAAGCTACGCAGTGGCAGAAGACCGGCGCTGCCCCCCCCTCAGGCTCTGCAGGTCAGAGTCTCTCTTCTCCTCAGCACTGCACTAAGCAACTTTTGTGGTTTGATCAGCATGTTACTGACAACAGGGGAGTGCTGTTGAGATGTATCAGCAGCTACAATGACGATATGTTTATTACCCTATTGGTTCACACGATAATTGTGAGCTATTACCCTACTTCTAAGATTGTATTGTCAAGAGGCACAAACTGTCCAAAAGTGTGCATATGCTCTGTGCGTTAAAGCAAGTGGAAGTTTCTAATACAAGTGAAACGCTTAGCCGTGTGTCGGTATGAGTCAGCACTGGATTGGTTATGGAAATGAGACTCCTGCTGAGCCGGGTGCCGCCGCAGACTATTAGTACAGCTCGGTGTGAATCAACTCAGCCCCTGAATAGAAAACTAATTATAGAGAGGCGAAGGATATGCCATGTGTCAGTCACTAACGTACTCCTCTGATGTTTCCTGTTCCCTACAGTGAGTACAGCCCCCGCACCCAAACCAGTAAGTTGTGTTTTCTTTGACTAAATACACTTAGGATCAAGTCAGAATACACATTTAGACTTTCCCTCATCTTGTGTTTACTTTCCCAAGGTTGCCAAAATGTCCAAAAACAAAAAGAAGAAGATGAAAAAGAAGCAGCGGAAGCAGGCAGAGATTCTGGAGAAGAGGATCCAGGAGATGGAGGGAGGAGCGGCTGAAGGAGAAGAGGATGAGGAGGAGGATGAGGAGACGACGACGACAGAGGCCACGACGACAGAGGCCACTGAAGACACGACTTCCACAGCCACCCTCTCCATGTCTGCCACGCTGCAGGACATCGCTAACCATGTCCACTCAGGTAAGGATGTCAGGAGAAGAGATTCAAGAGTGACAATGGAAATGTGATGCAGTAAACTCTATCTGTGCACCCTGTTCTTTCCCTCAAATGTCTTCATTGTCTACAAGAAATGAGGGCGGTGAACAAACGTTCGATACTTCTACACAGAAACATTTCATATTGGGCAATGGTAGATTATTTAACGTTATCATGATGTGTTCAAATGTTGTCAAATTTCATTTTTTGTAAGGAACTTGAACCGATAAAGTTGGTTGAAGGAGAGGATTATAAAGTACCTCTTAAGACAGGAAATTGTGATCCGTTTAACTTCCTAACAAAAACCCTTCTACCAATTCTAATAAATAAATGAATGTTGTTGTTTTTATTACCTTGGTGTCAAGAATCAGGGATATCAAGAGTCAAATAACCCCCACTGTCTCTTTACCACAGACCCCACTCCAGAGGAACAGCCCCAGCAGATACCAAACGTAAATGAGAGGAGGGACAATGCGACCAAGGAGGAGAGCGGGATGGAGGTGAACTGTAACGGCCACGCCTCGGCAGCAGAGAGCGAAGCCAGTGTGGAGGAGCAAGGGACCGAGCAGGCGAAGGAGCAGGAGGACCAACAGAATGCTAACCAAGCAGGAAGCAACACAGAGACCCCGGACACGTTAAGTAACAAAGAGGAGCATCAGACCTGTAACGGCTCAGCCGAGGGTCCCGACCAGCAGCAGCCCGCCTCCCTCAGCCCCGACTCCGTCACCGTGGAGCTGAAGGAGGGAGGAGATGAGGAGGAGAAGAAGGAGGAGGAGATGGACACTCAGGGGGAGGACACCAAAAGAGTGGAGGAAGACGAAGACAGCCAGGATGGTTAGTTAACCTTTGATTATTTAACTTTGTACAGAACATATGTATTGTGTGTATTTTCTAGAACGTAAATAAAGCCATAGGAAACTTGTGTTGAGTTTTCATAGTCATTTCTGGATATGATATCACATTAGATAGATTACATTTATACAGCATGGTTTATTAATAATATATTGTCACACTGATATCACATTTTACAGCACATGCACTTCAGTATGAACCAGAATTTGACTTATTATTCACATGAAAGCAATACAATGAGAATGAGTAGTTTTAGCTGGAGTAGCTCACTAAGTGTGGGTTGTACCGTTTTCTAGTAAGATTAAGCATTTACAGAAATATGTTGTGATAGTGTTAATACTTATGTATCATCCTGGCCCATTGGCTCAGCAGTTCCATGGGTAGCTCTGTAATGTAATCCATAATAACCCTGCCACTGCAAACCAAGAACCTTCCAGTAGCAGCCTCAGTCTACACAATGAAAACAGTGGACTTTGATTCCCAATTGTTGGAAAGACTGCACTTTCCTTGGTTGTTTCCCATGTGTCTTCATTATTCTGCTATTTGTTTCCCTCCTGCTTCCCAACCCCCACCTCCTCTCCCCTGCCTCCCTCTCCTCTCTTTAACAGGATCATCAGGCAATATGTTAGTAAACCCCCTGGACCCTCTTAACTCTGACAAGCTGCAGGTTAAGATCGCTGACCTCGGCAACGCCTGCTGGGTGGTGAGTACAAATCTACATTAGCACTTTGTATTTCTCAATAAAGGACTCTGAACAGCTCTCTCTTTAAAGCTTTGTAAACACCAGCACAATTAGTGCCGTGTGCATCAGCATTCACGACTCCTCTCCTCCTCTTCTCGCAGCACAAACATTTCACCGATGACATCCAGACACGGCAGTATCGCTCTCTGGAGGTGCTGACGGGAGGCGGCTACAGCACACCAGCCGACATCTGGAGCACAGCCTGCATGGTAATACACACACGCACACACACAGAGACACAGACACACAGACACAGTGTTGATCACATTCATTCCTTATATTTCTACAGGGGCTCTGCAAGAAAGAAAAGTCATTTAAACTCTATACATGTAGAGTTATCAATTTATTTATTTGTCGTCAAATCACATTGATATCATTCAGGCTTCATAAAACCTTTCATATGCACATTCTTGCCTACAAAACATTTGCAAAGCCTTTTTATGTTTTGCACCTGCAATGTTATTGTTTTTGGTCAGGATTGTGTTTGTTTTCCTACTTGTTTTGACCACAATAGGAGGAAATGCATTTACATTTTTCCCCAACGGCATCTTATCTACTGAAATACTTTTTTTTAGCCAAAAGGAAATGTTAATGTAGGGCTGTACCCGAATATTCGTTCGTTGGAGTACTATTCTGGTTTCAATGTAGATATTACTTTTCTCCGTTAATCTGTAACGTTGTTTCCATAGCAACAACAACTTCCTGTCAACAGCGCTAACTCTCCTTCAAAATAAAAGCATGTCCATACAAAATAGGAAGCCAAGCCAACTTACTTTCGTTGCAGTTGTATCTTAAGTGTAACAAACACAATGCAATATCCTTTTCAATTTCAAAGAACACAAATTGGGTTATATACATAAATGCCTAATATTCGCTGCTGATTACTACCGAATATCCGGAGCCCGAAGAATGGTATTCGGGACAGCCCTACATTAATGTTCCGTAACTAATCAAACACAATTTATGTACATTGTGTTAGATTGCATATATAGAAAGTTACCCGAAGGAAAAATAAAAACATGTTCACCATAAATGAAATGCATTATCAGGTGGCTGAACCTCAGAATGAAGCCACATCCTACAAATAAAGGCTTGTGATCACATGGACACCAACTCTATGCATTACATTAATGCACACAATGTTTACAATTGTTTTGTTTTTCATTAGTGCACATATTTTATTCAATTTCTACGATTTCAATGTAAATACTGCTATATTTTACTATCTTTTTTAATGTTATTTTCTTCAAATTGTTTTCTATCTGTTTTAATTGTTTTATTTGTATGTATGTACCACAACACCAAGTCAAATTCCTCGTATGTGTTAACCTACCTGGTAATAAACCTGATTCTGATTCTAAGACAAAGTTAAACAATAAGCTATAGTAAGGGAACCAGGGTCTTGACCTGAGTGACCAAACCATTTAAATGTTAGTGAGGTCATATATGTGTGTTTTTAATCCTCAGGCCTTTGAGCTGGCGACTGGAGATTACCTGTTTGAGCCCCACTCTGGAGAAGACTACTCGCGAGATGAAGGTCAGTGTGTGTCCGATATCAGGCTTTAACTAGAGCATTACTCCAATAGACGAGACGTGCTGAAATGAGTGTTAATGCCTGGTTCTCATGGGAAGTTGTAGCCTTTTATAGTGTAAACTCTACAGAGTCTAAAACGTCCGGTCTGTTTCCCTTGGTGCTCAATCATCAGTGTGTGTGTTCCTCTTCCTCCCTGTAGATCACATAGCGCTCATCATCGAGCTGCTCGGTAAAGTTCCCAGGAAGCTGATCTTAGCGGGCAAATACTCCAAGGAGTTTTTCACCAAGAAAGGTAAACACGCCCGCTCTGCCACCAGCTGTCTGCTGTCACTACATCCAGTTAACCCTTCAAATATGCTCAGGTGTCTGGTGCAAAAGGTCATCTTTCCAAACGGCCACCTGCTCAGTGTGAGGGCAGAACGTGCAAATTAAAGTCCAGCTATTTCCAGTTCATGGAGGTGCTGTAGTGGATTCATGCCAACCAATAACACTTTCACAATATTTATATAATACAAACTTTTGCACCCTATATAATACATATCATATTTACAATTTTAAATGGCAAAGTAAGTAGGATATTCCAAAAAATAAAACCTATATAGACGCATAAATAGAATTAATCTCAATCATCACGTATGGCTTTTCTGCAGTCTGATGTCAAAATGTGATCTGTTCCTCCCAGGCGACCTGCGGCACATCACCAAGCTGAAGCCGTGGGGTTTAATGGAGGTGTTGGTAGAGAAGTACGAGTGGTCCAAAGACGAGGCGCACACCTTCAGCAGCTTCCTGCTGCCCATGCTGGACCTGGTGCCGGAGAGGAGGGCCACGGCGGCCCAGTGCCTCGCCCACGCCTGGCTCACATGCTAGAGGCCCGCTGAACAACGGGAGACATCAGGTCTGAAGACCCCGGGCTGGGAGCCGTACAGTCAACACATGTGACTGCATTGTGCCAGCATCCTCCTCTCCCACACACACTTTCAAACACACAATAAAAAGAGCGGAGTCTTTATCCTCTTTTGGATTACACTGGTGATAGAATGAGATCCTGGTCCTCTTCCTATATTTATGGCTCTTTTTTATTACTGGCTGTAAAGGACTTATCAGCCTTGCTCTTTTTCTTCCTTGACTCCAGCTCTCTTTTCTGCAGCATAATATTCTCTGCATTTTTAGCTATAGATAACAAACTGTCTCATTTAGATTGAGGTTGCTCTTCTACAAATGCAGAAGGCGACACGATGTTAACATTGCCCTCAAAACCACATACTGTTTTTTATTTTGTCAAACGGAGAGAGATGAGTCTGACTAATGACATGTCGTCGTGTTAGCTGTGCTCAGAAGTGCTCAGAACTGATCAGTGCGTAACGCTAATGGCCAAGATGAGAGACTAGTAGAGTTCTTAGCACTGTTAAGTTAGCTATGTTAAAATACAACTTTTATACATTTATACAGAGGCAAGACTACATCATTACATTTCAGGCTCTGAAGATATTAGTCACAAATCTCACTCTATTTTTCAGGAACTCCAAACTGTGTAATTTCAGATATTTTAAGTGTTTCGTTTAAATCCTTATCTTATGTTGTCTTAAAAAACCCTTGTATACAAAATAGCATGGAAAAACATCCAGATTCCTTTCCTACATCATGCACAAGACGACACCTTCATGCTCTTTTTATACCTCCATCATATTTTGCCTGTTAAGAAAGGCTTAATATAATATTCCCCCTTTACAGTCAAATCAAACTACAAGTGCAGTGCACCAAAGAGTCTTCCTTTAGTCTCTCCCTCTCTGCTCTGTATATTAAAGACACAAACTAAAGAGTTAAGCTATTTCTTTTACACTTTTTGAAAATGTCTCGAGGAACGAAAGCTTTGTTTTTAGGGTTTCAGCCGCACATGGAGGTGTTTGATTTGAAAACAGAAGATTGTACTAAAAACTAATGGTGTAGTAATGCTTTGAAGCTTCTTAAGCCCATGTTTGCTTGTTTTTCTACAAAGTCTCCTACTTCTGTCCATGACTGCTCTTCTTTTGTTCATTTTCTCTAGGTAATATTAATAAACATTTTTCAAAATTAACTAGCTTTTATCTTCCTCATAATTCACCACTGCAGTGTTCCTGTTCTCTGAAACACATAAACACACAAGGACATACATCCCCGTGAAGTCTGTATTAACACACGTCATTAGGAATCTAATGGGGGACCATACAGTAAAGCAATAACAGATCCATGACCCAAGTTTATTTAGAGAACTGTTTGGAGAATATTTTATTAGGATGTCCAGCCTAATCCAGAAAGTATGAGTTTTCTGATGTTGCTCTTATGTCAAAGCGGTGTGAACAGGTGATTTTGTTATGGATACTTTTAGCGTGTTGCGGTAACACTAATTTCTGCCACTATAGGCTGAAGTGCACCATTACCAATAGGACTAAAGCATTAGTAGTTTACCATGCACTCTTAGCACAAGGGGCCCATAAAAGAACTCCCAATGGTTCTTTAAATACGCCACGGTTATTAGTTTGCATGTCAAATGATGAACATATTTAATTTGAATGGTGTCAGTTGTAAGAGTTTGTATAAAATGTATAACTATTCTCTCCAAAGTAAAAAGGAGCTGTAGCAAAAAATCTACAGCACTAACTCTCCCTTGTTTTAGTCTAAAAATACAGTAGCAATCAACTAACAAAACATGAAGTCATGAGGTGGACAGTGACTCCTCGCATGTTTTCAAAGTCAGTTAATAAGATGTCACAATGTTAAGGACAGGGTGAACGTTTTATGGCGAGTTATTTAAAGATTGTAATTAACTGTCCTGAAGCCTTGCAGTACGTGTGAATCTCGGGTCCGTAGCGCTCCTCATGAAGTCTCGTCCATCTCTTCCCTCCGGTGTCCACAGGGGGCCTAGGCATTATCTGAAGTTGAGAGAAATGAAGTTGTCTATAGTTAAGAGAAAACATTATAATAGAAGAAAAGGAGATGTGTTGCATCTGTCAGACACTAGTATAGATTTGTGTCGGCATTCTAGATTGAACAAAAACACCTACTATATAAGAAGAGCAAGCATGGTTAGCTATTAGCCGTTAACAGCACTCAACAAAAAGTAGGATGCTGCTTGTCATATCATTAGAACTGGAAAAAACTACTTTTGATCTCATGATGCGAGGTGAAATGACAGTGGATGTTAAAGGTCCCATGTCATGCTTTTCCGGTTGTTACCCGTCCCCTTGTGTGTTATGAAGGTTTTTATGCATGTAAACGGTCTGCAGAGTCAAAAACCCTCAAAGTACACCCTGTAGCGAGTAAAACTCTAACACGGAAAAGACCTCCCCAAAACGCCTCGTTGGAGATTTCTCATGTTCTTCCTGGGCATCGTGACGTCTGGATACCCAGTAGCCACACCCAGAGCTATGACGCGATACGGTCATGCGGTACCCCGGAACCAAATGGACCAATCCGTGGAGCCGTTACGTTACGTCCGCGGAGCCGTTACGTTAAGCCCCCGCTGATTGGTCCAAATGGACAGCGGACTTCCTCACACACACATCTGTGTGCAGGGAGCAGGCAGCTCAGCTGATTTCTCCTCCCTGGCTGCAGGCTGATAACAGACAGTTGGGATCGCGGCGAAATTCTCTCTGCAGACCCATTCTCACAGCGTTTATCAACCTTTTTCTTACTCAATATCAAGCCACACTTATTGTTTTTACTTCGGATGTGAGTTTGTGTGTGCTCAGGATGAGTGTTTGGGCTCACAGGGAGGGTGGGGGCTGGAGCTATTGGAGCTCCAACGAGCCGTTAAAAGCAGAGAGTGAAATTCAGTGAATACACGTAGTTTACAGAGATGCTGTATGAGAAACCAATGTGAGTTTGGAAAATTGCACAATATAAATCTATTCTAGTAGACCTCAACAATGTAATTATGATCAGTGGAAATGGCCATGACATTTTAAACATTACAGTTCATCCTCCAGGGAACATGAATGTACCATATTTCGCAGTAGTCCTTCCAATAGTTGTTGAGATCATTTAATAAAAAAACTAAAATGTCTACCTTAAGGTGGTGCTAGAGGGAAAGTAACCCATCAAGCACATGTTGAGGTGTTTCACTGAATAAGTGAACACTTTGACATGCTTGAGTCTGAAGATAAGTAGGATTCATTAAAGCCATGGATGTCTTTATAAAACTTTATGGCAATCCACTAAATAGTTGTTGAGATATTTACGTCTGAACTTTTAGTCTCTGCTTTAACCCTTACGCCCATCCCTCTGAAAACATTTATCCAACCGTTTTCCTTCCTTTTACATAATGTCCTCTCCATTGGAACCCCCGCTCTTCTTTTACCATCCACCCTAATACCCTCCTCCGGCCTGTCCTCCCCCCCCCTCACTCTGGTACCTTTCCCCTCCACCTGGAAGTCCTCTGGCAGCAGCTTGTCTTGCCGGCTGCCCAGGCTGAAGGCCAGGAAGGAGAGGATGAGGGAGTCCATGATGCTGATGATGGCCAGGATGTAGGCCCAGCGCACCGTGCAGTTGCCCAGAGTGTATTTGTCGGTCCGCTGGCCACACATGCGCTTCACCGCTTCCGAGTCCCAGCCGTCAGGATAGATCATGCAGCCAATCACCATGCACGTGCCTTAGACAGAGGGGTGATGAGATCCAGTTAAAAAGCAGGTACTTTTAGCTGTTTGTTTATTCAAACGCACAAGGGTTTTGATATGGTAAACCTGTAGAAAAAGTACAAAAAGTACTTTTACTTAAGTACTTTCTTCTCAATCCACTTTATACATGTCCATTACATTTCAAAGGGAAAAGTTGCACTTTAACTGCACAACATGTATTTGGAAGCTTTAGTTACTTCTCACTTTACAAATCAAGTGCTCTGCATGCAAACATATAAAAAGGCTTAACTTCTCAACAGTAACTACAAGTTGAGCTGAAACAATTTTTTTTCAGTTTGTCATTTTTCGTGTAAATACACTAAATACGTAATTGTTCCAGCTTTTACAGACACGTGCTGCTCTTCCTTTTAATAATTGTAATTTAAGTTGTAATACTTTTTGAGATCAGAACTCTTGGTTTTACAAACAAAACATTCAGAAAGTTCCACTGAGATTAATACATAATATAAATTATCACAACAAATGCTCTTAAACATACTTGATGAATTTAGATCTAATTAGATATTATTAAATAGTATAACTGCTTTAAGTTCTTTAAATGTTTCCTTCAAACATATTACAGACTTTTAATAAGTACAATTTTCAATGGAAGATTATTATCACAGGGTGGTAGGCCTATTTTAACTTCCACTTAAGAAAAGGATCTGAATATTTCTGCACAACGAGAATTTTGTTTGATGTTTATATATTTAACGTTAACTGGTTCAATATTTCTGCTGTGCATCATCAATATCACCAACCACCATTTAAAAATGCAATGCTAACACAACCAGAAAGAAAATGAAATACATTCTTCACTCATTCAGCTGCACACATAAAGACACACATTTGCACATGCAGGTGAGTTGCCTAGCAACACCAGAGCATCCCAACTCCAGAGACCTTGTTCATCCATTATTGACTCTGCAGAAAGACAGCCGCCCTCGTGCCGTCCCACCTCAGTAGCCACGTAAACTATCAGGTGACGAGACACACTTTCACTTTCTGAGCCTCACACACACTTTCGCCTTCACAAAGTTGTCACACTCACTTATCAAGTCTGTTCCCTAATTACAAGACAGACGCACACACACATAGGGAGAGGAGAAAGTGTAACAGCACACCTCAAGGTTAATCTCATTATTTGTTTCATTACAGGCTTGTCCTTTCACTTACAGCTACATCTGTTCACAAGCTGCTTCATGTTTCAGAAACAGAATCGTGTTTCACTTTCCTCTGTGAGCAGCGTCTGTTAAAGGGAACTACTGAAATGTGTTTGCTGGATGTTGTACCCAAGCTTAAATAATATTCCACTCACATATTACAAAACAAATATCTAAATCTATGTGGATTTTGCATGAGCGTTTTCTTGTCTTTCTGTTCGGTGGTGTTGATTAACGAAAATACATTGACTCAAGTTATTCACTTTCATGCTGCTTTAAACTTCAACTCCACCAGATTTCAGAGGAAATGTATTGAACTTTTACTCCACAACATGTAACAACTTTAGGTACTTTTACTTCAGGGATGGAGATGTCGGACCTGTGTTTTATAATCCCATTATTATTATTATTATTATTATTATTATTATTATTATTAGATACATTAGTTAGGAATAACTGGTGAGGTAAACATTTGAATACAATACTTTGACATGTGACAACGTATTTCTACAGTGTAGCATTTCCTACTTGTCTGAGGAGTACTTAAAGACTTGTTTAAAAAATAAACAGCTCATTGGAACTCAGAAACTGACATTTGGTTGGGTCCTTTCTTTGGGGGTAAAGTAGGAACAATGGCTAAGGTTAATTGTTATTAGGGTGGCATACCTTTCTCACTAGTGTGGTAATACAAGTATGCTTGTGTGCAGACATAAAGAAACTCAATATGGAGTGGAGCTATACTTTGTAAGAATACAATTATGTTTTTTTCATATTTTTTGTCTATGACATGTTGTATCTTGCCTATTTTAAAGAACATTAGGATTGTAATGCACAATTCAAAATCTCATTCAAGAGGCTATATGTGAGAAAAACTAAAGTATGTTTTTATGTGAATCATACTCCAGCTCTTTTTAGTAGGACCTTCCATGTGCTACACAGTTACAAACGTTAACCAAACCGTGCACGGGGCTCACTGGAGGCCAGCTGCATCCAGGCGCAGATCTTGTAGACGCTCCCTGCATTGCAGAAGAAGAAGAGGCTGAAGCAGACGATGCTGCCCACCACCAGCAGCATGGAGATCCCCACGAAGAACATGGCGGTCTTGAAGGCACCGGACGGGATGGAGCCGAAGTCCATCGCGCTCCCTTTGCAGGTGAGCTCCGAGGTGAGCGCGTTCCCGATGCAGTAGTGGAAGAGGCCAAAGTATCCGGCCTGCGGCGTGTGCACGCTGTCCCCGATCCAGTAGGGCTGTATGAACACCACCACGGTGATGACGGCGAAGGTGATGGTGAACACCTGCCACAGCACCCCCACGGCCCGGGCGTTACGCACGTAGTTGGTGTGGTAGATTTTGGCGGCCTCAACAGCCGGGAGCATGGCGAGAGAGAGGGCTTAAAAAAAAAAAGGCCCTTGGATGGTCTTAAAAGTAGAAAAGTCAAATTCTTTTGGTGTTTCTTACTTCTGTGAAGCTGTTAAAGAGTGACCAAGAGTATATGACCTCAAGAAGTGTCTATGTAGTTAGGTTAACTTCACTAATTTCACCACAAAAGTCATACATCTCCATAAACTAACGTACTGTGTACCATAGCAGCAGTAAAGGATTTCTTCAGTGTGTGAATTTGAGGATGGCTGTTCCTCCCCTCTGTATCAGCTAGCGGTGCCTTTCCTCTCCAGGTAATGAATATTTAATGGTTACAAGATCTGCAGAATAGAGTAACACAGGTGGCAAGCAAGGTTTTCCCACTTTCACTTTTAAGGGCATTGGATGTATTTACTTTCCTTCTTTATTTCAGATTTCTTTGTTTTTATCAACCAACACACATTTGTTCAGATAAGAAACTGTAATGCAGATGCACAGCAACTCAGCCAAGCATTGTGGTCAGCCTTACTTATAGATTCATGTTTTAATGTCTGTCCACTCAAATTATACTCATATTCAATGTAACTCTGTAATATTCTATCATCTTTTTTCTTCTTTTTGAACAAACAATACTTCTTTGACAGACACCTTCATGATTATACTGATTTAGACGGCTGGATATGAATCACTACCATCACTAAGTGTGTTATTCCTGTTCACAGTCAGTATAAACACATGGAACAGTTGCTGCAAACAACAACTGTTTACATGTGCTGGGTATGTGATTATTGTTGTAAGGAATGTGAGCCTATTCTATAACTCAAAAGACTGAGCCAGTAATAGAAAGAGACAAACTTACTAGTATGCCTATCTAACACTAGATGGAGGTACAGAGCTTCAGTTTAACCAACATGTTTCTCCGTTACCACCTAAATTACAGTCTTTAGGAAACCAGAAGGAATTGCACTTTGTACCTCTATATATCCCAGATGTGTTACCATAAAAAGCCACAGGGGTTTCACTTTTGTACTCGTGAAGGTCTTGTGGGTTTTGGTGGTGGTGAGTGCTGGTGTCAAGTGTCAGTGATAGAAATATTCTAATTGTTTACTGATGTATGTTTAGTTGAAATTCCAAAGCACTACATTATTTGGCTAATATTATTACTGATGTGTATTTAGCAATTCAATGTTGTGGCTGGCTGAGGTGGAGCTATGTTTGGGTTGTTAAATCTATAACAATGAATTATATTTTATAACCTTTCCTTTGTCAAATCTGCTAAGTGACTGTTAACTATAGCTGTTCAATAAATAGAGCAGAAAAAACAGTTCCCCCCTGTGAAATATATTGGCCAGTAAACCCATAAATGTAACTGTGATTATAGTAGAAGAGGATGTTACCTTTTCTTCCTTTTTCTGATGCATTATTGAATCTGTTGTATTTATCCACGCAACATTAACTTATTACGGCAGACAAAGCAGTATTAAAACTCTTGTTTGTGGCACTTTTGGCACAGTCACATGCCATTATTTCCCCACAGCACAGCAGCATGCGTTGGCCCACATACTGTGACAACATATGGATGTACAGTCTTAAAGAAGCCCTTTCACATGACTATAGCTTACACATTTTACCTCTTGGAAGCTTTGAGATCCTAATCGGCCAATACTCAAGTGCACAATCCCCTGGCTGACTGAATAATGTAATAATCTCAGAGCCTGAATTCTGACCTTTAATCCCTAATGTCCCATGTCAGTGATGTTTGCTCATCTCAGTTTAGTCCCACTTCATATTTTTGTTGTTGTTGATGTGGTTCATGTAATAGGTGGTTGATATATAGATCTGCAGTGTCTTTGTGTGTGTATGAGTGTGTCAATGCACTTAGCTTTATTAAGTGATGCCGCCCCAGAGTGAGGGAGGTTGTTTATAATCAAGTTATTCAAGAGCAGCAATTCAATTTTCCGATACAAAATGGAGTGAGATTTTGTGTGTGTTTGTGTGTGTCCTTGTGTGTTGCTGGGATTTACTGCTTGCCTTCAAGTGCACATGTGTGTTTTAATTGTGTGTATGTGCATGCCTGGGTTTCTTCCATGAATGCATAATGAGATCAAACCTTTTAGTCACAGCACTTTAAATGGATCCATTCATTTAAATGTTTCCTAACAGTGAAATGGCACAAATCATGAGCAAGACACTACTGGATTGTTTACATATGGTAGATGTTGTAAATAAATGCAATATATTCAACAATGTGCACACACAGAGTATTGTAAAGGATTTATAAAGCTTTTATGGCATCAAGTGACATCCAGAAGGCTGGTGATGGTCATAGTATCTTCCCATTAGCCTGAGGTAGAAGTTGTGTGTTTGTGTGTGTGATTGAACCTTTAGACCCTCGTTAGGCGATCTAAGAGCCTCTGAGAGCACAAAGAGGCTTTTCTGCCGTTTCAGCATCTCTTCCTGTCCCTTTCTGCCTGCTCTCTTTAGAGGCTGTTTCCATAGAAACAAGTCGCAGGATTCCCCCCTAAGAGATGAGTGAGGAGGTGATGGGGCAAGATGATAGAGCATTTAACCACATGAAATGATTAGATAATGATACTAGTTTAGAGACAGATCACTACTATAATGAGTAAGTGAAAAGCTCTTTGAAATCTTTGTTATATTCAGTTAAATTCTGGTTTAAAGGGCTGCCACATGTTTTGGGCTCCTTTTTTGTGTTTCATCCCCTCAATCTCCCCCCTTTCATAATTTGTCTCTCAAAAAAAGTCTTAAACAAAATAGGATTTCAGAAAGTGGACTTTTTCCTCAATCCAAAATGTGGATAAATGTTTAAAACTGCATTGTTATACACAACATTGTTACATATTCCACCCTGGTGTATTTTGTCTGTACATGATGGGTACCAAAGTTTGGGGTATTTTTTAATGTTTAAATTAGTTGGTGCAGCTGTGTGTGTGTGTGTGTGTGTGTGTGTGTGTGTGTGTGTGTGTGTGTGTGTGTGTGTGTGTGTGTGTGCGTGCGTGCGTGCGTGCGTGCGTGCGTGCGTGCGTGCGTGCGTGCGTGCGTGCGTGCGTGCGTGCGTGCGTGCGTGTGTGTTTGGGTGGGGGTGGGGGGGATATCGGCTGTCACACATGGACTTTATTAGTGAAAGTGTGAGTAACAGCATGCAAAGGGCTTGGGGCAGGGGACCACAGAACAACCACTCCTTGTTGACCTCCTCCTCTCATCTCACAAACACACACACTAACACACACACTCACACGCACACTGGTCTGATGCCATGTGATGCAGCAGTAAATCCATCAATGAGTGTGGCTGCTGTACCTCTCTGAAACCCCCCGAGGCTGCAGCAGCCACTATGAGCCGCCCAGCCTCCACCCCAGCCTCCACCCCAGCCTCCCCTCCAGCCCCCCCCAGCCCCTGCCCGGTCACAGCCCAGCAGGAAGCATCCGAGCCTGGGTAAGAAACGGTGCAGAGTGTGGGTCAGCGTGTGCCCTGGGGTAAGAAGCTGAAATGTAGGTCTTCCCTACAGGGGATCATGTTCATGATTCATTACTGATCGCTCACTACTGTTTCATCCTATGCCAATGAATGGCGATCTCTCTGTGAATACATGTATGATAGACACAGGCTCTTCTTGGCTGTTGTACATGCATCCTGAAAGTAGGCTATACACTACATTGCTTTTTCTAAGCATGTTTAAGAATAGAAAATGTGTCATGAAAGAGTGGTTACCCTGGAAGATGTATCAATAACATAGAATGATATTTACTGTAGCTATCATCATTGCAGGATACAATTGAATACATTCTAAAAACTTTCTTTAGTTCGAGCTGTGAGAAAAGAGAATACATGTTTATAGATATTACTTTGAGATCATATAATCAAAAAGTACTTAAATATGTTTGTTGCTAAATAAAATGACACATTTACATATATTATTACTTTATGCTAATTTAAGATAGGTTTACAGTAAATATCTATACAATATTATGTATAGAAATGCTAAAACATGATTGTTGTGGGCCTATGAGCAGGGCTATTGTTTTTGTTTTGGTGCAGTCTCCTGCTAATGGAGACAATAAGACTCCAGGAATAAACTAATTAGATTATCAATTGTTAATAAGTGAGCTTTAGAGGGGCTGTTAGGCTATAGCCCTATATCTACGTATATCAGTCTATGAAATAACTCTTGACATTAAAACAAATAACAGAATGTATCTAAATGTGTTTGGCATGGACGCAAACATGATACTGAACCTAAATTATCATCACATTGTTGATGTATGATATCTGTAATTTTCTTTTTCAACACCCAGCTTGCATGAATCACATACTTTCACTACTCACTGTTAGCAGAGCTCTGCAGGGTGATGGGATGAAGCACTGTGGGGGGTCCAAGGACCTGCTTTGCATCACGCCACTGCAGCTGCAACCATAAATCTAAACCACATAAACAGCTCCTGTCACACGCATTTAATTATAAAACATAGAAACCATTACAAATCTTGAGAGACACTTATTAGACCAAACGTGAAACAACTGTATTCAACTTTTTTTTGCCAGTGCTCCTCTTTCTCTGCAAGGGCCTGAGTCGTGTGTGTTTGCGTAATCTTGGCCAATTCAAACAGTTTTGTTACGGTAAAGAATAGGGGATTAGTTTATGGAGCTTCAAAGCCAAATATAGAAAATGCATGCGAAGGATTATAGAGACATCAAAGAATAAAGATTCAGAATATATTAGGGTGCAGTTTCGTCTTCCATCTCTTCTTATTTCTGGTCTTTTCCATTGAAATAGGTAATGTGATGCAGAGAGCAGTGAAAGAGAACCGTGGAGAACATTGGCATCAAATTAATCTTCTTTGATTAATTTACAAGGCTGTTATGTGGGTTTTGCACACACGCAAATCACATATTGTGCTGGAAATTAAGCAGTGGATGCTTTTTCTCTCGGTGCATTATGTGTGTTTTACATTATTTGTCATAAAATATAAATATATATATCTTGTTTCAGAATCATACATTCCAAAAAAGTGAAAAATAGCTTTGAAGAGATAACAGTACATTTAGGGTATGAGTCATCATCTTGTTTTCGGGTCAGGATATAATCACCTCCTGGAGGAATGAGAAGATGGGAAAGTTGTGTGTGTGTGTGTGTGTGTGTGTGTGTGTGTGTGTGTGTGTGTGTGTGTGTGTGTGTGTGTGTGTGTGTGTGAGAGCGCACATGTTGCTTTAGAAGTGTGGTATCAAATCCAAAGAGGCAGACTGAATTGCTGACTTCACCGTGACTGCTAGAACCCGAGGGCAGCTGGAATTATTGTATTTTAACACTCTTATGTAATCAGGGTGCTGTCATTTTGACTATATGAAGCCCTAAATATAGGGATTATGCTGCAGTTTGGCAATTGCAATATTAAAATATCTTGAGGCTATCAGTACGGTTATGAAATACTTGTATTAAAGTGCTGTTGAGGAGTTGGCATGCGGGGAACAAATCATTTGGAGTGGATTTGAAAACTGTAAACATGCCTAAAGAGGAATGAAAGGTACTTATAAATAAGCTTAGGGGCACAGTGCAGACTAATTATATAAGAGTTGGTCTTAAAAGTTCCCCGGACGAAAACAGGCGAGTGTGTGTTTGTGTGCACCATTGTTGTTGTTGCTGGAGGCCAGTTCCAGATCTAGGAGGATTGTAACTTTATCCTTATAACTGGACGTTAATCTTGTGGAATCAAGCACGGCTTCTGGGGGAACGAAGCACTAACATCGCCGCCTGGTCCTCAGAACACCAACACACACAGAAACACAACGTTTGAAAGTCATAAACTCCTCTGTACAGTACACACAGAATGGGTTTATAGTTCATGCAATCATCTGTGATCCATTACATAAAAGTGATTGTTTTGGGCTGTGCTGAGACTTTTTTTCGCATTCAGACAGAAACAATTGTTTGTTATCAATTGATGTCGGAGCTGTTGTCTATACGATCATACTACTATATGTAAGCCTATAAAAACCCATGTCATGTGGTATGTTTCTGGAGTTGTGAAATAGTTTACTTAAATGTGTTTGTGTTATATTGGGAAATACCTTGCTGCAGTTTAGACATGGCTGTCATTGGCAAACTGTTTGAATATGAGTCATAGACAATGTGGACGAGGATGAGGATTGGGAAAAACTGGAGTTTTCTCTGCAAGTGTAGATTTTGAATCCTGCCAGGCTGAAACACTGCCAACAGCACTGACAGCTGCATTGGCACTGTGTGAAGTCATTTGGATGGATCGATTAAAGAAGTCCAACAGACACAGCTGTGAGAGGAAACTGAATTGAGAAGAGAGAAAGAGACACAATTTGGAGGTATAGATTCAGATTTGACAAGAAGACAGTATATATAGAGAGCGAGAGAAAGAGAGAGATTGTGATCCCTTTTCTTGATATTTACACAACAAAATATTGTTGTCATGGTTGTTAAATGTTTTAACCATTTTGCAAGCTGTAATAACCTTGTAGCCTACAGTGTGCTTTGGCTTTACTGTTTTTGTATACGGCCGGGTCATGCAACTAAATCCTGTTTGAAATTATATTTCAGAGAGAGAAATTAAGAAAGCATAATGGCTGTCTGACTCAACTAAAGAAAGGATTTCCTCTTTTCAAGAAATCTGACTCAGCAGGACAGGGAAGTGAGCAGAGTGTAACTTACCATACAAACCAGAGAAAAGGAACTCCATCTTCTGCTAAAACATAATAGCCCCTGCATTTACAACCTTTGACCTAAAGGCGTTTTAACCCTCCTTTCTGTCATGGGAACAGTGCCCCCCTGTTTATGGCAGTTTAACAGACCTCAGATGTGGCCCCTAGCAGTCGGTGAGCGGTAGGTGTACTGATCTCTAAAGCCCGATGTGGGAGTGCCGCTGGGCGGGGACACAAAGGCCTGTCGAGCCACTGATTGGTCTCTAATGTTCAATGGAGGCGGATCTAACCCAGCAATTTGCCCAAATGCATGTCAGTCGAAAGCGATCAATGCTGCTTTCAGGGACTCCTCGAAATATTGTGTTAGAGTTAGAGAGGGAAGTTAATTTGAAAAGATCACTTTGTTACTCGTTTATTTTATCATTGTGCAGTGGTGGAATTGATCTTAGATACAAGTTACAGCTGTTTTTCAGTGATAGTTTGAGCTACTTACTGACACATTTTTTACGTTACTTTCACTCTATTTTGCATTCAGAAACAAGTGGTGTCAGTACCCCATTAAAATCATGTGTTAGATATCAAATATAAGCCTACAGTTTTTATTATGGTATATTGGGCACCACACATTCAGTTTATTTTTGAGGATGAGTAGGCTACAACTACAAATATTAAAATAGATGAATGTCTTGTGTGGTTTTGCATGGAGCTTTCCAAAGTTTAAAATGATGATGTCATCAGGGCGTTATTTTTCTAATGTTGCACTTATGGTTTGAACTATGTGGGCATTGAGGATCTAATAAAATATGATATCCAGTTGCATTATGTGAAATGTAGAGTCAAGGATTTGTGAATCTCGACCCATAGGTTTTTCTTGGCCCCTGATGCATCAGTTTTGTCAAGTGCTGTTTTAATATGTCCCCCAAATCTATTCCTGTGATATATAAAATTGATGGATAAGCTACCACTATACGTATAGGATTTTACATTACATGTTACTTGTTAGACGCCCAATACTGTGGGCAATCCCCACAGGAGCAATTTGGGGTGAAGTGTCTTGCCCAGGGACACAACGACATGCTGACTGCAGTGGGGTTTGAACCTGTGACCGTCTGATCCCTATACAAAGGCTCTATCCACTGTGCCCCCCTTTTAATTCTCCTTGTGCTTTTTTTGTGTGCCCACATTGCACATGCTTCTGTTTTGGGGATGTGTTTGTATGTACACAACAAGCAGCAGAATTGCATCCATCGGTATCCATGGTAATGGATTGAGAGTGGCTGAGTTCTGGGCGAAATAATCCTCCATACAAACCCCTCTTTAATGGGGAGTTTGGGAGAGGCCTGAGAGAGCTGTGGGTTCAAAATATCCGACAGGTCCTGAAGGCAGCATTACCCCCTCCAGTCTACGGTCTCTCAGCATGGATTCAACGTGATCGCGTCTCTCAGAGCAGCGGTGTGGTTTCTGAGGAGCGCTCAAATGCTTCACTCAAACGCGTTTCAAACAGGATGTAGCAACTGAGACAAGACAGATCACGGAAAGACAAGGTTAAACTCTGCGATATGACAAACATCAGGGAGCCAGAAATGAGCGCCACGGCGGAGGAGAAGCAGGCAGGAGGAGTCCCGACGAGGCAGCTCACCGCCAGCAGGTCTTGACGGCTGCTCCCGCTGACCTGAGACGCCCAGCTCCCTCCGGTGCACACACACAGAACACACAACATATCCGAAATACTGCACATCCCATCGGTGAACCTTGAAACCGATAATGGCGAGCCAGAATGACTGTAGTGTGACGGTTGCTTTGAGGTAAGCCTCCGACGTCTGTCTGCTGCAAATGATTTGATCACATTGTGTATGTGTCTCCTTATGGTCAATTAAATGCATGCTGCACAATAGTCTTAATGCACTACCTACTACACTCCTTATTTGTACAGCTACAGACAAGAGCACCTGGTTTTATAATCTACATGGGTGGTGCTCTTTACAGTATTGATAAGGAAACGCATGTGGCAGCACCACGCTATCTCCATATGATTGTTTTTATGTTGAGGGCATAAGTTCTCCACAGCATTGGTCTGTTTTGTGCGAAGCAGAGGCTTGCATTCATCATTTAACATTGGGTGGAGTGACAAGGACAGCTGCAGCCAGGTGCAGGGAGGAGAATGGGCGTTTCTCCTCCAACACATTTTTGAATTATCATTCTCACATGCAACTACCTACAGTATCACCTAATCATAAGTGAGCATATTGCATGTGTATGGCTCAGCTAGCTCCCTAACTAGGTTTGAAAAGCAGAGGCCTGTGGTGTTTTAAAAGAAAATCCTACCTCTGCAAATGAATCAGGCACAAAGACATGCTCTCCTTCAGAGCTGTGTCATTCATTGCCTTTGTTGGAAATGCACCCAGGAGCTTGGGCAGCAGAGCAGCTTTCCTGGATTTGTATCAGGAGATTTTAGCAGCCCATCGATTGTCTGTGCCAAGACCAAATGCAGATTGGGAGAGATCACACAAATGTGTCTGTGCTGGCACTCATGACTTAAATGGGATTGGGGCTAGGTCTGCAATCATGCTAATTTTGCAGTGTGCGGAGCTGAGGCGGTGGTCTTTGACTCACACCCTCTCAGAGCCGGTCATCAGCTAATGAATCCCAATTGCTCATAATGAGAGTTTTTTTATAAGAAGATTAAGTGGAAATAGGTATCCTTACATCTTCTCTTGATGTGCAAATGTGAAGCAACTAATACAAAGTAACAGCAAAATGTTACTATTCTTCAGCATGGACTTTACTGAGGTCTCCAACATCATTTTGGGAACCATTGATTGAGCCTAGTGGGGGTTGAGGATGGGGGTCGGCCAAGTCGAGGAGCCTTTTAAGTCGAACCTTACAACCGATGGCTCCATTTCCCCAGGGGAGGTTTCAGAGTCACTTGTCAATCAACCGCTGAGTGGATCTTCTTTTGTGCTTGTTCACAGTAACTGTAACAGGAAGTGTGGGGTGGGTGGTGTTTGCCAAAAAGGCAAAGAGAGAAGGTGAAAAGAGAAGCCGCTTAGACAGCTGGTGGCTGCTGCTCTGCTGAAGTTATTGATTGAAGTCTGGAGAGAAGAGGCTTCTTGTAATAGTGTTACTGAACAAGAGAAGGTGACAGATCTCGCTACATGCATTCCACACGCACGCCCTTGTTAAGCTGTGTCCATCTTTTTTCGGTGATGCAATGTTGACATGATCATCAGCGTTTAAGCATATTGTCAAACTTTGCAAAATATCAAATCAACACAAAGGGGATTACAATCACAGCTTTAATTAAGTTTTATTAGCAAAAACATCACTTTGTAATTAAACAGTTTGTGTAATTGTATGACTATGCTGGTGGGCGAGCTAGTGCCGGTCCTTTTCATCATGTAGGATCTATGTGTGTATTTACACGGCCTTTGAGTGCCACCAAAGCGTTTGTGTGTTTGACAGGAAATGGGAAGGCCACAAATAAACACGAGGAGAAGGATAACTTCCTGTCGTATAAGCGATGGTTTTCCCAATGACAGCCAAGCGTCTTTTTTTTTTCTTTCCCTGAGAAAGTCGGCTGCTGATAAGAGAGGACGGTGTTTAATTGCTCCCATGTTGTGCAGCCCTTGGGCAGCCTGCATTAAGCTAGGGTCTCTGTGTTTGTGTGTGCATGTATGTTTTGGAGGGCAATGAGGTTGTCTCGAGGGCCAACTGAAACAAACACACACACACACACACACACACACACACACACACACACACACACACACACACACACACACACACACACACACACACACACACACACACACACACACACACACACACACACAGTCTGAGTCGCCAGCATCCATTTCCTGAATGTCTGCACTGCCCTCCCTAAACAATGGCCATATAACCAGTGACAAGACCTACAATCCTGCATTCAGTCTGAGGAATGGATGTTGATGTGAAGCACACGCACACGCACGCACACACACACACGCACACTTAGGGCAATGATGGTTCTGCAGTGCATTCGAGTCAAACATGACGGGGCGCATGTAATGTTACTTCCTACTAAGTGGCCGTCGTTAAATTGCTTCTGGCTTGGCTGTTTCATCTTCATACAGCTGCCTTCACTTAAGAGAAAAGTCTGATGCAAATGTTCTATAAGACTCTAACATTTCCTGAGTCTCACCCATCTGAACCCCCACACAGTCACACTCATATATTCACTCACAGCTGTTTCACTTCACATCAACGGTTCCTCCTGATCTCGTTGATCTTGAGTGCTGCATTTCCTCCTGATTGAAGGTTTTATGTTATGGCTGGCTATAAATGTCAATAATTCTACTTTTGTGAGTATGCATGTATGTTGGGTGTAACTTGACATGAGAGTTACGAGCAGTGTGTTAATTACCTTTAGCATATCGATCTCACTCTCTCTTGCAGTTTCTCTTTCTGTAGCTCTGCCAACGTACTCATCTCAGATCAGAGAGCGACTCTGGTCTTCCACCAAAGTGCTAAGTCAGCCTCAATAGCTGTGTAAAAATAGACACCAAGACAAATCTGTTTAGTGCTGTTAGGGTGTTTTAACCCTGTGACTAGTGCTTGACGTTCTCACCTTAACAGACTCTTTCTCGAGGCTTTTTGTGGAAGAGAAACTTGAGGAATCACAAATAAATGACTGTTTTATGCATTTGTGGTTCAAGGTCATGGGCAGTACTGATGCTCAAAGAAAAACATGATCTTCTGCAAATAGAACACACACACAAATTATCCAGTGTTCTTCCACAGCCTACAGGTGGATGACCGGGGTTTTGTGGACAGTTATGACGCAGAGAGTTATGGCCTAAAGCCCCTTAAATAGGAGCTCAGCTGAGGAAAAAGATTAGCTTATATCTCTCTGCTCTTCTGCTGACGTGTCCAAAAATAGTACTTTTCAGAAACGCAAACGTTTGTCCTTAAGTCCATAAAACTACTGCAGACTGTTGCCTCCCCATGACCAAAACACTTGTTTCAAAACAAAACAGGAGTACAAATGCGGAAGAGGCCCCTCACAGCTGATACACAAAGGCTTTAAATGGGAGTTTTTTTGTTTTAGGACGTGTCCTGTGTAGGCTACCAGTCTCGCCTGTTTCCTGTGTGTGATAACAGTTCACCCCACATCACATACTCTGTCTGGGTTACACACCTCCCCAGGGGGTTCCCTTTAAAAATGGCTTGACTCTGGTGGGAAATGTGTTTTTGTGTGTGAGACTATTAGCCAGTATGTACTAGTCACAGGGTAGTGTTGCAATGTAATCTCCTCATGAGTGCATTCTTACATTTAGGCTCAACATTTATCCCCCCAATGACCAGCTTGCTGCAGATTTACAGCCACCGGCCAGGAAGAGTGAAAGCGCTTGTGCTTTGATGATGGGAGTCGCCACTGAAGTTGTTTTTTAACGAGCGATTTGGTCTCCAACGAGGGAAGAGGAGCAGGAAACATGACGGAGCACACACCCAGGCTGGCCGTCCACAGCTGGGCATCACTTCCTCCTCACGCTGGCCTGCTGGTCACATGTTGTCTGTTGTTGCCCTTTTAGACCTACCAGTTCTGTATGAATGTTCTTTGTGACAAGAGTGCAAAAGACGCTGCCTAACGCCTGTCTATAATAGCTTAGCATTGAGTGAACAGTGTATGCTCTGAGCCGAAAGAAAGAGGGGAAAAAAATCCACTGACATAAGACCTGAAATGTGTAAACCAAAGAACACAGTGATGCGTGGAAGGCAACAATCGGAGCATTTCGTGACAGTAATCAGCTTAAAAAGAATAGTACTGGGTGTTTTGTTCCTCACCTAGAGTGACTGTTACATAATGTGCAGGCTCAGAGGCTTTACCAGCAGATTGATGACGAGGGGGTGAAATAGCTATTCAAGACAAAGTAGCCAAGGTTGCAGAGCAAAAATCCGAGTTTTTCAATACATTTTTCCACAATAACACAACTCCTCTTATACACATCTGATGACAGCTGTTGAACGGACTCATTTGAATGTTTTTCTGGAAGAGCTGACTGTCAGGGAGGCGTTGCTTGTGTATATATCCTCATAGAGTGAAATGTATTGTGTATTTAATCAATAAATCAGGATCAGAATAATTTCAGACCTGGCACAGACTTTAAAATGAGTTGAGCAACTGCTGATGAACTTGTCCCTATTAAGTGCATCAGCACTCCCTGATGGTGTGCGGTTGTTGCAGAATGACTTCCTGTGAGGGTGCTGCTGGACTATCCACACTTCCTGTTCACTTCCTGCTTGAAATGCTGATGAGTCTGTTGATGCAGTTCAGTTAACATGTCATCATCACTGAGAGCATAAACCTGAGAGAAAAGAATGTGGAAGTTAACCCCTAAGGCCAGCAAAGAATACATATAGGAATCCGCCTTGTGCTCTGTTGCTTAAAGAAATGAATGCCCTTTAAAAAAACAAAGAAAAAACAGCTCTTCTAAGAAAAAAAGAGGCCTTTTGACCTTTTGTTATTTTCTCTCGCTCAAGCTCGTCTGCACTGTGAGCAAAATAAAGCGTGAAACTGTAACCAAAATGCTGGAATGTCACCAGCTTTCTCTCCCCCTCCTCAGCTCCTTCTGCCTCCTATCCGCCAACTCTTGCACACACACACACACACACACACACACACACACACACACACACACACACACACACACACACACACACACACACACACACACACACACACACACACACACACACACACACACCCACGTCTGTATTTATTTGAATTCGTCCATTTGAATTCGGTAAGGAATGAAAGGCGCTTCAGTCTGAATATTTGCATGTTTCTGTTATCAGGGTCTCATCATATGTCAGCTGGAGTTGGCCTTCTAAACAGTCCTCCTCACTATAGCCATTCATGCTGCTCGGAAACAAGAAAACCTTTTTAATGGGTTGTTTGGACAGCACAGAATTGTTTATTATATTTATTTATTCATTCTTTAGCATTTCGCTTTCAACCTTCCGTGAACTGCATATTTTGATAGCAATAGCAACAGATTTGTGTGTGTGTGTGGGATGGGGGATGAGGCGTAGCAGAGGCCCTTTAAACAGATCACCTCTCGGGTGAGCGCAGACAGAGGACACAGTGTGAATGAGTCTGATGTCACTGCAGGTCTTTGTGCTCTCTGCTGAGTTTGCACACACACACATTCATATGAAGACACACTGAGCAAGGGAGGAGAATTGGAGGGTAAAAGAGGGTTGAAGAACAGGATATATTTTTAGAGAGGACAGTAGGCAGGAAGGGCTGAAAGAAACAAGGTTTGCAGAGTCAATTCTCGTCTTTGTTTTATGAACTGCTCTTCCTCCTCTCAAAGAGCAATGCTTCCTTCAATTCAACATGAAATTCAAAGGAGAATCTAAGAGGAAAAGAGATGGACGGAGGAAAAAGACGCAACTGTCTGCTGTTGTCAAAAGGGCTACTGTAGCGTGCAAATATGAGCTCTTAGCCAAACATGCAATCATTGTGTGTCTGCCTGTCCATGTGTGCAAACTGTGTGTGTTTGTGTTTGTGTGTGTGTGTGTGTGTTTGTGTGTGTGCGTCCGAGCATCGTGTGTATGAATAATTTGGGCACAGCTGCACATGTTTGCCATATTCCCGCAGAGAGAGGAAGAGACAGAGGTGGAAGTGTTGTGTCTAGACTGTGTAGTTTATTTACTTCTCTATTTTATTGTTGAATGTCCTTACTAAACAATGTAAAATAATATTCTTCTGCTTTTCGAAAATGTGAAATAGAAATATAACTTGACTTGCCGGTAAACGAGTGATAGATATTTATACCTATTAATTATTTGATCTGTTATGTGTCTCTTTACACATGCACTTAAACACACAGACACAAGTATTGATTGAAATGTAACCCTGTTTTTCCTTTGTAATTTTGTAAGCCCTGTGGGCCATTCCTGAATACGAAAATTGCATTGAACTCGGTGAGGATGTGCTAACATTGTGGACAACACAAAATAAGTTAAGACCTCTGAACGTGTGCCAGACTGTGTCTCAGTGCATGTTTCAGTAGAGCTGCTGTCACCTTCTGCCGATATGAAGGGGTGGGGTATGTGTATGTGTGTGTGTGTGTATGTTTGTGTGTATGTTTGTGTGTGTGTTTGTGTGTGTGTTTGTGTGTGCAACCAGCTGGCCTTTAATCACCTTCAGTGCTAAGTAGCTTAATCACTGCTGGAGTGGGTCTCTGAGTTTGTTTTGTTTAGTAGTTGGGTGTAAAGGCAGGAATATGACTGCAGGACGAGGCTATTGAATATTTCAGCACAAAATGATTGATGATCTAACATTTATATACTTTAATTTGCCCAGTACCTCCATCTGCAAAATGATGTAACAGACTTAATATTTGGTGCTTATTAGCATTTATTAGCATGCTAACAGGCTAAACTAAAGGCTAAAACTGTTAACACTGCATTATATATATTTTTATATCTATATATATATATATATATATATATATATATATATATATCTATATATATATATATATATATATATATATATATATATATATATAAACACACGCTGCATATAACTGTTAAACACTGCATTATAACTGCTAAACATCAGCGTGATGCAAAGAGACTTTGCCTTTGGGATGTATAAAAAGTGAAATAAGAAAAAAAAATGTGTTCACAATGATGAATAGAAAAGTCATGGCACTGCTGATCAACAGTGTTATGGAAAGTCCCCATTGTGCATTAAAATCAGCAGTTTATCGGCACTGTAACGTGGCTCTCCAGAAAAGCACAGTTAAATCAGCGAAGGAATTGTATAGACTGTCTTGGAAAGAGTCTGTAATACCGGGAAATACTATGATAAGCTAGCTTTAAAGCCCCTTCCTTTCTTGGAGAAAAGCATTAGACACATTTAGCTGCAGCTCATTATCTTGTCTGCTTCAAAATTCATCAGACTAATAATCACCATTCGTAGGTTATACAACTTATTTTTATATCATCTAACCTCATACAGCTCTGCAGGCATTTGAGGAGAACACACGCGTGTTCATGTACCAGACAGGAAAGCAGAGACTTTAGCCCTTGGCTAAATTCAAATACCTACAGACAGATGTGTTGGCTGGCTACATTAGCCATCATGCTAAATGTTGTCTGACAGAACAGAGGCTGGTTAGCATAACAACCAGCCCGCAAGGGAGCAGACAGACAGACAGGCAGAGTCATGGCAGCAGTCTACAGGTCAGCTGTGTGTGTTGTACACTGTGTATGGATGCAAATGGTAAACACAATCATGGTTTTGGCAGCTGTTTGATTGTTTGAGTTGCAAACCTTTATTATTTTTATTCTTGAAACGGATACATCATCAAGTCACAATATTGTATGATCCTCAATATTTTGTTTGGTTGTTTTGATTAATTTTGTGTTTGTTTTTTTCTTGAAAACATCACTTTACATTTAATTAATTCACATAAATAGGTCAATGAGATTTCACATATTTCATTGGTGAAATTAAAACATGGGATTTTATGTAATATAACATTAACCACATTTTAAAGTCACATTTAAGGTTGCGTGGTTCATCACATGCGAAGCAGCATTTCATGCGTAAGAAAACTTGTCACAGGCATGTGGTTTTCCTTGTGAATAAATTAGCATGATAATTGCACATGTGTTAAATTTCACATGTAAAAACAAACATTAATTTCCTATGTGCTTTAGAGGTAAGGGTGCTGAAGCCAGGATAATTAAAAGCAAAATGTGAACCAAACCTTGCATTGACCCCTTTTATTGAGGGCTGCTTTATGTTGCCACCTTTGGGCATCTTTGATCTTTTTTTATGAACTCCATACTGGGTCTTCCAGTGCCCATGCCATCATTTAGTCTCAGACCGGATCAATTATGTGACATAGTTTCTGGCTTGTTAGTGAAATATATCACTCACACTCTCCAGATTGTAGGTATTCACATGGTGGCCCATACTAAAATCATACATTCATGGTACTAAGAAGCACTTTGGCTAAAAGCAATCAGTATCCATGGGAAAAACAAATGTTATCTGGATGTCCAACGCTTCCTCTCTCAGACCGTTGAAGTTAATTAGAATAAGGCAGAAACCGCCTAGCACCTCCCTGACCTTGACAGGGCCGTCTGTCATTAAATTGTAGGAAAGAAAGCTAATTTGATATTTGTCTTGTGCCTCCACCTCCCCCATGGAGCAGCAGACAGAGCAGACAAGGGGGGTGTTGGGAGGCGGGTGAGGTGGGGGATGAGGAAGTGGGCTGGGGATTGACCCAGAATCGGCTCCGATGATGCGGACTGATGTGCCCTTGTAACAATGAGACAAGATGATCATTTGAAATTGAATGATAGCCAGTGGTGAGAAATTCTAACTGAGTGGCACAGTTTCTGCTGTGATGATCGAAGACATTGAATAACGCCTCTATTCTTACACACTTATTACTATTACAAGTATAATTCAATGTAGGCATTATATACCAAACTTGGACTAACATAAGATCTTTAAGTATGAGGGTTGTTTTGCTTGTGTGAAAAGCCCGAGGGCCCTTACACTCGGACAGTATATAGCTCCATCTGTTATGGCGCGGTTGATAAAGCCTAGGCAATGTGTTTCACAGCTGATTTTCCTCACCACTTTTGTTGTATTCAAGTTTCATGTGTAGTCACGCAGCTCTGTCCCGCTTCACCTGATAGCATCAGCATAAAAATGTGATATTTGAGACCCTGAATTGTCCACAGATTCCACTCTGAAGCCTTGGCTTTAGTTCCCTTTTTATCCATGATGTGCTGGTTTGTTGTCATGGGACATGGGTATCTATCCATCTTTCTATTTCAAGGGCAACAAACAAAAGACAGCAACAAGGCCAAAGTTATGTACCAATAACACCTTTAAACTTTAAACAGACATTACACTTTAACAGTGTATATGTTTTTTGGAAATAAATTCCCGATTGAGATAGTGAGTTGATCTTACTGGAACATTTAACCTAGCCCTTTCCAGACAATGTAGGACAATTCTATCCTTACAGTCCAGCTCAGTTAAGAAAAAAACGCTCATGTTAACGTCGATGAACCAGATCGCTCATTTGTGCTCCACTGCAAGCTAACACAACCAGTCAAACCAATGAGCACAATATATGTGAGCCCTGCTCTCCCTTATCACCGGTTACCAATCGGCAGAAGTGCCTAGGGCCACAGGGCCGCCAGTCTGTGAAAATAGAAAGATAGATAAAATGAAAAGTGGCTCGTATCCATAGTATGTCTGAGTGTGGAGGTGAATAGACTGCCATCATCACATGAGTGTGTAGCATCACTGTTAGTGTAATCCAGAGAGAGAATATCCTATTTTGATGGAGAGGTTGTTTGTATGCTATTGTTCTCCAAGCTGCTTAAATAGTAAGACTACTCGGATGTTTCAAGAAATGGATATTAATGCTTTTAATGGCATAGATCAGTTTCATAGAGCCACAATTTCAAATTGCCCCATTTCCCCCATAATTACAATAAATCCTCACATTTGAGAATATAGAACCATCAAATGTTCTCCATCAGGTCTACAATATGTCATCAAATATTGGAAAATGGCCATTACAATTTTCTAAAGCCTAAAGTCATCAAATGTCTTGCTTTGTCTGAACAACATTCCAAAATCTAAAGCTATTTGACCTCTTTCCAATCACCACGTGTGTCAGTGTGGCGAGACAGACGCAGAGGATGTGGCAGAAGGTGTCCACTCTGAGTCTGCCTGCGACCACCTGGGTGAGACAGCTGTCTGCGCCCAGCGCCAGCCTCTTGTGACCCATGTCCTACTTCCTCTACACACGGCCGCTTATAACGTATGCTGCCTTCTTTGCGCTGCCTTCTTTGCTTTCTCATTTACGTATCCCACACACTCAGTCAGCTATCCCGTCCGTTTTACTTCATGCATCACTGCCTCATTTCTCAAAGTGTCCTCATTAGTGCCTTTTCTTCTCGTGCTCCCACCTGAGCCAGCAATTTTGCTCTCTGAACCCTGCTGCCTTTGTGACCGTGCGTCTCTTTATTGATCCTGGTATTCTGTCTCTCTAAATCAGAGGTCAAAGCTTGCTAAATGCCATACTTTACACCTCATTCACTTTGATGTCAGCTATATTTCATTCAGAGCTAACGTGAGCTTACCTTGCCAGGGACAAAGCACAGTCAGGTGCCCATTGGTTGTTTCTGCCATCCCCTTAGAGAGCGTTGGCTAGCACAAGCTTCTGAATATGTATGTGTGTGTGTGTGTTTGGTCACATGCCTCTAAGCCTGCTGGGATCTCGGGCCCATGTGGAGGATTGGAGGCCGAAGTGAGAGACAGATTTTGTTTTGAATGGCCTGCCTCCATAAACCATTATGGACGAGTCATGCACAGATGCTTAGCTGATTACTATAAGAGGATGGCATGATGCTGAGGGAAAGGTGTCTTAGATGGATTGTGATGGACAGAGAGATGAGGAGGCCGATTGGAGGGAGAGAGACAGTTGATGGGTTTATGTGCGGAATCACTGCAGACAGGCTGATCCCGGGAATCAATGTGAGGACTGATTAAATGGGCAGCAGCAGCAGCACAGAAATGCCTACTGTAGCTTAATAATCAAAAAATCGAGCCTTTCAGCTGCACTGTGTTTTATAGAGATTGTGGGTATTAGGGTGGGTCTTTAATGAATAGGCCTTAATGAATGAAAGCTATTAGATGCAAGAAGATGTTCATTAGCGCTGAATACATTTACTTTAAGGCGAGGCATTGGGAAATCTTACATTCACAGCCAACAAAACTGCATTCACTAATTATAATGCAAAACACTATTTCCATAGATAATAATGATGTTTGTGATTACATGTATTCAGTGATGATATGAAACGTCTCAGATTATGGGTTGGATTTAAATGTATTTTGGTGCAGAGAGTTGGCTAGGATGGCTTGTAGTAATCTTTTTAATCTAGCAATATTATCATGTAAAAAAAGTGTCGAATAATTTTGTTTGTAAGCCTACATATATGCTCAACTAGGGGGTGACCATGGTTACCATTATACCTATTAGTGTAAGCATTTAGCCCAAAGCACCATTACACCCAAATAAAATCTAAACAAACTGCCAGCTTGGTTGTAGAACTCTTTTCCAATCTTTTTCACCCATTCTTCTCAACTTAACACAGTTTGCATACATTCAGATAAGGACAATTCCCATTTTAGTACAGGAATTTCATTTAAGTGCAGGAATGTTCCCATTAATGTCATTATTAAGCATATAGACATATGATTAAGTACATCAACTTATAACCTTGGATAAAAGCCCTTTGTAGGGTTTACTTGTCAACTAATGTTTGGATCAATTGACCTTAACACAAATGTCCCTTTTCACATCCATCCTGCTCTATTACTCACTTGGTTAAATGGTTTTTCTTCCAGTTGTGACCTTAGCAGACACTGGTGAGCCTCCTCTCCATCCATCGCTGCACCTCAGGGCCTCTCACATTTCATCCCACAGTCACTGATATGCCCAGAGCTTTTGACTCAAAAATAGGCCAAGCCAATTCCCTGTGTTCTCAGGGCTTTTCATGTCAGACATTTGACAATCTTCATGAATTGTCATATTATCCCCGCTCTCCTGTTCTCCCTTTCTCTTGTTCCCTCTGTCTTTATATCTGTTTAGGTCTTTTAACAGTTGAACAATAAAGAAAGATACAGTGAAAGCAACAGGGAGATAAAGGTTCAAAGAACTAAATCAGCTCCACCTCCACAGCTTTTCATGAGTTTTGTATCAGGTGTACAGTGTGACAGGCCACTATTGCATGTTGCCACGATACTTCTGGAGACATCTTTTATCGTTTTTAAAGACGTTCAACACAACAACCATGGTTGTCAGTAGCCTTTGTTGTATGTCATCCCCCTTCTCGCTGCCCTCATTTTCTGTTTGAAAAAAATAAACTCAAACATCCAATATAATTATATTCGTATGAAATATTTTTCCTGTCTTTTCACATTTCCTCTTAGTGAATATATGGTTTCACATTGGGTGTCATTGCCATTATGAAATGTTATTGTATTGGAAATTAGTATGAATAATAATATTTTTAAGGTACTTCTCTTTGAATATCTGCAGTGTTATCTTGTCCCCGTTGCAATGGGTACATAACCTTGACATGCTCACATTGATAAGAGCACAGCTGAGTACAGTATGTCATGGCAAGTCAAAGAAAGAAAATATTTAGCAGACATTTTGTTGTTAGACTCTTTGTACTATTGTGAAATGACACTGGTTACGAGATGTTTTACAATGAGTGATTTACGACTTCATACCCACTTTTTCTGAATGCTTGTCATAGTTGCATTTTACAATTAAAGTCTTTTTTTCTAGGATGATACACACACAGACACGCACACGCACAACTTTCCCATCTTCTCATTCCTCCAGGAATAAAGAGTGTGTGCAGTTACCAGGGTAACACACACACACACACACACCCACCCCTCTGTGCCAGTTGGTTTAATCCTAATCTGAACTCCGACAAAGCACTAATCGGAGGTACGATACAGGCGAACAGAACAGAACCAGATGGAGACACTGTGCTCCTGTTTATATAATCTCTGTTGGGCTGGTGGCATGAAGTTAATCTCTTTCAGAAAGGAAATAACAGTACAACCCTGATTGTAAAAAGTATATTTATTATTATTTATCAGGTTGTTAACACAGTACTAATTTTGCCTGAGTGTGCTGGTTAATAGTACGGAAGAGCTTTAAGTATTAATCATCAAAATATATGTTTTTTTACTGACCCTGTGGTAGGGCTGTGCAATTAATCGTATTTTAATCGCAATTACGATTTTGGCCTGCCACAATTACGAAAACAACATAATCGAAAAAAACAATTATTTTGCTTTGCTAGGTTGTGACAGTGCACTGCAACATATTTGATGTAATTAATTTTGGTCTCATTTATTTGTATTTATCATATTTATATATGTTTAGTAGCTTGTGGAATTGCGCTCCAAAATATTTGTTGATCTTGTTTATTGGTATTTATTATTTTGATATTATTTATTTAAATGTATCATTTATTTGTGTATTGGTTTTTCAGTTGAATTATACGTTCAGGGTAATCAACAGTTAAAAAGATATTGTTCAAATTATTATTTGTTTTAAAGTTCAATAAATGGATGTTTTCAAAGTCAATGAATAATCGTATTTAATAATCGTGATATCAATTATTGACCCAAATAATCGTGATTATGATTTTTGCCATAATTGCACAGCCCTACCCTGTGGTATTAACATGATTTTATTGGTTGTAATATGACTGTGGATAAGATATTTAATATGTTATTTGGTCATAGGTACGTAAATCCTTAGTTATAATGGTATGGTAGTTGGTTTTCTGGATGGCCTACCTGCCTGTCAGCCTTCCATCTGTGCACAAACTTATCTCGTGCCCTCATTGGTCATGTGCACGTTCGTGTGTGTTGGAGGAGGGGCTCTGTAAGGAAGTGGCAGATTTGTTCCGGCTGTGTATTTTCAAATTCTAGCGCACTCGAGCTGGTTTCTCCAAAATTACCTACCCCACCTTTAAGGTTTGGCAGAAATTCAAGAAACTACTTTATATTTATTTATATTGTATGATCAATGTCAGTGACTTGCCTGATAAACGAAGGCCACTTCTGTTAAGTGCATTTTGCATTATTTCATGGCATTGCGCATTTTGTTTTTATGAGAGATCAAGCCTTTGCTGTTTGGAGCCAACACCCCATCAGCTGATAGTGTTGTGTTGCAGTGGTGCGGAGCAGTCAGCAGCGATGCATCCTGAGGCAGTTTAAAAACCACTCGGCTACCACCGACATGCACCGACAGGCTTGGAATTAGAGGGTTAAACTTTTTAGCTGACAACGTTCTTTGGAAAAATAATGAAATATGGCTTTGACCACTGCAGTGCAGTGCACCACAACATTTCTCAAATATTTCTCTGTTTGTCGATGATGTGTTTTCAATCTGGAGGCCTAAGGTCCAATTCATATGAGTGGGGATAATGTGCTTGGGTTGCAGCGGTTGGACAGACAGACTCAACTTTTGGACAAATCCAGTGCGACATCATGCTGTGATGCCTAGTCATGAACCGTACAGTAATCATCCCTGCCTCTTGCTGCCATGGGACAGGGGTAGACAAGTTGGTCAAACAGCGGAGTACATAAATGCTCTTTGGAGCAATTGTTTAGGGATTTTGATAGCATTTTTCATTCAAAAGCTCCAGAACAGGGGACAGTTCCTCCTTCTTTTCTTGTATGGATACTGTTAAAAGATTGAATTTGCCTTCAAGTGGGGTTGGAAATATCGAGGTTCATAAAAAAGCTCTGACGGAAAACAAATGGGTAAATCCCACACTGCTGCAAAACCCTGCGACTAATTTCTGAATCGCCTGATTTGGTGTGTATAGAGCCTTAACAACATAAACGCTCTAGGATGTCTTCCATTTATTTGATGATAAATATACCAAGAGCATGGACTATTTCTGCCTGACACTGCACACTTTGTTTTGCACCAATTCTCAGCTGGAAGACAACATTGAGTAATGGACACTGCTGGTTTAGGATTTAGGAGACAGTAGCTACTAAATGAGTACCAACCCTCATTACACAAAGGTAATGAGGTGTAAGAGAGAGGTAGAGAATGGGAGAGGGGATGTGATGACAGCTTTTACACTTGTCTCTCCGCAGAGTGGTTATTAATGAGTGGGATGACAACATGGGGATATTAAGTCTCAACACCTCCTGCTTTGTCAGCCCATGTTGAGACAAGGGCAGGGAGCAGGTTATTGGAATAGGGCGGGGCTTGGTTTAGAGATCTATATGCAGTGAATATATTATTCCAGAAATACAAATGTTAGTCTTGAATCCACACATTCTTTACCAAACAATCACATTACAGCAGGTTAGTTTTGTGTTCATCCAATATCCACCCTATTTGAGTTGTGTTTAGGTCTCCACAAACTCCTTGGGGAAATACCTGGCTCTTTAGCTGCATAATGATCCATATGTTAACTAGCTGGTTGCTTGTCTGCCATTTTGTGCTCAGCAGATAGTTTATAGATTTATCAGAGCTTTTTCACAACAAAACCCTTTCACCCAGAAACGCAAGCAAGTTTCCGGGCTGAACCAAAACAATCAATTAGTGGGCCACAAAAACCAAAGCAATAAGCTGAAAGACACTAAAACTTGGAATTATAGACAGGCTGCAGTTGTGTAATAATTATCTTATTAGACCACTCTTTACACATAAAAAAGTCATTTAACAATTGTTAATGTAAAATAAATATATATGTGGTGCTTTAATGCTGCCATCTTCACTGCATGTGGTTTTGGAAAACCAATCTTCTGTATGTAGACAAGCTTCCCTCAACACACAGAGTTCTGCTTGATTGCATTTCATGTCTTTCACACACCGACATGTATGTGACAGGAATCAGAACGAGTGTGGACAGTATAGCTCTGTTTAAAAAAACAGAACTGAGAGGTAAAATATGGGACGGGAAGGAAACAAAAAGATGTGGTCTCTTTCGACTCCACTTCGAGCGATAGAATTACTAACAAAGAATTACTAACAAAGCACTTATATACTAATAAAGGACTGGCTTATCTAAAGCCAGTTGAGTAGCACTTGAAATGTTTTGGCTCGATGACACCTGATGTACCTATGATTCTGTTTTCTTCAAGTTTGTATCTTCTTGGTCGAATGCACTTATTGTAAGTCGCTTTGGATAAAAGCGTCAGCTAAATGCAATGTAATGTAACGTAATGTAATGTGGGTGCTGTCCTTCATACATCTGGAGAGTGTGGCCTGTCTGACTGTTACGAAGGAGAGGATCTTGGGCAATCATTTGAGATCAGTACACTCCCGATCAAATAATTAAAATGTATAGCCTCCCTATACAAGTTTTACTGTACAAACATGGTTTATATTGCCATCCCTTACCACTGATTAGTGTCTTTACATCCCAGTTAGTCACCTGTCGAGCTTTTATTCTTTACCTGTCAGCACAACCCCTCCTGGATGGTAGACTGACTGTTGAGTCGTCTGTTGACAGCTATTGGATCTGCTGTGTGATGGGAGCAGGTGGGGGGACTGTGTGTTTGCAGTCAAAACTGTTGTTAAGGAAGAGACACAATACACTGAATGAAAGACATGTGTTTTTCATTATGAAGGTGATATCTGAATTGTTAACAAAAAGGCAAAGTGAGAGGAAGTAAGGCGACAAGGAAAAGTCCACATTAGCGATTAGTCTGTGCTGTTATCAGGAGAAAGAGGAAATGGAACAGGCCCCTCTGCTGTTTTTCTGCCATTCAAGCTTTTAAACCGATAGTCTTGTTTTCACTGGCAACAAACTGTGGGAGGGGTACGAACAGATTGTGTGTATATAAGGTGAGAGTGCAAGGGTAAAATACGTTTTTTTTTCTGCATGTACAATTAAAAAAAGCAGAAAAGTTAACTAATAACAGGGTGAAAGGCAGATGGGCTGTGATGTAATATTCCTTTATTGAGAAACTTGATGAGAGTATATCCTCTGATGAATAGACAGAGTTAAAGGAAATGAAGATGCAGCGGCTGGCTTCCTCCCTTGGCTCAGTGCCAACAGAGCTCTGAAACACTCACAGCTCAAGAGAATACAATTAACTCTGTCTGTATATGTGTGTGTGTGTGTGCACTGTGTCTTTACTCAAGTGTTTACATTAGGGAAATTAGCTCTTTGGCTATCACCGGACTTCGAAGGTTGAGTGTGCATAAACACACACACAATACCACACACATACAGACATACACACTGCTACTGGCAGCAATCACAGCGAGCAGATTTTATTGGTACTCGGGGCTCGTTGTTAAAAGCCGTGGCATTTGGTCCTGGCTATCTTCTGGGTTGTGATTGGATAGCGGGTTCAACGGTTGAGTTTTAGGAGAGAATTACTGTATAATTTGGGTATTAGCATTTTGTAATTAGCAATTCACACCATGACAACACCCTTATATATTTTACTGGTACACACACACACACACACACACACGCACACGCATACACACACACATACACACACACATACACACACACACACATACACACATGCAGCCATTGCACATAAAGAGTTCCTAAAGAGTGTGTGCAGTTACCAGGGTAACTGGACTCTCGTAAAGTGTGCCAGATGAAGGAAAAAAAAACCTGGAACGAGACTCTTTATTTCTGTTAGCATTCATAGTGTGTTGGTTGTGTCTATACTGAAAATATTGATTGTACTAATGAAATGCTTTTTTCATATCGGGAAAAAAACTTTTTTAGATCAACAATATAACCTTTTGATTTAATTATATTTTTTCAAATCTATTCAGAAACTGTTAGACGCATGGGCTAAATATTATTTTCCCTTATGAATTAAATATATCGATTTTTTCCCTTGAAATATTACTATGTTGTGCTTGTTATCACACATTAAAAGAAGACGTTGCTTTTAAACAGTTTGGTTTTGTTTTTAAGTATTTTAATTCTGAAAATAATGCTGCTGGTAACCCACATTTCGCCCAACTGACAGTGGATCTTTACAGTATAGTGTGCTCCTTAATTCCAGCCCATACATGTCTATATAAGCCACTTCCTGTGCTTGCATCTGAAGAATGTAGACACAGCACGAAAGAATAGTTTTCTACAAAACGTATTTTAATTTATTACACTTAACTCATACACATTCTTGTTTTATAGTGCTGAAGTTATGATCTTTGCTGACTGGTTTTTGGCAGTGTGTCACATTTTGGCTTATTCAACCTTATTCTGATTTGGATATGAATCGGTTTGTCCACTTGCCTGATGAGTTTTAAAATAAATCTGTCAGGATGACGAGGTTGCTGTAAATGTCAGGAAGGTCTTGAGGACTGTGATCAGTTTTTTAGGAGGTCTGCTGTCTCTCTCATGCTGCGGGTTAATCCCATCTCAAGTCACGCTTCAATGACTTCTGCAGCTATCAGGGTTTGATATGGCAATTACTCTGTATGTGTGTGTGTGTGTGTGCGCATTGTTGGTGTTTTTTTTTTACGAGTCTGCTTCTAATTATGACTATTGCGCTTGATAACTATTACGATAAGTGAATTCCCTCAGAGCTTGTGGGTAATGAGTATCTTGCTGTGTGTGTGTGTGTGTGTGTGTGTGTGTGTGTGTGGTGTGTGTGTGTGTGTGTGTGTGTGTGTGTGTGTGTGGTGTTGTGTGTGTGTGTGTGGGTGTGTGTGTGTGTGTGTGTGTGTGTGTGTGTGGTGTGTGTGTGTGTGTGTGGTGTGTGTGTTGTGTGTGTGTGTGTGTGTGTGTGTGTGTGTGTGTGTGTGTGTGTGTGGTGTGATGTGTGTGTTGTGTGTGTGTGATGTGTGTGGTGTGTGTGTGTGTGTGTGTGTTTGTGTGTGTGTGTGTGTGTGTGTGTGTGTGTGTGTGTGTGTGTGTGGTGTGTGTGTGTGTTGTGTGTGTGTGTGTGTGTGTGTGTGTGTGTGTGTGTGTTGTGTGGTGTAGTGTGTGTGTGTGTGTGTGTGTGTGTGTGTGTGTGTGTGTGTGTGTGTGTGTGCGCGCGCATCTATACATTCATCAGTGTATGGACAGTGCAAGTAAAGAAAAAACATTGTGTGTGTGTGTTTTCAAGGACTCTGTCTGATCTCCAGGGTATTTAAAACATGTTCCTATTAGTGTGCAAAGATGAGAGGATATAGACGGCTTAATTTGCCGCATCAGGGGATCCACAATCTGCTTCTCTTTGTTTCACACCAGGCCTCGTAAAGAAACGTAATTGCAGTGTTATGGGCTATTTTAGCTGCCAGATCTCTAGTAAGTGGGTGGTCTGATTTTTGATTTGTGTGTGTCTGTCCTGATCAATGTTATGGATCCCATCTTTTGTACACGCAGCTGGCTGGAATTTGCATCCAGCTGAGCCATGGTGTGATCGTGTCTGTGTGTGTGTGCGCGTGTGTATGTATGTTTGTGAATTGATTATTTATAGTTGTTCCATTTATTCCCTCTGTGGATCACTGACAGGCTGTGGTAGTTGTGTTTGTGTCTCTTTGTTGTGTGTTTGTCTATCCTTTTCGGAAGCAGCTTGTCAAGACCTTGCTGTATTCAGACACACTTGTCCTCGGGGGCCGCGTGTAGAGCCTTCAATCTAGACACATATTGTATATATCTTTTTTTATTATAGAATATTTAGTGCAGCAGCCACTGATACATTTTTGTGTGTTCTTTCTTTAATGCTTTTAAATCAATTAATCGTTTATAGTATGGAACGTCAAATAGAAAACAGTAAGAAAATGCCCATCTCAATTTGCAAGACCCCTAAATGATGTCTTAAGATTTGTTGTTTGGTCTACCCTACAATGTGAAAAGATAAATATTACATTTACAATGGTATAAAACAGGGTAAAGCAAAATGTTTTCACACTTGTCAAACTGGAACCTACAAATGTTTGTCATAAATGGACTCTGGGTATATATAAACAAAACTTGTCTAATGGTTCTTGGCGTCAGTGAGGTCAACTGAGGGCAGAAAGCAGCGTCTGGCATAGTCTGAGTTCAGCCTACTATCACCTAAAGAACATATCTAGGATTAAAAGACTAATGTCACAGCAGGATTTGGAAAAACTTGTCCATGCTTTTATCTTCAGTAGACTCGACTACTGCAATGGTGTCTTTACAGGCCTCACTAAAAAATCTATTAGAAAGCTGCAGCTAATTCAGAACGCCGCTGCTCGAGTCCTCACTAACACTAAGAAAGTGGATCACATCACTCCTGTTCTGAAGTCCTTACACTGGCTTCCTGTGTGTCAAATAATAGATTTCAAAATACTGCTGCTGGTTTATAAAGCTTTGAATGGTTTAGGCCCAAAATACATGTCTGACCTCCTGCTAAATTATGAACCATCCAGATCTCTCAGGTCTTCAGGGACTGGTCTGCTTTCTGTCCCCAGAGTCAGAACTAAACATGGAGAAGCAGCGTTCAGTTATTATGCTCCAAATATCTGGAACAAACTCCCAGAAACCTGCAGGTCCACTACAACTCTTACTACTTTTAAATCCAGGCTGAAGACTTTTCTTTTTGCCGCTGCTTTTAATTGAACTATTCATATCTTAAACTGCACTGTAACTTTTATCCATGTATTTTTTTCTTTTAATGTTTATTTTATTATCTTTTCTTTTTAATGACTGATTTTAAATGCCATTTTCTTAATGTCTTCCATTTTTGTAAAGCACTTTGAATTGCCTTGTGTTGAAATGTGCTATATAAATAAACTTGCCTTGCCTTGCCTTGCCTTGAGTTGGACCAAGATTTTGTAAGAACGAGGGAGAGGTCGCACAAACCGGGTTGCAGTGATTGGCTTTGAGCAGCCATCAATCACAACTGTATTTAATTTCCATAAGGTACACTAGGTACACTACAATAGAGCAAGACTACAGAAGGAAGAGCTCCGTTGCAAGTATTTGGAAGGGCGAAAGTCACAAAAGTCTGTATGTTCATCCTCTAAGGACCAATATCGTGTGAACAAAATGTAGTTGCAATTTTATCCTAAGAGCTTAAATCAAACACACAAAAAACGCCAGGGATCAAAGTGTCTGTACAGTGTCAGAGTTCAACAGCAGAGACTGATTCTCCTGAGGCAGCAAACCCAGCAAGTGTGTGGTCAATGCAAGACAAAGTAAAGAAGAAACAAAAATGGTATTACTGTCCATAGGCCAACTCAAAATCCAGTATGACTGGGATGTTTATCTATACTGTAAGTGATGGTGAAAAATGAATCATCTCAATGGAGGATGGGCTGACAATTGCAAAAATGTTTCTGAAAAAGATTCTGGTAAAACAATGTGATACTTAACATGTCTTGCCTCTATTTAAACAATAACAAAGCCATACTGTATTTATTTATCTTTCTTTCTTTCTTTCTTTTTTTCTTCTATTTTAAATGTCAGCTGTCAAGTGTAACACCTGACATTCCTGACCTATAAATATAGCACACAAGAGACTGACAAAATTGAGTGTAAACAGAGAGAAAAGGCGAGAAGAATGACCCTCAACCCTTTTTACTATACAGCTGCAGCTCAGACAAAAACACACGCACACACACACACACACACACACACACACACACACACACACACACACACACACACACACACACACACACACACACAGAGTAAGGTCTCTAGTACACAGCCAATGCACTCCTCCTGCTCTTGCCATATCCACTTTATGTTAATAATTGGCTTAAACAGCGCTCCTGTGGGATCTGTGGTTTTTGATACATTAACCCCTGTGTCAAGGTCATCTCCAGTAATAAAAGGGACTCATCTGTCTGCAAGCTGCTTTCTATCTCGCACTGTCTATTATAAATTGGTCGGGGTTAGCATGCTGCTGCTGAATTGGCCTATTCTAATGTCTTTAATTCCTTCCTGGAAGACCTTAGTCAAAGATGCCTCAAGGCCTGAAAGGGAACCAAAAAATGCTGTTGTCAGCTCTGTGTGTACGCGCGCGTGTGTTTGTGCAACCCCATAACGACGTGTGGTGAAAGGATTATTGTCAGTGTTAGCGGTGGGTGTGGTTCTTAATGCATGCTTGAGAGGAAGCATGTGTGGACTGAAGATAGTACAGTAGGTTGTTTCGGAGTTGTGTGTGTACTGTATTTACTTCTTGAGTTACTGTGTAGTCTTTGTGATGTGCCCACTATCCCTGCAGCAGCTGGATGTGTTTGGGGATTTCTCTTGTGTTTTTATGACTCTATGCAGTGTGTGTGTCTTTGTTGCAGCGTCCCATAGGGAGGCTGTGGTGCGGTCTCAGAGTGTGCGGGGGAGTTGATTTGCATCCCCTGAAGATTAAACTGGGGGGGGGGTTTAGCATGTGTAGAGGTGGACCCAGTGTGCAATACTGCTGGCTCGCGGCTTTTTTCCACAGCTTAAAGTGATTACCCCCCCCACTGTGCATTGTACCTCTAAAAGCCCAAGATTAACAGTGTAGCCATGGGACAGATCTTCTGTTTTATGTACATTGCGTATACTCTTAAGTTCCCTCTACAATGTTTTCTCACTATGAATCAGCACTGCGGCACAAGCAAGTAAAAAGCGTCAGCCCTTTAACAGCTACATCTCATCTAATCAGCAGTTGTGCCTGCGAGGCTTTCCGTCGTTCTGCTTGTAATGAGTTGAGTTAGAAAGATCCCACATTGAAATACTCAGCCCCCATTCAGTTCAAAGATGTTCAGAGACAGTGGCTTCTCTTCTTAGACTCATCTAATCAGGGATTATTGTACAACTTGAATTTAAGGTGAAAGCAATTAACCGCAGTGAACTACCTGTCAGATGGAAAGCCCAGCAGAGTCCTGAGCAGCAGGATTAACCTCCTATGGTGACTTGTCTGCCAAAGTTTGCCACATCATCTCCTGTGGTCATACTTTCACAAGTTTTTTTTCTCAGAACTGTCCTTTTAATGCCTCATTACTCATTTCCCACATGTTCCTTTTAAATTAACAGCACCAACACAAGTGCTGTTGTTAATGCGTGAGCTTTGTCCTCAGGGCTTCTGTTTCAGATTACTGTTTGGTTCCACTCTATGACGTTGTGTGAATGTCTTGTTTGACTGTTATGAATCACACCCAATAATTTGTTCCATTCTGCTCTACCAGTCAGTCAAATCGATGGTTCATTTAAAAACTAGGTTGGATACATTTCCTCAATGCCTCTTCACACAGTCAGTGTCTGGAGAGCCTGAAGACTATACGTTTGAAAAAAGACATTTATGGCGATGTAGAGTTAGAAAGAAGTAATCTCTTTAGTCTGCTCCTCATCTCTGCCTGAGGCTAGAGGCTTGAGGCTTTATTAGCAGCTACTAGCAATACCCACTAATCTGTACAGTTGCATTGTAGGTCATTCAGGCACTAGGTTTTGATGATTTATGGAGTATTAAATATAATATCTCTGGCCCGACTGCATTAATAATTATGTTCATTGGAAATCAAACATGGTATAGAAGTATATACAGTATAGAAATAGTAGAAGGCTAAATTGTTGGAGTTCACTTTTATGAAACTGGTATAATTACTTCAACAAAAATTGGATTTACAACAATCACAGTATATCCTAATAGCACAGTAGATCCATTGTGAAATAAAAGTTTAAAATGTCGATAAGGTCATTATCCTAAGGGCAGACGACTGTTTTAATATCTACTTTAATGAAGCATAGGGTGTTTTTGAGTTCAAATTTCTTAAATAGATTATTATTTCACAGAACTGGCTGTCATGTGTATGTTTTCCATTATCACTCTTGAAATATAGTTTTCTACTTGGAATGGTCGTAATGTCAAAGCAGAGCCTGTCTACCCAGTGAATCAGAATGTCATGCTTAATCTGCACAGTGCATAAAAACATGATAATCACAATCAGTGACACCTATTTGACTAAATGTATGACGGTAAAGAACTGTGCCCCATTCATTGACGGTCTCTCTTCTTTTCCTATCTCCTTTCAGGATTCGTCCTCAGATGGCAAAGGAGAAGATCGAGGGCTGCCATGTTTGCACGCTGGTCACGCCTGGAGAACCCCAAGTCCTCCTGGGTAAAGATAAGGCCTTCACCTACGACTTTGTGCTCGACATCGACTCAGAGCAACAGGAGATCTACCAGGCCTGTGTTTACAAGCTCATCGAGGGCTGCTTCGAGGGCTACAACGCCACTGTGTTCGCTTACGGGCAGGTAAGACTCTGAGGCTTGGACTTTGATCTTAGGGATTTTTGTTGTAAATTGAGTTGCAAAGAAATACATTTTTGTGGTTATTTATTGTTATGAATTTAGGTTTTAATAAGCAAGAAGTAAAAAAAAATGGCATTTGAGCACAGTTCGTCTTAGTGGCCATTAGCCAGCTGGTGGGACACAAAGGGAAATATTTGCATGTATTGACATGCAAGGGTGGCCGGCCTGTCTCCCAAAACAAAGCACAGCAAAGCTCCAATTACAACACACACAAAAGGAGTGGGACTTCAATATCTACAGCAATATTAATGCACTGAATCCCATATATATATATATATATATACAATCTTTATGCACTGTATACATTATTTTGCAAACCTTTATTGGTTAGACATCTATGTGTCTAACCCTTATTAATTGGCAATGCTCACCATTATAACCCCAGACTAATGTCCTAGGTAGAACTTGGTTGGTTAAATAAAAACACCTAAGCCCTAACCCTTACAGTTGGTTGAAGTTGAATTATTTGTCAATATAAACAGGTTAATTTAAATAAATGTAGCGTTCAAGGTGTCTGGAGTACTTAATAAATGGGATCTCATTGGAGTTAATACATTGTGTTTCAGACGGGTTCGGGGAAGACATACACCATGGGGACGGGCTTCGATGTGAGCCTGGGCCAGAAGGAGCAGGGCATCATCACGCGGGCCGTTCACCATCTGTTTGAGGGAATCAGGATCCGGAGGCAGCGCGCACAGGAGGCCGGCAGCCAGCCGCCGGAGTTTAAAGTCAGCGCCCAGTTCCTAGAGGTAGGCCACACACACCCACACTGTAAAACATACTTGCTTGGTCACACATGTTAACAGTATTGATGCCCTTGTTTGCAAATGTGCATACGATGGACATTGGTCCACATTAACTCTAACCAGATGGGACAAAACAGGGAGACGAGAGGATCAGACCCCCTCTTCTATAAACAGGAAGTGACAACCCAATGACAGATGGGCAGGACTGTCTGCCTGTGCTTTTGTTAGTCCTGATTAATGTTGGCCATTACCTCTGACATTATTCCTCATCACTGTGGGCTGTAGGGGGGTTAAGAGCGGAGGATAAGAGCGAGGGAGGGATGCCTGTGTGGGAGTAATAAGATAATATGTCAAGTCATCATATCCTCCACAGGTTTCTGTCGGGCAAATGTTGTCTCGGTGGGAAACTGATTGTGTCTTATTCCTTTTAATACCCTTTCTGTTATAATAATTTAAATATACATTATCATTAGAACATCTACCTTTCTCTTCCTGTCTGTGCTCTCTGTTGGTAGTGTGTTTTTTGCTAATCCTCAGGTCACAAGGTTATCTTTGAATGTAAACAGGTGTGCATGTGTGTGTGTGTGTGAGTGTTTGTGTGTTTGTGTGTGTGTGTTTGTGTTAAGCAGTGGGGGGGACAGCTGAGCTTTCAGCTGACCTCTGTGGCCCTTGCCCTCTTTGGTTTCTGAGAGGTCAATCTTTTGACCTGTGTGTAAATAAGAAACACAGCTGTGAGAAAAGGAGAGGCGATGAGGAGAATGTTGACACTTTCTCATGAAATCATTATGTTTAATGGTTATGTTATGATTAATCAGAACATTGCCATAGCCTTATTTGTGTATAAATGGTATAATATTGTGTGTTGTGGCTTCTGTTTATTGCAGTTGTACAATGAAGAGGTGCTGGACCTGTTTGACGGAGGCAGAGATCCCGAAAGTCGGAACAGGAAGTCCGCCATTAAGATCCATGAAGACGCCAGCGGCAGCATCTACACCTCCGGAGTCACGTCCAGACTGGTGCACACAGAGGAGGAGGTTAGTGTGTGTGTGTGTGTATTTGTGTGTATTTGTGTGTGTGTATCCTCATGTCTAAATACAATCAGATATAATTTCACACATTTTAGGCTAAAGCTCAAACAGGTGCAGGCAAACATATTTGTTTTTATAAAATGGTAAACTTTAAGAGTTATGTATGTTCTGCTTCCCCAACATGTCTTCTTTCAGACCACTGTAAAGAAAATGACCAAAACACACTTAAATACCCTAGGACCAGGTGTTTATTTCTCTAGCTTTATGGAAAAAATGCTGGGTGCTGCAATAAGCTTTCTGTGATCATAAATAACTGATTTGCACTGCATTGCAAAGAGTTAACTGTGAAGATGTGAATAAATGCTGACTGTTTGAGGCAGATCGAGCTGCCAGAGATCTCTAGCACCCCGACATGAAGTCTGGCATGAACCAGCTGGTGGTCAGTCGTCAAAAACAAGAAACAGGTCGAGGATAATAAGGGAGGCCCAGCACTACCATGCTGCCTTTAGCCCCCATGAGGCTATGTTCTGTGAGCGATAGACCAGAGTATTCGAGGGTTGCTTTCTTGAGAAGTTGAGAGATATAAAGTGTGAGTTATATTTACTGAAAAGGGGAACAGATCATCAGTGACAGTGTGCAAGAAGGAGTATGTGATGGGGTCAAGAGGTCAGGATGAATGACTGTTAGCGGAGACGTGACAGAGAGGCTCACAGAGGTGGCAGGTAGAGATTAAGGAGGAAAGCTACAGCACTGTAAACGCTGTCTTAGACAACAAACTTATGGTATTATTCAATTTATGCTGAAAAGGTGCCGGAGTAGATAGAAATATGTGTTGTTTAATTGTATCCATCAATTGTTGTTAAATGGATGCAGAAAGAACAGGATAATAATGCTTGATCTGTGAGAGTTCATCCTCATTAAATTCCCCAAAAGACAACTGAGAGACAAGCAGAGACAGATGGGCTCTCCTGTGCATGGGAAGAGAGAAAATGTCTCTACAGGGGGAGGGAGGAGATGGAGTGTGGAGGTGATGGAGTGTGGGAAAAAGACAGACAGGTTGAGTGTAAAAAGGAGGCAAGGAGCGCTAATTGAAGGGAAACATATTGATGGTGGCAGCATTTTGAGTGGGTAGAAGTTGAAAGGTTCAAATAAAGAGTAAGACAATTGAAGTGAACCTAACAAATAGTTTCCCACCTCACTTAAATCAGCTTGGTGTAAAGTCAGAAATGAGCGAGTGATCAGTAATTGATATAGTCTCTTTCATCATAGATTTCTTTAGTTCAAAATAAAATTCCAAACCAAATGTCCTCCATATTTTCTTTGCTGCTATAGCTGCTGCAGTGCCTGAAGCTCGGCGCTCTGTCCCGCACCACGGCCAGCACCCAGATGAACGCCACAAGCTCTCGATCGCACGCCATCTTCACCATCTACCTCTGTCAGATGAGAGAGTGTCCGCCGGGTCTAACGGTGAGATACAGGGTTTTAGGGTAAAATGAAAGAATTAGCAAAACATTTATAAAAAACTATTAATTTAATATTACAGTAGCATTGAAGATGATAAAATAAATGATATTTTTTGTGTAAAACGCCCTCACTCATGAGCTCATTTCGAATGTTTTATGTCTGCTAGCAGAACGGAGGATCAGAGAACGGGGAGGTGAACGACGTGGACTCCGGCCCCATCACTCAGCCCGAGTTTGAGACGCTGATGGCCAAATTCCACTTTGTGGACCTAGCCGGCTCTGAGAGGCTGAAACGCACAGGAGCAACGGGAGAGAGAGCCCGCGAGGGAATCTCTATTAACTGTGGACTGGTGAGACAGAAAATCCTATAAAGTGTGTGTGTGTGTGTGTGTGTGTGTGTGTGTGTGTGTGTGTGTGTGTGTGTGTGTGTGTGTGTGTGTGTGTGTGTGTGTGTGTGTGTGTGTGTGTGTGTGTGTGTGTGTGTGTGTGTGTGTGTGTGATGTGTGTGTGGTGTGTGTGTGTGTGTGTGTGTGTGTGCTGTGTGTGTGTGTGTGTGTGTGTGTGTGTGTGTGTGTGTGTGTGTGTGTGTGTGTGTGTGTGATGTGTGTGTGTGTGTGTGTGTGTGTGGTGTGTGTGTGTGTGTGTGTGTGTGTGTGTGTTGTGTGTGTGTGTGTGTGTGTGTGTGTGTGTGTGTGTGTGTGTGTGTGTGTGTGTGTGTGTGTGTGTGTGTGTGTGTGTGTGTGTGTGTGTGTGTGTGTGTGTGTGTGTGTGTGTGTGTGTGTGTCAATTTGTAGAACGTGTGATAGGACACAAAGAGTTTGACAAAGCTTAGGTCAGCTTCTTTTACTCCCTGACTGTACTCAGATGTACAGATGATGTTGTTTCTTTGTGATTCATACATTTCAGTATATATAATCATTTATGAAACTAGTTTGTGATACATGTAAAGGATTTTGTTCTTGTTTGTGTTGTAGCTGGCCCTTGGAAATGTGATCAGTGCTTTAGGAGACCAGACTAAGAAGGGGGGACACGTCCCTTACCGAGACTCCAAACTCACTCGTCTGCTGCAGGACTCACTCGGCGGCAACAGGTACACACACACACAAATATACTGTGTATACAGAATAATAGTTAAAGTACAAATATATTGGAGAAAAATCCTCATCAAAAATCATATTTACGAATCATATAATTCTGAAATATAAGTTTAGGTTTGTGCTTC